>NC_092707.1:158105435-158466090 GCF_047496885.1 Scyliorhinus torazame
TGGAGGGGGAGCCGTTCCGCTGGCAGGGGGGAGCCTCGGTGGAGGTTGTGAGGATTGGAGGGGGTGGTCCGGGGGTGGTCCGGGGGTGGTGAGGGGGGTTACAGGGAGAAACTATCTGGCAGGCTGGGTTCATGCGTGGCCAGTGCTATGTTGAACGGCACGTCCACCGCAGGTCACTGCCATGCACATGCACTGCCATGGGCCCAGCCATTCACCGTCCATATCTGCAGGTAAAGTTGGGGCCTTTATGTGGCACGGCTGCTAGACCCCCCCCCCCCCCCCCCACCCCCGGGCAAAGCATTGGTGCGGGGGAGGCGCCAACTTTTTCGTCATAAGACCAGACGTTTCCTCCTGATAGAGCCGCAAAATCGGAGAATCCAGCCCTATGCTTGACAAATCGACTGGAATTCTTTGAAGATGTAATAGTAGTTGACCAGGGGGACCCAGTGTATGTGGTTTATTTAGACTTTCAGAAGGCTTTGACAAGGTCTCACATACCGTTTTAAAATGAAAATGCATGGGACTGCGGGTAGTGTCTTGAGATGGATAGAAAGCTGGTTCGCAGAGAGGAAGCTAAAAGTTGACATAAATGGGCTTTTTCTGATTGGCAGGCAGTGTCTAGTGCTCGGACCTCAACTGTTCACATTATATATTAATGATTTGGACGAGGCAACTAAATGTAGTATTTCCAAATTTGTAAATGATACAAAGTTGAACTGTGAGGAGGATACAGAAATGCCTCCGTGGGATTTCGACAGGTTGAGTGAATGGGCATGTGCATGGCGGATGCAGTATAACGTGGATAAATGTGAGGTTATCCGCTTTGGTAGCAAAAATAGGAAGCAGATTATTATTTGAATGTGTGTAAATTGAGAATGGTGGACACTTAGCGAGACCTTGGTGTCCTTGTGCATCAGTCGCTGAATACAGGCAGGCAGGTACAGCAGGCAGTTAAGAAGGCAAATGGTATGTTGGTCTTCATAGCGAAAGGATTTGAGTATAGGAATAGGGATGTTTTACTATAGTTGTATAGGGCATTGGTGAGGCCACATCTGGAATACTGTGTGTAGTTTTGGTGTACTTATCTGAGGAACGATGTTCTTGCTATGGAGGGAGTGCAGCAAAGGTTTACCAGGCTGATTCTTGCGATGGCAGGACTGTCATATGAGGAGAGGCTAAGTTGGTTCGGATTATATTCATTGGAGTTTAGAAAACTGAGGGGAGATCGCATAGAAACTTACAAAATTCTAACAGGATTAGAAAAGGTAGATTCAGAAAGAATGTTCCCTATGGTGGGGGGACTCCAGAACTAGGGGTCATTGTTGGAGGATAAGGGGTTTAGGATTTAGGCCTGAGGTGAGGAAAATTTCCTTGACTCAGAGAATGTTGAATCTGTGGAATTCATTACCACAAAAAAATAGTTGAGGCAAAAACATTAAGTAATTTCAAGAAAGAATTAGGTATAGCTCCTGGGCTAAAGAGATCAAGGGATATGGGGGAAGGTGGGATCAGGGTATTTAACTTGATGATCAGCCATGATCATAATGAATGGCGGAGCAGGCTTGAAGGGCCAAATGGCCTCCTCCTGCCTCTAGTTTCCGTGTATGTTTCTATGTACTCAATCAAAACCATTCATTATTTTGAACTCTGGTTCTGGGGGAGGTGGGACCTGTGGGAGGCGATGGCGTAGTGGTATTGTCACTGGACTAATAGCCATGAAACCCAGAGTAATGTTCTGGGGACCCAGGTTCAAATCCCGCCATGGCAGATGGTGAAATTTGAATTAAACAGAAAGCTGGAATTAAAAGTCTAGCGATGACCATGATTGTCATGAAACCCCATCTGGTTCACTAGTGTCCCTTTCGGGAAGGAAATCTGCCATCCTTACCTGGTCTGGTCTACAAGTGACTCCAGACCCACAGCAATGTGGTTGACTCTTAACCGCCCCTCAAGGGCAATTACGGATGGGCAATAAATGCTGGCACACGTCTACATTCCATGAATGAATTTTTAAAAGATCTTCCCTTAGCCTTCTCTGCTCTCAGGATGAAAGCATTATTGCATTATGCAATTATACCTATTTTACTTCAATAGTTAGTGTAAATTTGAAGAAATAGAGTGGAAGCTCAATTAACTAACCCATCCGAAAATCTTAAAAATTCCTTTCCCTGATGGCTGGTGACCGAGAGGGTAGATGTTGTTTTGGCAACGTAATGCTGTGACTGCAAAGTGTCCCACACTGTTCTCTTTTCTACAGAAAATGCATTAAAGTTGAAAGTGCTATTAGATCAGAGAGCCCACTGGAATGGTCTCTCATCCTACCTGTACTCTCAGGCTTCAGCCTCATAATTGGTACTATATTGAGATTGTTAAATCACTTTGCTTTCAGCAGATGGGTACTAGACATTAGAAGCCAAGGGAAACTAAAACATTCTTTCCATAAAGGGGGCTCTGACCCGTAAAGCAAGCAGCATGAATCCATTTCTCTGTTTCTTTGGCCCCAGCACTTCCATAATTGATGTGTTTCCATTTCTTTCAACAGCCTAGATTACTTTATACTAGATACTTGAATATTTCCGGTATTAGCATTTCAGACAGGTACAGTCAGCCTGTCCTCTGCTCCCTTGGCTGATTATTTTACTTAGGCTCACCAAGATCACTAAAAGCCTCATATTAGGCACCAAAAAAGGTCATAGGACCCACAGCCTGAACTTCACCATTGATTAGCAACAGCAACAAAATGCATTTCTTCTGTTACTTTGTAAATTGTGCTCTTTGAGGCGATGGATAGTTGAGTGCTGGGTAAGAGAGCAATTGTTCATTTCATTTCATTTAACGGGGCAGTGTTTGATGCTGAATGACGTCAATGGCATATGTTCAGTCCATGTACTGGCTGTGGTTGTTCATGGAAGCCTGAATCCTTGCCTTGTCCCATGCTTGAGTGGTGACCCTCAAGCTATGTATAACCAGTTGTTTCTTTCTCTCTCTCTCTAATGGAGAGAGGTGTCTACGATTCTTTGCGAACAATGGCAAATTATTTATTACAGTTTAATCCTTCTCCCTTGGACATAGGGTGCGATTCAACAGCCTCCTGGCACCCGACTTGGTGTCAGGACGAGGCTGCTGACTCTCGCGAGCGTAGTAGCACAGTGGTTTGCACTGTGGCTTCACAGCGCCAGGATCCCAGGTTCGATTCCCCGCTGGGTCACTGTCTGTGTGCAGTCTACACGTTCTCCCCGTGACTGCGTGGGTTTCCTCCTGGTGCTCTGGTTTCCTCCCATATATCCTGAAAGACATGCTTGTTAGGTGGATTGGACATTCTAAATTGCCGTTCGTGTCCAAAAACATTAGATGGGGTTATTGGGTTACGGGGCTAGGGTGCAAGTGAGGGCTTAAGTGGGTCGGTGCAGATGCTATGGGCCGAATGGCCTCCTTCTGCACTGTATAAGGACATAAGCACATAAGAACTAGGAGCAGGAGTAGGCCATCTGGCCCCTCGAGCCTGCTCCACCATTCAATGAGACCATGGCTGATCTTTTGTTCTATGTTCTAAGGAGTTGGGGTGGAGCCGAGTCCTCAATATGGAGACCTCCTCAATATGGAGACCTCCTCAATATGGAGAGGCCTCTCGGTTGATTTGTGACACTTGAAACTTCTCATGAAATTTAATGGTATCTCGCGAGACATCGCGACCTGGATCTCGCACTCACTGGGCTAGATCTAGGTCAGCATATTTAAATGAGCCGTTAAGTTCATTTAATTATGCATTCACTGGATTCCCCTGGGGCCTGGGATTTACCGGCCGCTTCTTGGAGATTTCGCTGGGGGGCTGTTTAGTACTAGTCCACGCAAACGTGGACCAGTCGTAACGGCACCTGGGCGGGTTTTCATTTTCATTTCATTTCACTGGGGTGGAAAGCCCAATGCCCCCAGACTCTTTGCCTGTGAACAAAGATGGCTCCTCACAGAAGCTCTTCTACAGGTTCACATTTTTCAAAAGGAGTACTAGTCGGTGCTGTAATGATATGTAGACAGACATGTAACTAAATGGTTAATCACACCTAGCTGTGGCATGACCACTAGAGGGTATTACTAGGCCCACTATATAACTGAGTTCCCAGCAGCTCTAGCTCTCTTTCTCTCGCTCTTTCCAGCAGAAGTTACCAGAGAACAGCAGTGTAACAGAGTGATCTGAGCCCAGCCACCACATGTAGCTGAGATACAGTTTTTACAGTTAGTTATCCTTACTTTATTGCTAGAGTTAGATCAGTAGAGTATCAAACTTATTTATTAGTTTTGTCATTACTTAATAAATTCTTTCAGTTTACATCGAAGACTTAATTGTTCTTCAATATCGTCTACAGTTAGGCAGCAGGGTGACGCAGTGGGTTCGCCCTGCTGCCTCGTGGCGCCGAGGTCCCAGGTTCGATCCCGGCTCTGAAGTTTGCACATTCTCCCCGTGTTTGTGTGGGTATCACCCCCAAAAGGATGTGCAGGCTAGGTGGATTGGCCACGCTAAATTGCCCCTTAATTGGAAAAAATGAATTGGGTACTCTAAATTTATAAAAAGAAAAAAAAACATTGTCTACAGTTCGTAACAACATATATTACTTAGACCTGGTAATATAACAGGGGCCAACTTGTTGGGGAGGCCAATGAACGATGGAAGGCCATTGGATGAGGGGTGGCTCTCGTTAATTGTATAGAAATAGGGCTTAAGTGGCGATAATTGGGTTCTCGCCTCGCTACGGCGAGTTCCTGATTTCGCCTACGGGAGCGGGCCGGTTGCATCGCAAACTGTTTGGCAGTTGGCACGGTTCTCGTTTTCTGTCTCTCCCACTATTCACCGTCCTCGTTTCACTCGAGCAAGAGCGCATCACGGCCAAAGAATCACGCTCTGAGAAACCCATAGTCTTAAAGTTGAATCAGCCAGGAATATAATTAATTTGGGATATCAGTGGAATTTTATCATCATTAGGTGACATGAAATTATCCTTACATTTGGATTTTGGATTATTTAACTTGTTAGAGTGAGCTGTAAAATCGTAGCCCCACAACAAGCCTGTATTATTATATCCAATTAGTTGTTTCATGCGCCTTTATATGCATGATTGATTATACTTATTGGATATTTAAGTAACTGCCACTCCCATATGCTACTTCAACCTACAAACAACATCTGCTGCTCTTTATTTTATTTCAGGAATATCCACCACATGAGCAACTTTCTCACTTTTTTAAAAGTACCCATACTGTCTCTTTTCACCCTTTGGGGAACGATTCCTGAGCTCATTATCAGCCTGCTAAACCATGTAATGAACACTCTTTCTGCAACTAACAAGTCCTGGTGTTGGACTCAAGCCAGAGCTACAGGTCCAGGGATAGGGGGCGGGATTCACTGCATCAGAAACAGGCTGGATTCACCGATTTTGAGACTAAAGCCGGGATTCTCCCCTAACCGGCGGGGCGGGCCATGCCGGTACCGAGGAGTGGCATGAACCACTCTGGCGTCGGGCCGTCCGGAATCCGCCACACCTTCAGGGGCTAGGCCGCCACCGGCAGGGTTGGCGCCACGCCAACCAGTGCCGAAGGGCTTGGCGCTGCGCCAACCGGCGCCGAAGGGCCTCCGCCGGCCTGCGCGAGTTGGCGCATGCGCGGGAGTGCCAGCGTGTGCTGGCATGATCCCAGCGCATGCTCAAGGGGATTCTTCACCGCGCCAGCCATGGTGGATGTTTACAGCGGCCAGCGCGGAGGGAAAGAGTGCCCCCACGGCACAGGCCCGCCCACGGATCGGTGGGCCCTGATCGCGGGCCAGGCCTCTGTGAGGGCACCCCCAGGGACCAGATCCCCCTGCACTCCCCCGAGGACTCCGCAGGCCGCCTGCATAGCCAGGTCCCGCCGGTAAGGACCTTGTTTGATTTACGCCGGCGGGACTGGCTGAAAACAGGCGGCCACTTGGCCCATCGCGGAGCAGAGGATCGTCGGGGGAGCCACTGCCAACGGCCCCCGACCGGCGTGACACGATTCCCGCCCCCACCGAAAATCCGGCGCCGGAGAATCCGGCAGCTGGCGGCGGGGCGGGATTCACGCTGCCCCCCCCGGTGATTCTCCGGCCCGGCAGGCGGTCGGAGAATCCCGCCCTAATTGTTGAAAAAATGAAAATGAAATGAAAATCGCTTATCGTCACAAGTAGGCTTCAAATGAAGTTACTGTGAAAAGCCCCTAGTCGCCACATTCCGGCACCTGTTTGGGGAGGCTGGTACAGGAATTGAACCATGCTGCTGGCCTGCCTTGGTCTGCTTTAAAAGCCAGCTCTTTAACCCTGTGCTAAACAAGCCCCTATTGTTGATGTTAGCGTGGGAACAGTGGTGTTTTACGACAGGGAAAACAGCACAACAGCTGCACCGATTAAACTACTTTAAATGGGTTGGCACAATCGGCACATGGAACGCAATCAATTCCATGGAAAACAGTGCCGAATTCGCCGGGTCCATGATTGCCACACATGAGGCTCACACGCCGCAGCCGCACTTAAACAATCCACCCCCACACACACACCGTCCCAACCAACAATATGACTGGAAGTAGAGCAGCGCCACGGTTCAAGGACACTGAGCTGGAGATCCTCCTGGACGCCGTGGAGGAGAGGCGGATGGCCCTGTATCCCGGCCCAGGAGGAAGGCCACCAGGCATGCCATTCACAGTGCCTGGGGGCAGGTGGCAGAGACAGTCAGCGCCGTGGCAACGTTGCCCGGACCGGCCAGCAGTGCTGGAAAAAACTCCACGACCTCCACAGGACGGCCAGTATCCCACCCTGCCCCACATACCAGCACCCATGGCCATGTGCCCTGGCCACTGAGGCCATCATCTACCCAACCCCTGGGCTGCATGTGTCTGTATGTCAAACAGTGTCGTTTGTGTTCATTCCCAGAAGAAGGCTGCACTCAATCGCCGGGAGGGGGAGAAGACCGGAGGGGGACCAGCAGACCTGCGGACCCTCACCGTGCCCGTTCAGAGGACACTGGACGTGGTCGGCGGCCCAGAGGAAAGGGAGGTCACCGAGGTGGAGGTCGGCGGCGGGCGAGCAAGTGAGACCCTGCTTAGTTGCGGATCCCCATGACACATGTGTGGACACCCCCCCCTCAGCCCCTCAACCCACACCCCCCTCACCCCCCTCAGTCTCCCCAGAGGGAGATGGCCCAGTCCCAGAGGGAGGTTGCCCAGTCCCGGAGGAGGTGGTTCAGTCACTGGCTGATGCGGCACAGACCCTCAGGGTGGTGGCACAGTCGCAGAGCGATGTGGTGCGGTCACAGACGGAGATGGTCCACTCCCTGTGCCCCTTGGCCGTGAGAATGCGGTCCCTGGTCGAGACCAGACGGGCCACCAGGACTGGCAGCTTCTCAGCGGAAGGCTCCACTCGCTCCCCGGTCTCATGGAATTGCCTGCGGGCCATCGGGCACCCCGCGGGAGGAGGAGGTGACGGGGCCCATGCCGGTGACTCCTGCAGGGTAGGTCCCGGAACACCGCAGCACCTCAGACACCACCCTCCCCCCACCCGCTTTCCTGCCCCTGGTACATCTGGTAGGCAGTGGACAGAACAGGGCAGCACCACGCCACCCGGGACATCCGAGCAGCGGCCAGGCCCATCCAGGCCAGGTCACCCCAGGAGATACGCGCCATAGGGGACCCTTGTCACAGGTCAGGAGTCACAGCAGGCCACCTCCACTCCTGCTGCATCATCTGGGGAACCACGTAGGAGTAGTATTAGGGACCGTAAGGCCAGAAAGTTAGACACCAGTTAAGTTGGCACGGGTGCAGGGCACAGTTGAGTTATAGGGGCTAGGGCACAGACTGTGTATATATTTCCGCACAATAAACACCTGTTAACACCGTAAAAACCTGTCTCGGTGCTTTGTCTGAGTGGGGGTGAGCTGGTCCGGGAGGGGGTGGCGGGGGGCCAGACCCAGTGCAGGCCCCGTGGGTGGACCGTCCTCCTTCCCCTCGCCCCCCCCACCCCCCATCGGTGACGCGACCATCCCCCGCACCCCCACCCCAGCGATTCGACAGGACCGTGTGATGGACTGACCAGCTTGCATGCAGGGATCACCCAGGTGGAAAGAGCTACTGTGGGCATGAGTCAGACATTGTCATACGATGTGGAGCACAGAGATCATCGCAGAGCGGGTTGTCATCATCCTCCATCCCATGGACCAGACCCGCTGTCACTGCCAACCAAGGGCTCCCAGCTCATAGCACCGCAGGTATGTATAACGGAGGGGGTGTGCATGCGGACTGTTTGGCGTGGTGGGAAGTGAGGGGATGTAGGTTTCAGATGTGGTGTCTGCGTCCCTGGTCAGCAAACCCCCCCCACCCCCTCCCTCATAGTCGGTGAACGGTAATGCTATCAGAGCATCCCGTGCCCGCTGGCCCTGATGATAACATTTTGCGGCCTCCCCTGCCTGCCTGGGCCCCATGTCCTGCTAATCGCCCCCCTTCCCCACATCCTCCTCGTCGGATGAGGCCTGCCCTTCCTCCTCCAGCACATTGCCCCTCTGCTGTGCGATGTTATGCTGGATGCAGCAGGCCGCACGATGGAGCGACCCTCTCAGCCTCGTACTGGAGGGCTCTGCAGAGCGGTCCAGGCACCTGAGGCAATCTTCAGGAGGCCAAAGCACTGCTTGACCAGACTCCCGGTCGCTGTATGTGTGTCATTGTAGCGGGTCTCCGTATCGCTCTGTGGCCTGCGGATAGGTGTCATTAGTCACGACCCCAACGGGTGACCCCTGTCACCCAGTATCCAACCCCTCTGCGGCGGGGGGGGGGGGCCTCGAGCATGTCAGGAATCACCGAGTGTGTCAGGATGAAGGAAACGTGCACACTGCCTGGGTATCGAGCGCAGACGTGCACGATGCGCAGCTGATGGTCACAGACCAGCTGGATGTTCATCGAATGGAACCCTTTTGGTTGGTGTAGAGCGGCCTGTTGTCCTGCAGGTCCTTGAATGACAGGTGGTGTTGCTCCATGCGAGGCCTCAGGCGGTGCCTCCTTGGCACCTCCTCCTCCTCATCAGCTTCTTGGGGGCCGGCCCTACAGCCTGTGCGACCACCACCTGCTCCGTTGCTGCAGCTTCCCCCTCCTCTCTGATTGACTTCCCCTCCCGCGGATGAAGGGCAACTCGCAGAGCTGCGGCCATCACCACAGCGGCCAGTATTGCAGGTTGATGTCCAAATGGCATTGTCTGCAGGGGGTGGAAGGCCAACATGTTAACATGGCGCATACTCCCGTGCCCAGCCAGGTTCCATGGGCTACACGGTGGCCCCGGTTGGCACTGTGGGCTCTGCCCGCACATGTTCCTCCCCCACCCCTGAACCCCTGCCCAATCGGTATCCAGCTCCGTCAGTGCCCCCGCTCCTGGCGCCCTCCCTGCTGCCAGGGACACCGTTGGCCTGCACTGCCCTCATTGAGTGTGGCCCTGGGTAGTCCCTGGTGGGTGGCTGCCGGTTGGGAGGGGTGTTTGGGGCCTGGGGGCGGGGCCTATATGGTCGATGTCACTGTGTAGAGCCAGGGGCCGGGGTGGGTGGTCAGTGGGTGCGCAGCAAGATGTTTGCCGTAATAACGTTCGTGCCCGGGTACCGCCCCAATCCCGTGGGGGGGCACCCCGGCTGCTCATCCTGCCCCTCCCCCAGCCTAGGCAGGGGCCCCCACTGCAGCCAGCACGGCTGGTGTCTGGGTCAGCAGCCCGCAGTCACTCCACGCCATTTCCCACCTCCTCTCTCTCGCTCAGCAGCCAGGACGCCAGAATCACAACTTTTAAATCCAGTGAACAAAGCCTTTGGGAACTGGGCCCATCGGAGGTGGTGAATCTCGGAGGCCCTTAAGCATAGTGTTTCAGGCCTGTGTGGTGAACCACTGTAATAGGAGATGTAAGGTAGGACCTGCACTACAGGTTTGCCGGTAGCTCCTGCCGGCTGGCACCGCCCACTGAGAACTGGATAAATATGCATGACCTCCAGTGCCCTGCCATTTCGCCAGCTGCAGCAGGAGGCCACACATCTGACTGTAATAAAGCCACAGTTGTATCCAACTTTAGTCTTTGTGCAATTGATCGTGCATCAATTTATTACAGTCAGATTGTCCACAGAATGGATATCCGAATTAAGCCTGATCGCCTGCAGCTGGATTCGCACTCGCCCGACGCCAGAAAATACTTTAATCACTGGCTAGCATGTTTTGAGGCCTACATCAAGGCTGCGGACCCCGAGCCAACGGAGGTTCAGAAGATAAGCGTCCTGTACTCCAGAATGAGCTCCAGCGTATTCCCGTTGATCCAAGACGCCACGAACTACACAAAAGCAATGGAACTCCTCAAAGAACACTACGCGCAGAAGGCGAACACGTTCTTCGCCAGGCATGTACTCGCCACCCGCTCGCAACTACCTGGTGAGTCCATCGAAGATTTCTGGTGGGCCCTAATTCCACTCGTCCGGGACTGTGACTGTCAGGCCGTTACAGCCACCGAACACGCGAATCTCCTCATGTGCGATGCCTTCGTGACGGGGATTGCGTCGGACCGCATCCGAGAACGATTGCTCGAAGGGGCCACGCTCGAAGTGGCAGAGACGAAAACCTTGGCGCTCTCCATGACGGTCGCATCCCATAATGTACAATCTTACCCCTCCCGCCGCGCTGCTCACCCTTCTACTCATTCCTACCCCCCCTGGACCCCGCTGACGACCTCCTCAGCCGGGGCCCTGCCTTCCCAATATGTCTGCGCCGCACGCCGATCCGTGCACCCTGGGTCCCCGCTGCTACTTCTGCGGTCAGCAGAAGCACCCCCGCCAACACAGCCCGACTCCCACTGCAGTTTGTAAAGCCTGCAGTAAAAAGGGCCACTTCGCGGCAGTGTGCCATGCCCGCGCAGTTGCTACGATCGCGCCCACTATCGCCTCCTCCCCCATGCCAAACGCACAATGGGAGCCGCCATCTTCTTCTCCGTGGTCCATGTGCGAGCAATGGGCGCCGCCATCTTGTCCCAACCCCGCAATGTGTGCACCATGGGTGCCGCCATCTTGTCCCCCACAGGGTCTCCGGACATCCCAACATCGGAACCGCACACGCTCGCCACCCAAAGCATCCGATGGCTACCCACAGCTCGCTTCGATGATGCTGGACCAATCTCGTCCGCACAACCTGGATACCGCGTCGACGACGGTTAAAATCAACGGCCACACAACCTCGTGCCTGCTGGACTCCAGGAGCACCGAAAGCTTTGTTCACCCAGATACGGTAAGGCGCTGCTCCCTCGCGGTCCACCCTGCCAATCAAAGAATCTTCCTAGCCTCCGGATTCCACTCCGTCCCGATCCGAGGCTTTTGTACAGTCACCCTCACGATCCAGGGCGTAGAATTTAGTAACTTCCGCCTCTATGGCCTACCTAATCTCTGCGCTGCACTCCTGTTGGGCCTGGACTTCCAGTGCAACCTCCAGAGCCTCACCCTCACATTCGGTGGGCTGTTACCCCCCCTTACCGTTTGTGGCCTCGAGACCCTTATGGTCGATCCCCCCTCCCT
This sequence comes from Scyliorhinus torazame, assembly GCF_047496885.1. Classification (NCBI taxonomy): domain Eukaryota; kingdom Metazoa; phylum Chordata; class Chondrichthyes; order Carcharhiniformes; family Scyliorhinidae; genus Scyliorhinus; species Scyliorhinus torazame. The sequence continues at coordinate 158,117,006 of NC_092707.1, forward strand.
TTTTGCCAATGTAACTGTGGATTGCAAGCCCATTGCCACTAGGAGCAGACGGTACAGCACCCAAGACAAGACCTTCATAAGGTCCGAAGTCCAGCGGCTGCTTAAGGAGGGTATTATCGAGGCCAGCAACAGCCCCTGGAGAGCCCAAGTCGGAGTGGTTAAAACTGGGGGGAAACACAGGATGGTCGTGGACTACAGCCAGACCATCAGTCATTACACGCAGCTCGACGCGTACCCCCTCCCACGCATATCTGATATGGTAATCAGATTACGCAGTACCGAGTCTTCTCAACAATTGACCTGAAATCCGCCTACCACCAGCTCCCCATCCAGAAGTCGGACCCGGCCGTACACTGCCTTCGAGGCGGACGGTCGCCTCTACCACTTCCTTAGGGTCCCCTTCGGTGTCACAAATGGGGTCTCGGTCTTCCAAAGAGAGATGGACCGAATGGTCGACCAGTACGGTTTGTGGGCCACCTTTCCGTACTTAGATAATGTCACCATCTGCGGCCATGACCAGCAGGACCACGATGCCAACCTCGATAAATTCCTCCGCACTGCCACTCTTCTCAACCTGACCTACAGCAAAGACACTCAGTGTTCAGCACGACCCGGTTAGCCATTCTCGGCTATATAGTCCAAAACGGACTTCTTGGGCCCGACCCCGACCGAATGCGCCCCCTTATCGAACTTCCCCTCCCCCACTGCCCCAAGGCCCTCAAGCGCTGCCTGGGGTTCTTTTCCTACTACGCTCAGTGGGTCCCAAACTATGCGGACAAGGCCCACCCACTCAATCAGTCCACCCATTTCCCCCTTGCGGCCGAGGCACAACATGCTTTCGCCCGCATCAGAGCAGACATTGCCAAGGCCGGGATGCACGCAGTGGACGAGTCACTGCCTTTCCAACAGAAAGTAATGCTTCAGACGTCGCCCTTGCCGCCACTCTAAACCAGGCAGGCAGACCCGTGGCATTCTTTTCCCGCACCCTTCATGCCTCGGAAATTCGGCACTCATCCGTCGAAAAGGAGGCCCAAGTTATCGTTGAAGCTGTGCGGCATTGGAGGCATTACCTGGCCGGCAAGAGATTCACTCTCCTTACGGACCAACGGTCGGAAGACTTCATGTTCGGTAACACACAGCGGGGCAAGATCACAAATGATAAAATCTTGCGGTGGAGAATCAAGCTCTCCACCTATAATTACGAGATCTTGTATCACCCCGGTAAACTCAATGAGCCCCCAGACGCCCTCTCCCGAGGTACATGTGCCAGCGCACAAGTAGACCAATTCCGGGGGTCACTCGATTGTACCATCTGGTCAAAGCTCGCAATCTGCCCTACTCCGTCGAAGTAAGGACAGTCACCAGGGACTGCCAGGTCTGTGCGGAGTGCAAGCCGCACTTCTACCGGCCGGACCGTGTGCGCCTGGTGAAGGCTTCCCACCCCTTTGAACGCCTCAGCGTGGATTTCAAAGGGCCACTCCCCTCCACCGACCGTAACACGTACATTCTCAGTGTGGTCGATGAGTACTCCAGATTCCCCTTCGCCATCCCATGCCCCGATATGACGTCTGCCACCGTCATCAAGGCCCTCAGCACCATCTCGCTCTGTTCGGTTTCCCCGCCTACATCCACAGTGACAGGGGATCCTCATTCATAAGCGATGAGCTGCGCCAGTTCCTGCTCAGCAGGGGTATAGCCTCCAGCAGGACAACCAGCTACAACCCCCGGGGAAACGGGCAAGTAGAACTGGAGTATGGGACGGTTTGGAGGGCCGTCCAGCTGGCCCTACGGTCCAGGAACCTCCCAGCCTCTCGCTGGCAGGAGGTCCTCCCCGACGCTCTGCACTCCATCCGGTCACTATTGTGCACCGCCACTAATAACACACCCTGTGAACGTGTTTTCACCTTCCCCAGGAAGTCCACCTCCGGGGTGTCACTCCCGACTTGGCTCGCTGCTCCAGGACCAGTCCTTCTCCGTAGGCACGTCCGACTCCTCAAGGTGGACCCCTTGGTGGACAGGGGTCCACCTGCTCCATGCCAACCCTCAATATGCCTACATTGAGTTCGCCGACGGACGCCAAGATACTGTCTCACTCAGGGACCTGGCACCATCAGGTTTCACCCCAACACAGCCCCCCCACCAATGCGCCCCCCCCCCCCCCACCTCCCACCGTGCCTCCAATAGTGGCCCCACCAGACCACCCCCCCACCCCTTTTCTGCACAAGAGGAGGAAGAGGACTTCTGCACGCTCCCGGAGCTCCCCGATGACTGGCCAGCATCAGCACCGCCATCGCTGCCATCGGTGCCACCTCCACCACCGCCAGCACCGACTTCGCCGCCACCGTTACGCTGCTCCCAACGAAGCAACAAAGCTCCGGACCGGCTGAACCTTTGACGGACTCCGGACCGTCAACATGGACTTTTCTTTCCCTACTACTGTACATAATTGCACTAATTGTATATAGTTTCACGTCACCCCCGCCGGACTCATTTTTAACAGGGGGTCAATGTGGTGAACCACTGTAATAGGAGATGTAAGGTAGGCCCTACACTACAGGTTCGCCGGTAGCTCCTGCCGGCTGGCTCCGCCCACGGAGAACTGTATAAATATCCATGACCTCCAGTGCCCTGCCATTTCGCCAGCTGCAGCAGGAGGCCACACATCTGATTGTAATAAAGCCACAGTTGTACCCAACTTTAGTCTTTGTGCAATTGATCGTGCATCAGCTTGCAAATTATATATCTACTGTACTTTCACCCTGCGCGGCGAGCATTTATCTCATCGTCGGTGTGCCGGAGCATCCTGATTTAGCATCAAACCGGTGCCGATCCCAATTTTGGCGTCGGAAGCTATTCTCCGCCCAATCGTGTTTCGCGATTTCAACTTCAGCAAGCGGAGAATCTCGCCCTAAATGTTGATGCCGGGACAGAATCGGTGGACTGCTACGCCAACTAAATTGGCGCTGGTTCGGGAGCAATTCATGATGCATTAATGGGCTAGCACCGGCGCCACGTGGAACTCGATTGATTCCAAGAAAACGGTGTCCGATTCGACGCAGTCGAGATTGCTTCTTGAGAGGCTGGCACTCTGCAGCCGAATATAAGAACTCCATTCCCCACACACACTCATCCCAGCTAACAAGGTGGCAGCATAAAGAGCGGCATCCTGGTTTGGTGGGCTCCACTGTCAGGACCGAACAGCAGTGCTGGAAGAGGTTGCACAATCTCCTCAGGGCGGCCAGGGTGAGGAGGCAGCACCGTGCCCCTGGCACCAACCCCCTCTCCCCAACCATCCCCGCTCCCAACCCGGACGGCGACTGGACCTCCTCCACAACCAAAGCAAGCACCCATACCGCCCGCCATGGCCGGGAGCCCTGGCCACACAGTCCACCAGCTGCTCTCCCCCTGTGCTGCACATGTCCGATTGCATAACACTGTGCGCTTTCTGTCTCTCCCCCCACCCCGCAGGAGAAGGCAACGCAAAACCGCAGAGAGAGAGGGAAAAAAGCCGGACTTGCGGCCCCTCACCATCGCGGAGCCGCAGGCACTGGATCTGGTCAGTTCGCCCGGAGGTGGAGGTCAGCATCGGACAATCAAGTAAGTCCCCACTGAGTTGCTGTGTCACTATGGCACGTGTGGCATGGTCCCAACCCACATCCCCCTCACCACGCCCTCTCACCACCCACACACTACCCAAAACCACCCCCTCACCACCCCACATCACCCTCTCATACTCCCACACCACCCCTCACCATCCCCTCATCACCCCCACACAACTCCCACACACCACCCGCACAGCACCCCCTCACAATGCCCACAGCATCACACCTCGCCCATATCTTCCACCACACCAACCCGTATCCAATCATGGCTCATGTCTTGTGTCTTGCAGGATCACCTGGCATCAAGGCGGGACCATCTGGTGTCTCCTTACCCCAAACGGCAAGTCGATTCCAGCGATGAGCAGCAATGGAGAGTGAAGGGAGCCCACAAACGCCCGCCCGACACACCCCAGTACACCAGTCTGGGGACGACAAGACATTCCGTCACAACTGTCTCCAACACCTTCCACCATCCCATAGACACTCATTTCAGTTAGGCATGTTAGTGAAGAGGCTCCTGGGGCACTCTCCGGTCTGCACCAGACACCTGCAGCGGTACATCAGGTGGAGGTAGGAAGCTCGAGGGGGCGGAAGGCAGCTCGGCCCTAGGGGTAGCTGCCATCCAGACAGCTTTCGAGCTTCTGGAAAGGGCGGTCCCACAGTCCCGAAGCGCCTAAGCCTCCCCCACTCCTGTCCCTGGAGCATCTGGTGGGCAGCGGGCGGAGCAGGGTGGCACCAAACTATCTGGAACACCCGAGAGACTGTCGGGCCCATGCAGACCCGGTCTCTCCAGAGGACGGCCGCCAAAGTGTACCCAATCACAGCAGGCCACCGCTACCCCTGTTGTACTGTCTGGGGAACCACTAAGCCGTAGCGTTAGAGCCCGTAAGGCTAGAAAGGTAGACGCCAGTTAAGTTGGCATGGGTGCAGCACACAGGATAATGTTAGAGGCTGGGGCACAGACCATTACAGAGATATTCATCTGTTATGTTCATAACAAACACCTGTCCACAAACGTTCCAAACTGACCTGGTGCTCTGTCAGAAGGGTATGAGGGATGGGCTGGGCTGGCTGCAGAGGGGGCGCTGGGATGGGGGGAGGTGGGCAGATGTGCGGATGTTGGAGGTGAGCATTGGCTGGGGCCCCCAGATTGGACACCCAGGTACCACGCCCCTCACCCTCCATTTCAACCCCAAACCCGTCCCCCCTCATTCACGACATCCCACTCCTGGCCGTTCTCCCTGGTACTTTGCCCTCTGCTGCACTCCTGGCCCCGTCGGTGTCCAGCACCGCGGGCCTTTGACCCCAGCACCCATCTCTGCCTGCAGGGGTAGAGGTGGCTGGCACTACCCTTGCCAAAGGTTCACTCTTCGGCCCCCATCCGAGGCCCTCCTGTAGGGGCTACTGTGGGCGGCCCACATGGGTGGGCCGTTTGATGCCCCGCTGGAGGGTGGCACCCAGTTGTGGGGGAGGGGGGGTGGGTGGAGTGCGGGGGTGGTGGGGTGGGGGCACCCATTCGCTTGGTGTCACTCTGGGCAACCACGGTGGGGTGTTTTGCAGGCCGCAGCAATGGCGGTCCGTGCCTGGACACGCAGTCCCACGGTTTCATCCTGACTCCACTGCTCATCCAGTGGTCACCCCCACTACTTCCTGCTCTTTCCCCAACCCTGGTAGATGCCACCCGCCGCCCCCCAGCCAACCCTGTCAGCAGCAGAGCCAGTGGCCCATGGCTGCATCTCTGGGAACATGACGTACCTTCTCTTTCTCCCTCAGCTGCCTCGGTGCCTTTTCACTGATTTATAAAACTACAAGTGAATCTCGCTGTCGGTAATTACTCCTGGCAGAGACAGAGCATTGCGGAGGACCCGTAGGATACCGGGTATAGCCGGTTAATGTTATGCCAAACGTGCTACTGTATGTGCAGAGTAGAATGCATTGATGCCACTGGCGAGGCACCGGAGTATGGAATTCCATCAGGCACCCGGCGCTGGCCACGATTTACGGCTCTCCTGCGATACTCTGCCAAATTGGGCTTGCCGATTCCGGCATCGCTGAATGGAGAATCCTGCCCAGGGATGCTAGCATTGTGCCATAAGGTCACCTCAATTTCCCCACTGGGCATGTGCAACAATTACAATCACAAAATCTGACCCAATCAGTTTCCATACACAAGAACTCAATGTTGTTGGACACCTAAAAAGAAAGTGCATTGCCTGACACAAGCATTAGGATTTTTTGGAGGACAGGGTTGAGTTGGTGGGGGTGAATCCCTGCTGATCACAGAAGACCCACAGCCATTGAATAGTCTGAGGAGCATTTAGTGGCTGGAGACAGGACTTACACCATTCACTTGGAGGATCTACCTCAGAAATGGCAGCCAATCAGACTGGCAGACAGCTCTGTAGTCCCAACAGTGCCAGTGGCATGAATGTCCAGGACTGAGGCTACACAAGTAGTCCCCAGATTCTAAGGGTGGGATTCTCCATTGCCCGCGCCAACATCGTAATCCGCGATCGGGCTGAGAATCCCTTTCAACACCAAAATCGGGGGCGGTGCCTGTTTCAGATGCTCCGCCCCCTCCAAAACAGCATCATCGGGGACTACGCCGCACGCCATTGGGACGGCCTCAGGGCGGCTGCGGACTATGTTCCACTGGCCAAGGGAGGGCTTCAGCGGGGGCTGGGGGGACTAGTGGAGGGTGGTCCAGGGGTGGCGAGGCATGGATACAGGGGGGCACTATTTGGCAGGTCGGGTCTGCGCGCAGCCAGCGCCATGTTGTGCGGTGCGACTGCTGCAGGTCATCACCATGCGCATTCGCGGCCACGGACCCGGCCATTCCCCGGCCGTATTTGGCGCGGAAGCTGGGTGTTTTACTCGGCGCTGCTGCGAGCCCCTCCCCGGTCTCGGAATCGGTGAAGGTTAATCGCCGATTTTGGCGTCGTAAAACACCACTGTTCCCACAGCAGCATTGGCACCTAGCCGCAAAATCAGAGAATCCAGCACCAAGTGCTCCTGCCAGTGGAGAATTGGGACTGTGTCCACTAGCACCAGGTTCATCGCCAAGGTATTCTACATAGCAGCGAACATGCAAGTTTCCCTGCACTTCCTTGTGTCGCACCACGATTCTAGCGTCTGAAGACAGGCCCCCTGCCTCCCAGAATGAAAATGTTGGCTCCTCTGCTGACACCCCCCAGCCCCGCATCAAGGAGGGGCATTCTTCCCCATCACGGGAATAACGGGATAACCCGCACACCATGCGTGTATGAGGGCAACCTGACACCCCCTACCCATCCTCCCCATCGGCCCCCTCAGTAACCCCCCCCACCAGCCAACAATGCTAACTGCTTTCTGCCACTAGAAAAGAGGAAGTGATTTTGAAGTGGTCAGCAGCTGTCAATCAGAACATCAGAATAGGGTTGTTTATAAATATTATGGTCAGAATCAATGGAGGGTACTCATTAATCACATTGGAAATGAATGCACATGAGCTGTTTGCATGTTCCCGCCAGCCATAGTGGGATGGGAAACCCGCGATGGCCGGCAGAGCAGGGCGGGAGCAGAGACTGGGAACAGGTCTGCCGCCCGGTGCTGATTTTTGGGCTGGCGCGAGATTCTCCACCCGATTGGAATTCCTAACCTTAGCAGTGGGGAACAGAGAATTCCACCCTAAGTCTCAGAGGCTAGGATCAGATAAATGCAGGGAGTCTCACAGCAGGAACAGGAGATGAGGCATGTGGCAGGTTTTGGGGTGGGGTCGTACTGGTGAGGAGGAAGCACCTTCAGAGGGCAGATCATGTCATTGGTACCCAATGTGGAAAGAGGACCCTTGAGCAATGAGCCCCCGTCCTTCTCATCTGAGACCCAAGCAAGGTGACCTATCAAGCTTCCTCAGCTCCAAGGCTGAGCAAGGTGACTTACGGGGCTTCCTCTCTCTGAGGCCTGAGCAGCTTTCCTCCTCCGAAGCCCATGCAGGGCCACCTACGAGCTTCCCTCTTCTGAAGCCCGGGCAGGGTGACCTATCGAGCCTTCCTCCTCCAACGCCCGTGCAGTCACCTGCCGAGCTCCGAGGTCCTTGCAGGGCGACCTGCCGAGTTTCCCTCCTCTGAAGCCCAGACAAGGTGACCTGCCAAATTTCCCTTCTCTGAAGCCTAGACAGGGTAACCTACCGAGCTTTCCTCCTCCGAGGTCCGTGCAGGGTGACCTGCCGTGTTTCCCTCCTCTGAAGCCCAGACAGGATGACCTGCCGAGCTTCCACCCACTACCCTGAACTCCTCCCACCAGCTTTGATGTTGAGACAGAACAAGAAGCGGCTTTCAATTGTCCAATAAAGGGACTCAATTGGGGTGAGGGCTGGCTAGCTACCCTGGACCTTGCCCACCCCATGTAATATCGAAGAGAAGGTGGAGCAGGAAGGAATGCGGCAAGAAATCCACCTGGGGAGTTTTTTCCTATAAGCCCGCAAACCCATTGGCAAGATGGCGATAAAATTGTGCCCATTGTTTCCTCACAATGGTGGGGATTGTTCAATGAATGTGCTGAATCAAGAATAAATTACAATGCCATTATTCACTTATTTGTGAACATTGCCGTTATTATTATTGTGCCCTACTTTGGAATTCTAGTACATTGGACATACACATCAATATTAAATGTTCAGCTGAATGAAAAATGATATTGGAGTTTGCTTTTGGCCCTATTGATGCCAATTATTTATGTATTATTTTGTACAGACCGTGGAAAAAATGTGCTGTTCAGTCATTTAATTTCTCTCCGCCTCACTCGAACGATGTATCTCTCTACAGTCAGCAACTCATTCAAGTGAAGAAAAGAAGATTTGCATTTATGTACTGCCTTTCATGATCTCAGGATTTCTCAAAGTGCTTCATAGGCAACTTTGGAAGCATAGCCATTGTTGTATTGTGAGGAAATGCAGCAGCCACTTTGCACACACCAACAAGGAGAAATGGGCCCAGTACAACAGGGTGTGGTGGGGGGGAGCTTCCCTCTTCTTTCTTGAATAGTGTCATTGCATCTTTTACGCCCAATTAAGAGGGCATAAAGGGCCTAGGTTTAATGCCTCAGTCAAAGGTTGGTGTCTCTGACAACTGCTAAAACTGTGAAGTATCCCAATTCTTGCATTCAACAAACATAATGCCTGCTTATTTGTGGGCGCTGCTTTCCTAGTTAGGGGCCAACATCAGATATCAATGGGGCAGCCCAGATACCATCTCCACAGCCCACACTCTCATCAACCAATCCCCTCTCTGGGGCAGCACGGTTACATAGTGGTAAGCACTGCTACATCACGGCACCGAGGACCCGGGTTCGATCCCGGCCCCGGGTCACTGACCGTGTGGAGTTTGCACATTCTCCCGTGTCTGCATGGGTCTCACCCCCTCAACGCAAAAAGATGTACAGGGTAGATGGATTGGCCACGCCAAATTGCCCGTTAATTGGGGGAAAAAATCAATCACCTCTCCGATTTTCAAATCCTGGCTGCTTCTTTTCCAACCAAGAAACAGAGAGCCTTCCTGAGATTACTCCCATTGCAGTAGAAAAATGAAAAGGAGTTATAATGGAGCTTTTCAAACAATTCCCTCTACATTACGGACTCAGGCCGGTGTTCTTAGGCGATGTTTGGTCCTGAGGCCTTGACGCTGAGGCTGTTGATTCTTCCTTTTATCGAGGGCCAATCTAACCACATTCGTTCTGTCGTAGTGAGCTGGAAATGCCGAGAGTTTCCTGACAGCCAACCCGGCAAGGCCGTGACCGGTTGAATGGGCCACTTAACGAGGCCCCAAGGGCCTCTTGCCGCAAATGACAGTCTTGCAAGCTGATTCGCTGGGATCACGCTCGGTAGCTCCCCGCTAACAAAGAGGAGCTGCAAGTAAACCAATCCCACAGAGCAACTCCCAGACAGCACTCAGCAATGCCACCGCATAGTCCAGCATCGCGATTCAGGGCTGCTGACCTGGCCAGGCTCATGGAAGCGGTGGAATTGAGTCGGGACACCCTGGTCCCCCGAGGGGTTCGGAGGGTCAGTCACAGGGCAGCCAGTGTGGCCTAGCTGGCACAGGCAGGGGTGGTCAGCTCGGGGAGTGTGACCAGGAGGACCACCACACAGTGTTGCAAGAAGCTCAATGACCTCCACTGGACTGCACGGGTGAGTTGGTATCAGCCTCCTGACATCGGTCCCGCCTGCTTCCCCCTCCAATGACCCCTCTCCATTCCCCCTACCTCTCTGTTCCTTCCGCCCCCCTGACCCCAAACATACCACGTACAGGTGATGGGTGTAAGCATGCAGTCTTCAGACCGACAGGAGTCAGACTATGGCATAGATTGAGGAACATTGGAGCTCAGCTTCTCTGCCACCTTCACTTTTTAAAAAAGATGTACAGAATGGTCCGCCTGACCGCTCGTTGGGGAGGTGGCTAGGTCACGGGAGGCTGTTAGATAGGGTGTCCTTCCCATTAATGGGATGGGGATTGGTCTTAATTGGTGACTATTGGTTTTCACCATGCTGCATCTCGCCAATGGGAGTGGGCAGTTAGATAGGAAACCGATCGACGCCTGGTGTGGTTCCTGATTTCAGCCTCTCCCGCTATCTAACTGTCCCGCCATCTCTCTTGCCAGGCGCAATGTGGCTGGTAGATCCTGCCCCAAAAGTCTTCCAACATTAAGAAAGTCTTTTAGCCACGTACACGCATGACCTGTTACCCATCTTCCCCAATATTATCTTGCAGAAAGAGCACACATCTGCTGATCTTACTTTCTTCATCTGCCTGTTGAGTACATCTTGTCACACTTATTCACAAAACAAGCTGTTTCACAGGCCTTGTGCTCCATAAGTTCAGCTACTTTTCTATCAGGCTGTTGGTCATATGGGCAACAGAGGAATTAGGACCTACTGGCTTTTGAGTTCTTTTCCCTGGGACCTGGGTGTCACTGGCTAAGTCACCATTTTTATTGTCCACCCCAAATTCCCCTGAGCCTTCTTGAACCACTGCAGTCCCTGTGGTGTAGGTAGACCCACAGTGCCACTAGTGAAGGAGTTCCAGGATTTTGACCCAGCAACAGTGAAGGAATATACTTCCAAGTCAGGGTGATGTGTGACTTGGAGGGGAGTTCACAGGTGCTGATGAACATCTGTTGTTCTTGTCCTTCTAGGTGGTAGAGGTCATGGGTTTGGAAGCTGCTAACTGAAAGGCAAGAGTACTACTAACTGAGCCAAGACTGACCACATTTTTCACCTCAAAGCTGGCCACCTCCTCAGGGCATCTTTCATGAACTTAAGGCACTGTTCGAAGAAACTTGGCTTCCTCAATCCATTCTGCTGTTATGCCATTTTATGCCATTCTCACATTATTAGACTTCAGTCTGGCTCCAAGCTTTCATTTCTAGCTGGTTAAACTGTGAACATCAGTCAGAGAAAACAAAATTTGATTTGGAAGTTGAATGTGCCTCAGGCATCAAAATATCTCATGGTGGTCTGGAGAAGAACAAAAGAGTTCTCTTCAGTGCCTTGGCCAATATTTATCCCTAACCAGCATGTTTAATCTGGATGATATGGTCATGATCACGTTTCCATATGTGGGACCTAGCTGTGCACAAGTTGGTTTCAATGTTCCCTATGTTACAACACGATCTACACTTCAAAACTATTTCATCGATTGTAAGGTGCTCTGGGACTACTCTCCTAGGTGGAAAGAATCTGGTCTATTGACTCCTGCCTGCTGTACAGGCATTCACTATCCCTCCAATATTCCAGCCAAACATTCATAATAAAGAATAGGGGGCTGGATTCTCCCAAAATGGGACTATGTCCCCAAGCTGGCATAACAACGCTGGAGTTTTACTCCAGAGATTCCTGTAAAAAAGTACAGCTAATTCAATGCCCTGCAGGGGGCTGGCAGGGACCCGGAGTAATTCACGCAGCTTTAGATGCGGATACGGGCCCCCACACTTCTGGTTTGGAGTCCAAGCATGCGCATGGTGGTGGCCTCCATCGGCCATGCTGAGCTCCATGGCGGACTTGGACCGCGGAGCCAGACGCAAAAATGACCGTCCGCCTGCCCGAGCATCTAACCGCGCACAAGCACTCCCTGGCCACCTATAAGGCCTCCCCCAGTGTCCGATCCCCTCCCGTCCCCCACCAGGACGACTGCAGACTCATGCCAGCATCCCGGCCGGCAATAGGTGATTAGTTCCACGCCGTCGGGAACTTGGCCGGTCAGGAGCGGACGATCGCTGGGTGGGCCTCTGTCAATGGGCCCCCAGCTGCGCAGTGTATTCCGCGATCAGTCCGATTCTCGGGTCCCGGAGAATTGTCGGACCAGCGCCGGGCCCTATTTCGGCATGAAAGTGGATTCTCTGCCCTCGCGCCGAACGCGATTTTGACGTCGGGCAGCGGAGAATCCAGCTGAGGATATTCAACTACCTCCATCTTGTGTTCTTTGTTTAGTTCTTTCAGGATGGTGAAGGTTGTAGTGCTAACAAAGAACAGCAAACTGTGTTTAATAAACAAAGCTAATTTACTACACTACACTGAATTAGATTCAAACATATTACTAAGGAATTAGTGAAGTAAAGATTACACTACATATCTATACTATTAACTATACTATTAGTTCAACTATCTCACAACTACTCTATCTTGCTCTCTTCCACTCTCCATTTATCTGATGCAGCAGTAACTAATGGCAGTCTTATTGCAACTCCAGCTGAGATTAGTGAGCACAGCAAAGGATTGAAATTTTGCTGAAGCTTAGGAAAGAAAGGAAAGCAAAGTCTTGCACATTTCAAAACTTTAGCCAAAGTGCTTTTCAGTCAATAAAGTACCTTTTAAAGTGATACACTGTGGGGAAAGCAGTTGGCAAGTAACAAGGTCCCATAAACAAATGGTCATGTAATCTTCCCCGTTTACTATGTTAGTTGAGAGGTAAATATTATTCTAGGATACCAGGGAGAACTCCCCCACCCATCTTCGAAATAATCTGATGGGACGTTTTAGACCCACCTGTGACGACAGATGAGGGACTTGGTGAAATGTCTTATTGAAAAGGCGTACGACTCAGGTGCATCCTGGGAAAATGTGACTGAACCATCGGTGGAACTGGATTTCCCTCATACTTAGAGCTAAACATAATTATTTGCTGCTAAATGGGTTGTAAAAATGGCTGGGATTTGTTAGGAAGGGATGGAAAATCCCGCCCCATGTTATTCTTTTTTTATCGAATATTTTTATTGGCATTTTCAATTATACATACTAAAACTTTGCGTCCAATATTTACAGTTTGTGCAGTTCTTATGGACATCCAATCGCTCTTGATATTTCCTCTCCCCCCCTTCCCCTCTCTCTGCCCCCCCCTCTCTGAAACCTCCTTGGTATCCCCCTCTTTTGTTCTGGGTGTTCTGTCCCCTAGTTCCTATTCCCCCCTTTCCACCCCCCCCCCTCACCCTTCACTTTGTGTTTTCTGTTTCTGACTTTGTGGGTTCAGCGGGGCCTTCACACACCCTCCCCTTCCCCCACACTTCTCCCTGTAGTTCCCCCGAGCTTCTTCCTCCCTTCCTCCCCCATTCCCCTTAGAGTTGTGTATCTCTGTTTGCTCTCTCCCATCTCCCGCTTTTTACCGAGTTGCTGTTGGCCAGCCGAGCAGGATTCTCCGGCGTGAGATTAGGGAAGCGAAAGCTAGGGCATCGGCCCTCTTCCCCGTGTGTAGCTCTGGCTCTTCTGATAGCTCAAAGACTGCCATTCTTGAGCATGGCTTCACCCTCATCCCCACAACCTTGGACACAGCCTCGAAGAAGGTTGTCCAGAACTCTACAAGTCTGGGGCAAGCCCAAAACATGAGGGTGTGGTTGGCCGGGCCTCCCTGGCACCGTTCACATTTATCCTCCACCTCTGGGAAGAACCTGCTCATTCGGGTTCTGGTCAGGTGCGCTCTGTGCACCACTTTAAACTGCATGAGGTTAAGCCTTGTGCAGGAGGAGGTGGAGTTGGCCCTGCTCAGTGCTTCGCTCCAGAGTCCCCACCCCACTTCTGTCCCCGGTATGTCTCCCCATTTTCGTCTGGGTTCGTCCAGTGGTAGTCTCGTCCTGTCTAGAAGCTGTCTGTAAATTTTCACGCAGTTTCCCAGTTCCTTACTGTCATTGTTTACCAGGTCCTCTAATAGTGTGGTTCTCAGGGCTCTGGGGTATCCTACTCCCTCCTTGTGGAGAAAGTGCTTTACCTGGTGGTGCCTAAGTTCCTGTCCTGTCAATAGCTCCAGGTCCTCTGTCAATTCGCTCAATGTCGCTAGTCTGTCCCCTATGTAGAAGTCCCTGACTGTTAGCGTTCCCCTGTTCTGTCTCCATTTTTTGAAAGTGGTGTTGAGCATGGCTGGTGGGAACTTATGGTTTCCACAGATGGGGGCCATGGGGGACATCTCGGTCAAACCGAAATGCTGCCTCATCTGGTTCCATGTCCTTAGTGTAGTACCACCACTGGGAAAGATGTGTGTTTCGTCAGGGGGGAATGGGAGCTCTGCCTTGGCGAGGGCCTAGAGGGTCATTCCCTTGCAGGGAGACTCCTCCATGCTCACCTATTCCATGGTGGGTTTATGTATCCATCCCCTCACTCTCTCTGCCTTGCTGCCCAGTGATAGTATTGTAAATTCGGTCGTGCTAGGCCACCCTTGTCTTTTCTCCTCTGTCGTGTTGAATTAAGGATTCTTGGATTCTTACCCCTCCCCACACAAACACCATGATCATTTTGTCTATGTTGTGGAAAAAGGCCTTCGGGAGGAAGATCGGTATCGATCTGAACAGGAGCAGGAACCTCGGCAGTACCTGCATTTTGATCGTCCGCACCTTCCCTGACAGGGAGAGCGGGAGCACATCCCATTTCTGTAGGTCCATTTTAACTCCCTCCGCCAGACAGGTCAGATTCCACTTGTGGATCCGTGTCCAGTCCCGGGCTATTTGGATCCCTGGATAGTGGAATTTGGGCTAATTTGAATGGGAGTCCCTCCAGCTCTGTCCCTCTCCCATTTGGGTTCATCGGGAATGCCTCGCTCTTACCCAGGTTACGTTTATAGTCCAAGAAGGTTCTGAACTCTTCCAGGAGCTGCATGATTGCTCTCAAGCCTTCCTGTGGTTCCGAGACGTAGAGGAGCAGGTCATCCGCATAGAGTAAGACTCTGTGCTCTCTGCCTCCTCTTAGGATGCCCTTCCAGCTTTTCGCATCTCGCAGAGCAACCGCCAGGGGTTCAATTTCTAGGGCAAACAGGAGTGGGGACAGTTGGGTATCAGCGATATTGTGGCCTGGGTTAGCCTAGGAGGCAGGGTGCCCATCGCCAGCGAGTCTGTGAACATGTCCCTTAGGTGTGGGGCCTTTTTATAGAAGTCCGCCGGGAACTCGTCCGGTCCCGGCGCCTTCCCCGCCTGTCTGGAGCGGATGCTCTCCATGATTTCTCCCAGATCTATTGGTGCTTCCAGTCCCCCCCATCTGTCTTCCCCCACAACTGGCATATCCAGTCTGTCTAGGAACTGTTTCGTCCCCGCGCCCCTGTTGGGGGCCTTGGAGGTGTACAGCCCTCGGTAGAAGGTCTCAAATGCCCGGTTTACCTCTTTTGGTTCAGTTACCAGTCTGCCTCTGCTGTCTTTTCTCTGCACTATTTCTCTCGTGGCTGCCTGCTTTCTCAGCTGGTGAACAAGTAGGCGGCGGCCTTTTCTTCGTGCTCTGCCGTGTCTGGCAGAGTTGATATACTGCTTTCCTAGTAGACATCAGGTTACAGTCCATTTGTAGTTATTTCCTCTCCATCAGAAGCTCTACAGTCGGGGCCTCAGAGTACTTTCTATTGACCTCCAGGATGGAGTCAATCAACTGTTGCTTGGCTGCTCTCTGTTCCCTGTCTCTGCAAGCCCTTGTAGGCTATAATTTCCCCCCTGATCACAGCCTCCCAGAATGTGGAAAGTGAGACTTCCCCGTCACGGTTGTTAGTAATGTAGTCGCCTATGGCCTGTGATGTTTTCTGGCAGAAGGCCTTGTCGGCCAAGAGGCCTGTGTCCAACCTCCATATGAGGCGCTGGGCACGGCCCGTCTCCAACCTCACATCCATGTACTGTGGAGCGTGGTCAGAGATGACTATCGTGGAGTATTCCGCCCATGTTATTCCTGGAAGCACCGATTTCCCACTGCAAAGAACTCGATCCGGGTGTGTATTTTGTGGACCGTTGAGAAGAGCGAGAATTCCCTCTCGCCGGGGTGCAGGAACCTCCATGGGTCCACTGCCCTCATATGTTCCATGAATGTTCCCAGTTCCCGAGCCATGCCTGTCTTTTTCCCCGTTCTGGGGTTTGATTGGTCAGTCAGCGGGTCCTGTAACAGTTAAAGTCGTCCCCATAATCAGTCTGTGTGAGTCAATGTCGGGGATTTCCGCCATGGTCTTCTTTATAAAGTCTGCAATTTTTGCAGTTTGGAAGAGAGCTATTATGCATGTTATATCAAAGAGTTCCAGATATTTTTCACCCCGTGATCCATCAACAGTGGAATATTAGAGGCATTTCCCGATCAAAGGATGTTAAATTGAAAGCAGTCTTTTAGTATTAAATAATTCGGAATGAATCCATCACATTTGATCTGTCTTCTCACTGGCTGCATTTGTTAAGTAGTTCTTCACATCACTACACAGTATTATACAACACCAAGAATCCCTGAAATCAATGGAATTTTGATTCATTGCAAAATGCTGGTAAATCTCACCGCTGCCACTTCACAATCACTAGCAATTCTCCCATTTTATCTGTGTCTGAATAATCACCAGCTCACAACATCCCTGTCAGGCAGAAAATTGTACTGAATAGAGTCTGAGTGCATTGTTATACTGAAATAATGCTCTAGTCCCAGATGGTTTTTGATGGAGTAGGTAGGAAGAAACTGCAATCCAAAATCAAAATTAAAGGAATAATGTAATTAATCATACAATGTGAAATTGGGAGCATTTGCACCCAATTTTTTCTCGGAACTTCATTTTGTCTTTGTTCTCCAAAATGACATTCATGGCACATGCACACTTACATAGAACATAGAATTCACAGTGCAGAAGAAGACCATTTGACCCATTGAGTCTGCACCGACCCTTGGAAAGACCACCCCACTTGAGCCCACACTTCCATCCTATCCCCGTAACCCGTCCTAATCTTTTTGGACACTGAGGGCAATTTATCATAGCCAATCAACCTAACCTGCACATCTTTGGACTGTGGGACGAAACCCACACAGACACGGTGAGAACATGCAGACTCCGCACAGCCAGTGTTCCAAGTTGTAAATCGAACCTGGGACCCTGGAGCTGTGAAACAACTGTGCTATCCACTGTGCTACCATGTAGGGTGAATGACACCATCTCGTGATAACAGTAGTGTGAGCACAACAGACCTCTATTGGAACTATGCAGGATAGACAAACCATGATCTCAAGCAGTGTGCAATGTTTATTTGATGCTAGCTGTGCAATTTTGAAGCTCCATGCTCCAACTGATGCCCCCTCTTGATGTCACATACGTGTTGGGCAGCAGAAAGGGATTCCTGGCTCTGCAAACCCTCATTCCCTCCCCATCACCAGCACTATTAAAGGACTCAGCTACCTCCAGGTTAGTTGCTGGTTAATTCCTGTCTAGCCATTGCTACGATTCTACAAATGTTTGGTGCTTTCTGTAGTGGTTTCAAGTTGCCGGGAGTGGTGTGGCAGGTGTAGAAAGACCTTTGGCTGACTTCAAAGCTTCTTACCCAAATCAGTTGCTCCCAAACATTAGTGTCCTTGTAGGCACTTCCATTGGAATGCAGCATGGTTTGGACAGAGGTCCGGCAGAACAGGACAAGCTGCTGGCAGAGGGAGGAGGAATAGGAGGGTTCTCAGAAAGAGTACATCCTTGTCCAAAACTTCAATAAATTCTCCTTACCTGAACATCAGTGAGGAACATGTGAAATGTCTGTGCGTCCTTAAACATATCCTTACTTAAATTTGCCAACTACTACAGCTTCAGCTGCAACATTAGGGCAGGGGAGGAATGCATTGCTAGTGAAAACAAGAAATATGAACAAAGGTAGACCATATGGTCATCGGAACATAGGGCTGGGTAGCTGAAGTAGGCCATTCAAGCCCTGTTGAGCCTGCTCCACCATTCAATATAGTCATGGCTAATCTTGAGACTGTGAAGATGACTATGGAGAAGAACTTTGAGGCATCTGACTCCTTCCGTGCTGAAGCTGGAGGTATTTGCAACATCTCATAGTTCACCAACCACTTTTGGGTAAGGAAAATCACTGACACTCTCTATTCCATGCAGATTGGGCCATTTGTGTGCCCAAGTTAGCTTCTATTGTCTCCTGTTGTGCATCACCTCCATCAGGAAAGATGGAGGTGTATCAGTGAGTGTCATGCAGTCTGTTAGCTGATGTGGCTGCTGTTGTTGAATAGCTGGCAGTGTGTGCAAGCTGTGTGATGTGGGTGTGGTCCTTGCAGCAATGTTATGTATGTGACAGCGAGGTGAAGTAAATGATTTTATTTGATTTATTGTCACATGTACCACAGTGAAAAGTATTTTTCTGCGGCCGAGGGAACGTATACAATACGTACATAGTAGACAAAAGAATAAGCAACAGAGAACATTGACAAATGGTACATCGACAAACAGTGATCGGTTACAGTGCGGAACAAGGGGCTAAATAAAGCAAATGAAGCAAATACATGAGCAAGAGCAGCATAGGGCGTCGTGAATGATGTTCTTACAGGGAACAGATCAGTCCAAGGGGGAGTCGTTGAGGAGTCTTGTAGCTGTGGGGAAGAAGCTGTTCCTATGTCTGGGTGTGATTCTTCGGACTTCTGTACACTCTGCCTGATGGAAGGGTCTGGAAGAAGGCAATTCCCGGGTGGGAGGGTTCTATGATAATGCTATCTGCCTTCCTGAGGCAGGGGGAGGTGTATACAGAATCAATGTGGGGTGGCAAGCTTATGTGATGCGTTGGGCTGAGTTCACCACACTCTGCAGTTTCTTGCGATCTTGGACCGAACAGTTGCCATACCAGTCTGTGATGCAGCCGGATAGGATGCTCTCTATCGCACATCTGTAGAAGTTTGGGAGAGACGATGCAGACATGCCAAATTTTTTTAGCTTCCGTCGGAAGTTGAGACATTGTTGGGCTTTCTTGACTGTTGCATCAATGTGAGTGGACCAGGACAGACTGTTGGTGATGGTGACCCCCAGGGACTTAAAGCTATCGACCATCTCCACTTCGGAGCCATTGATGCAGACGAGAGTAAGTGTCGTGCTACGCTTCCTGAAGTCGATGATCAGTTCCTTGGTCTTTCCAACATTAAGAGAGAGGTTGTTTTTGTTACACCATGCAACCAAGTGATTTATCTCCCTACTGTCGTCTGATTCGTCGTTGTTTAAGATACGTCCCACCACAGTCGGATCATCCGCAAACTTATAGATTGAGTTGGAGTTAAATCTTGCCACACAGTCATGTGTATATAGGGAGTACAATAGAGTGTTAGGAATGAATGTTAGGCATGAAGCCTGCTAAATAGAGATTGTTGGTAATGTGATTGGTGAGGGTGTAGTGATTTGACCAGTGGCTGAGGCTACTTCTGCAGTTGGTAGGATCTGACATTTGAAGATGCCAACGCTGACCATGATTATTCATGTGAAGTCATTGAACTTCTTGCAGCCTACATCCAGATTCTTGGGGCTGGGTTCCTGGCATTGATTTCTAAACCTATCAGCTTCCAATACTTTTTGACAATGTGTTTGGATGGCCTCATGGCTCTCTGTAGGTGGTGAACATCTCTTCTGCTTTGCCCTTCCTCCACCTTGGTGTCCTGTGCAACATCCGAAAAGTGTGGAATCTGCTCTCACCCATGTTGTGCCACATTTCACTTTTTTCCAGGTCAGATTTACTTGCTGCATGACTGCCCTTCCCGAAGGCCAGGGGTTGGATTATCCAGTCTCTTAGCCACTTGTTTCTCGGTGGCGTGCCATTCGCTGGTGGCGTCATTCTCTATTCCCGTCACTTTTCAATGGAATTTCCCATTGAAGCCACCGAACGCAGCCAAGGTGCGCTGCCAGTGGGAAAAGAGAATCGAAACGACGGAGGAATTCCAGCCCGGATTGAAAGTAGTAACCCGGCCAGAAGATAGGAAATAAAATATATATCTACATCTTTCCATGTAACCTAGCTACTCTAGAAAATTATTATTTTATTTTTAAAATGGACCAAGCTTTCCCCTGACTAACAATGACCAGAAGAATTTCTAATCTTCCGAAACCAGGAGTAACCTTGTTATTTTTAAATAGGTGCCAGTGCTCCACATGACTGCAGTCATTCAAATTCCAAAGAAATATGCCCACACCCTCTGTATTTCTATGACAAGGCTCCGGTCAATGGAGATGTAATGTCTGCAAAGGGAAAAAGGACTCTGACTCCTCTGTTTATCACCTCCAGGTTCCAGATCTGGAAAAATACATCCTTTGTCCAACACCCAGAAGAAATGGAAGGTATGTCACATGACCTCCCCCTAAGCTGCTAGAATCTGTAAAATTGCCATGTGGAACTGCAACTAGGCAACTACCACCCAACTGGTAGCAACAGAAGGAGCTCTGTCCAGGTAACTGTCCTGTCTAGTTAAAAATTGTTCCCCGATCTCTTCCTGCACTAACCAATGGAGCTCTTTGGTGAAGGAAATGCAACTGAGTGCGGCCTTGGCGGGACATTCCCCGTTGAAGCCCGGAAAAAACCCAGAGTGGCATTAGATAGCACTACACCACTACAAACTCAGGGAATGACCCCTCTAATGCCGCCCAGAATGGACTCTATTTTTATTTGGTTATGTCGTGCCAAAAATCATTGGACTTTTTATTCTGGACTCTAGACTCACATGAAACCATAAGTCTTACTTTATCGTGGACTCGCCCTATACCCCTTTCTTTCCCTTATCCCATTTTATTGTATGAGTGCAAAAGGGGTGGACATTGTGAAACCCTTGTCCCATATTTTGTGTGGGGGGAAATTAGAAATCAAAACTCCTTTCTGTTTACGGATGGGTAGCAAGCAGAGAAATCAGGGCTGTTTAAATGGGGGTGGGTTAATTGCACTTTACACTCAGCACAGGAACAGGCCCTTTGGCCCTCTAAGCCTGTACCGGTCATGATACCCCCTTGGTCAAAACTCTCAGCACTTCCTAGTGCCGTTTCCTTCCATATCCATCCTATCCATGTATTTGCCGAGATGCGTTTTGAACGCCGTTAATGTACTTGCTTCCACAACCTTCCCTAGCAATGTGCTCCAGGCACTCACCACCCTCTGTGTAAAAAACCTGCCTCGCACATCTCCTCTAAACTTTGCCCACGAACCTTAAACCTCTGCCCCCTAGTGACTGAACCCTCCACCCTGGGAAAGATTGCCTGCCCATCCACTCTATCCAAGCTCTTCAGAATCTTGTAGACCTCAACAGGTCGCCCCTCAACCTCCGT
Source organism: Scyliorhinus torazame (assembly GCF_047496885.1). Lineage (NCBI taxonomy): Eukaryota > Metazoa > Chordata > Chondrichthyes > Carcharhiniformes > Scyliorhinidae > Scyliorhinus > Scyliorhinus torazame. Next base: position 158,138,121 of record NC_092707.1, read on the forward strand.
TGTTCTAATGAAAACAGTCCAAGTCTATTCAGCCTCTCTGCATAGCTAACACCCTCCAGACCAGGCAACATGCTGGTAAACATCTTCTGCACCCTCTCCAAAGCCTCCACATCCTTCTGATAGTGTGGCGACTAGAATTGTGCACAATATTCCAAGTGCGGCCTTACCAAGGTTCTATACAACTTTAGCATGACTTGCCAGTTTTTATACTCGATGCCTCGTCCAATGAAGGCAAGCATTCAGTATGCTTTCTTGACTACCCTGTCCACTTGTGTTGCCACTGCCAAAGATCTGTGGACCTGTACACCAAGATCTCTCTGATTTTCTATATTCCTAAGAGTTTTGCTATTTACTGTATATTTCCCTTCTATGTTAGACCTACCAAAATGTATTACCTCACATTTATCCGGATTAAACTCCATTTGCCATTTCTGTGCCCAAGTCTCCAACCTATGTATGTCCTGCTGTATCCTTTGACAATCCTCAACACTATCTGCCACTCCAGCAACATTGGTGTCATCTGCGAACTTACTAATCAGACCAGCTACATATTCCTACAGATCATTTATGTATACTACAAACAACAGAGGCCCCAGCACCGATCCCTGTGGAACACCGCTAGTCACAACTTTCCATTCAGAAAAACACCCTTCTACTGCTACCCTGTGCCTTCTGTTACTGAGCCAGTTCCCTATACATGAGCCAGTTCTGCATCCAGTCCCTGCGGAATTGCACTCAGCACATTGGCAGCTCAATATACCAGTTGGCCCTAGCAAAATAGGCCACGCACGGCCAAATTTATAGGTTGTAGGATTCAGGAGAATGCAGTACGAAGCTTTAAACGTTTGATACATCCGACTTGGTGAACACTTCAGGGGTGGGTTATTTAGATGATAATGGAAACAAAGCCACGCAGGGTAACTTTAAATGGAGACACATCCAGTGGGAGAATTTTGACAAGAGGATGTCAAACTGCCATATGAAAAATAAATTAATTCAGAGCTGAAAACTGTCTGTCAAGTGGAGTCCCTTGGACCTGATTTTGTGATGCACATCGTCTTTTGAGGAGTCTGTCTACTGTCATTCCTTTCTTTGATCCTGCAGAAATATTTCTTTCTTGGTATAATACATCAATTTTGCTTGTCTCTCATGTTGTATTTGAAGTATCTGTGCAACGTTTTTAAAGGGGGTCCTTTGGGAAAACAGGGGTGATTGATAACGGAATGAATCAAATCTTTTAACTAACATTGAGCAGTTACTTTCGACAGCTTGGCTGTGAGTCCAAATCAATAGAATACAAGACATTAGGAAGAATGAGTTATATGGTATGGAAGGTTAATTATGTGTAGGATCAACATACATTATACAGTGGTTTTATATGCAGCAAGTATATACAACTGTAGCATAACTTGCCAGTTTTTATACTCGACGCCTCGTCCAATGAAGGCAAGAAGCTGTATGGTTTCTTGACTACCTTGTCCACTTGGTTTGCCACTTTCAAAGATCTGTGGACCTGTACACCGAGATCTCTCTGACTTTCTATATTCCTAAGACTTGGACTCACAGCCAAGCTGTCTTAAGTGTTTTTCAATTCGGAGGAAAAATCAACTGAAAGTATCGATGATCAGAGGTCAGCAGTGGTGACAAGGACAGCAGGAGGACAGCCGAGCAGTAGATAAGAAGGTGATAATGTTGTTCCACATAAAGACAAAGTGAGAAGAAGTCCTGGCAGCAGCTCACTGTTAAGTCCTGACCATTACTATCCAATGTCCTTCTTTCTCCCAGTCTCCTTCTTTCTTTCCACCACATAAGATCCCCATTGATAATGGTGATCATAACTTAATTTCACAGAATCACAGAATTAACAGTGCTGAAGGAGGCCATTCGGCCCATCGAGTCTGCAATGGCTATTGCAAAGAACACCCTACCCAAGCCCACACCTCCACCCTCCCCATAACCCAGTAACCCCACCCAACCTTTTTGAACACTAAGGGCAATTTAGCATGGCCAATCCACCTAATCTGCACATTTTTGGACTGTGGGAGGAAACCGGAGCACCCGGAGGAAACCCACGCAGACACGGGGAGAATGTGGAATTTGAACTCATTCCACAAATCACCTCCCCCACATCATGCCCTAAAATTGCAGCTTGCATGTTTTACTGTACTCCTTTTGTAGGTTGGAGCTGTGTTCATGAATGCCAGGATTCTTTTATTTCCCCGATCCCCTCCTACAACCTAAATGCCCCCAGTTTCTCACCTGGGTATCCTCTCTCCTTTCCTCCCTCAGCTTTCTCATCTTGAATCATTCAAACTCCATCTCCACAATAGTGGTGTAATGCAGGAGACACAGCAGTAAAATTGCACATAGCAAGATCTCACAGACAGCAATGAGATAGAGGCTAGATTATTTATTTTAATGATGTTGGTTGAGAAATGATAACTGGAATGAAAGCAGCAGCAGATTCTTCTTAACATTGAGTTGAATTTTTCTAATCAAAAATACCATTGTTAATTGAAATTGGCATTTTCTGTAATTGAATAACCGGGTCTCATGTCACATGCTCAATCTAATTAAGGTGGCCAAGAAATAATGGTCAAACACTTCATGGATCCTAGGCATCCAGGAATTTCTGCCATTGTCACTCCTGAGCTGATGGGCTGGAATTTAATAGTGATACCAGTTTTTATTTTGGGAGTTTATTTTACATTCTGGGATGTGAGTGTCACTGGCAAGCCCAATATTTATTGCCAACATTCCTAGTTAACATTGGGAATGTGGTAGTCATTCTTGAGCAACTGAATTTCATGTGGTAAAGCTGCCCCCTTAGTTTTATTAGGTAGGCAATTACAGGGCTTTGATGACCCAACTACCATGAAAGAAAGGTCAATATGCGTCGAGGTCAGGATGGTGTGTGTGGCTTGGAAGGGAGCTTGAAGCTGATGGTGTTGGCATACTGTAGTGCAACAATTATTCACAAGTCGAGAAGTGATGAAGTCAATCGAGGCTATATTAAGCAAGACTTGTTCCCCAGCAGCTCAGTTACAGAATGCGGCTGCTGGGAGAACCCGGGCTCTTATACTCCGCCTTGCTGGGTGGAGCCAGCAGGCGGCAGATCCAACCAGGACCCGGGACCTGTCAGCCAATAGCCTCTCGGCTTCACAGGTACCGTACTACCCCTAATACATACCACCACATATACGTCCATTGTCCTTCCAGTTGGTGGACTGTTGGTGGTGCAGTCTCTTATTGCTTGTTGTACCTTTGCCTGCCCCAGCGTTCCCAAACAGTGCTACTCCGGTGACTGCATCAGGACCTTGCAAGTTGTCTTCAGCCACTGACAGTGGTTGCCCTGTCCTGAGGCTGCAAGTCTGCTTTGCAAGAGATGGTAGAGTTTTCTGAGCACTTCTTTCATAAAGTGCAGACAACGCATGGACTATCCCTGACATAGCAAGAGAAATACTCCCAGAGGGCCCTATTTGGACAAGGCTGACAGCTGAGAGCTCTCCTCCACTCTCTGCAAGCAGCTTGTTGTATCTGCTAACTCTCCCTCTCATACTACAAGTCAAAGATGATGGCCATGCACTACACTGATGACTTGGGATCATGTGGTCTGAACAGAACCCCTGAAATCAGAACCAAGGCCTTCTCACAGGCAGCAGCACTCTGTCGATGTCACAAATCTTAAGTAAATCTGGAAACCACACAGCACTTCTACGAATTCAAAAGTTGAAATTAATCAGCAATTAACCTGAGAATATTGATGATCCCATTAAATATCACTGGCGGGGGGAGTGGGGGAGTCTTCCTGTTGCTGAACGCATGTTCCACAGTGTGTGTTCAATGGAGGATGTTAACAGCATTGGCAATATTAATAATGGTAGCATTGGCATCAAATAAACTTTACACATTGATTAGTGTCACTGCTTATTCAGCATAGCTCCGCACATCCCACTAACACTCTCAGCAAGATGGTGCTCGACATGAGCCATGTCGGAAGTGCGCGCGCATGTTGCTATCAAAATGGGAACCATTATGATGAAATTATAATGTGAGTGAGCTCAATTTTGCTGTCACATAATCTTAACAGTGCAGATGAAGGCCCATTAGTCCATCATGCTAGTGTCAGCTCTTTAAAAGAGCTATCTGATTTATCGTATTCCACTACTCATTCCCCCACAGCCATGGAAATGTTTCCTCTTCAATTATTTATTTAATTTCCTTTTGAAAGTTATTATTGGATCTCATGCAACTGCCTTTTCAAGTAGCGCATGCCAGATCACAACAATTTGCTGAGCTTTAAAAAAAATTATCATTGCATCCTATTTGCAAATTACTTCAAATATGTGTCTTTTTGCTACTGATGAACAGTTTCTCCTTAATTGCTCGCTTCAGCAACCAACATGACTTTGGATGCCTCTTTACATCTGGCTCGTATCCACGTTGGTGGAAGTTTGTCAATAATTGGTGTTATTCGAACAATGTTAGCTTGGCTTAGAATGAACAACATCCTAGATAGATCCTCAGCTGCATGTGCCAACCAACCACCCAAAGAAATTATAGTTTGGAATGAGAAGAAAGGAGCACAATGTCAGCGAGTACAAATTATTGAGCATCTTACAATTATTATCAATATTGGGAAGGAACTTACTTCTCGTATCTTTTTCAGCTGACTTATTTCAATTCAGTTTTTAAGTGACGCCATTGGTTGAGAATCCTTCTCAGTTATTCCGAAGAAAGAATCATTGAGTAATTTGGATAAGGAGCCTGTGGTAAGGCCCTGGTCTTGCCGAATTAAGGGAAATGAAGATGAAAAAGAAAAGGATGTTTGTCATTAAATCAAATTACATTTTGGACAAGTCAATCTTGAAAACACGCAGGACTGACTTCTGCATTTATAACCTGGTACTTTCCTCACTTCCAAATTCAAGCCTCATTCACAAAGTAAAACAAGTTAAACTGGCTGCTTTTCCACTGTCAGGTGAAAGACACAAAATAATAATAAATGAACTGGAATGTCGGAGACAGAACAGCACAGAAGGAGGCCATTCAATTCACCATGATACAGAAGTCTGAAGACCTGCACATCGAGACATAGGAACAGCTTCTTCCCCACAGCTACTAGACTCCTCAACAACTCTCCCTCAGACTGATCTGATCCCTGTATGAACACTATTCACGGCGCCCTATGCTGCTCCTGCACATGCATTCCTTGTTTGGCCCTTGTTCCGCACTGAAACCAATCACTATTTGGTGATGTACCATTTGTCAATGTACTTTGTCAATTATGCTTTTGTCTACTATGTACGTAGTATGTACCCTTGGCCGCAGAAAAATACTTTTCACTGTACTTCGGTACATGTGACAATAAATATCAATCAATCAATAAAAACCTCCAACATTGCTGCACTGCAGAATCAGCCTTGATTTTGGTGCTCAAGCCCTGGAAAGACTGTGATTTAAAGTTAAGAATACTACCTATTGAGTGACAACTGACACATTGGCAGCAATTTGGAAATTTTCCTCAGTTCTCCAGCCCACAGCTCCACAACCTGCACCATGGATAGGGCAAGGGGACAGACCCCAAATCAACACCAGCTAGAACCAGGATCAAACCTGGTGTTGTTGGCACCAATCTGATCCACATGGGCCATCCAGCTCCTCAAGGAGGCTGAGTTGCTGTGACAATATGCACTTTCACGTGTTGTGGCCTGGAGCACAAATAGTGATGGCAAAGTCTGTCTCTGCGGAGTCTGCACATTCTCTCCGTGTCTGTGTGGGTTTCCTCCGGATGCTCCGGTTTCCTCCCACAGTCTAAAGATGTGCAAGTTAGGTGGATTGGCCATTCTAAATTGCCGTTAGTGTCTAAAAATGGTTACGTGGGGTTACTGAGTTATGGGGTTATTGGGTTACGGTGATAGGGTGGATGTATGGGCTTAAGTAGGATGCTCTTTCCAAGGACCGGTGCAGACTCGATGGGCCGAATGACAAAGAACAAAAGAACAAAGAAAAGTACAGCACAGGAACAGGCCCTTCGGCCCTCCAAGCCCGTGCCAACCATGCTGCCCGACTAAACTAAAATCTTCTACACTTCCTGGGTCCGTATCCCTCTATTCCCATCCTATTCATGTATTTGTCAAGATGGCACTTAAATGTCACTATCGTCCCTGGTTCCACCACTTCCTCCGGCAGCTGTGTAAAAAAGTAGCCTCATACATCTCCTCTAAACCTTGCCCCTCGCACCTTAAACCTATGCCCCCTAGTAATTGACCCCTCTACCCTAGGGAAAAGCTTCTGACTATCCACTCTGTCTATGCCCCTCATAATTTTGTAGACCTCTATCAAACTTCGTTGTTCCAGTGAGAACAAGCCAAGTTTATTCAACCGCTCCATAGCTAATGCCCTCCATACCAGGCAACATCCTGGTAAATCTCTTCTGCACCCTCTCTAAAGCCTCCACATCCTTCTGGTAGTGTGGCGACCAGAATTGAACACTAAGGTTCTATACAGCTGCAACATGACTTGCCAATTCTTATACTCAATGCCCCGGCCAATGAAGGCAAGCATGCCGTATGCCTTCTTGACTACCTTCTCCACCTGTGTTGCCCCTTTTAATGACCTGTGGACCTGTACTCCTAGATCTCTTTGACTTTCAATACTCTTGAGGGTTCTACCATTCACTGTATATTCCCTACCTGCATTAGACCTTCCAAAATCCCTTTAGTCCGAGATCGTGTCCTCTGCTTCTAGTTTTTCCTACAAGTGGAAACATTCTCTCCACATCCACTCGATCCAGGCTCCGCAGTATCCTGTAAGTTTCAATAAGATCCCCCCCCTCATCCTTCTAAACTCCAGTGAGTACAGACCCAGAGTCCTCAACCATTCCTCCTATGACAAGCTATTCAATCTAGGAATCATTCTTGTTGACCTCCTCTGGACCTTTTCCAAGGCCAGCTCATCTTTCCTTATATACGGGGTCCAAAACTGCTCACAATACTTCAAATGGGGTATGACCAGAGCCTTATACAGCCTCAGAAGTACATCCCTGGTCTTGTATTCCAGCCCTCTCGACATGAATGCTAACATTGCATTTGCCTTCCTAACTGCCGACTGAACCTGCACGTTAAACTTAAGAGAATCGTGAACGAGGACTCCCAAGTACCTTTGTGCTTCTGATTTCCTAAGCATTTCCCCATTTAGAAAATAGTCTATGCCTAATTCCTCCTTCCAAAGTGCATAAACTGTCATTTCATTGCCCACTCTCCCAGCCTGTCCAAATCCTTCTGCAGCCCTTTCCTCAATACTACCTGTCCCTCTACAGATCTTTGTATCATCTGCAAACTTAGCAACAGTGCCTTCAGTTCCTTCTTCCAGATCATTAATGTATATTGTGAAAAGTTGTGGTCCCAGCACAGACCCCTGAGGCACACCACTAGTCACCGGCTGGCATCCTGAAAAAGACCCCTTTATCCCCACTCTCTGCCTTCTGCCAGACAGCCAATCCTCTATCCATGCCAGAATCTTACCCTTAACACCATGGGCTCTTAACTTATTTAACAATCTCCTATGCGGCACCTTGTCAAAGGCCTTCTGGAAATCTAAATAAATCATGTCCACTGGTTCTCTTTTATCTAACTTCCTTGTTACCTCCTCAAAGAACTCTAACGGATTTGTCAGACACAACCTCCCTTTGACAAAGCCAGGCTGACTCAGTCCTATTTTACCATGCACTTCCAAGTACTCCGCAATCTCATCTTTAATAATGGATTCTAAAATCTTACCAGTGACCGAAGTCAGGCTAACCGGCCTATAATTTCCCATCTTCTGCCTCCCTCCCTTCTTAAACAGTGGTGTTACATTAGCCACTTTCCAGTCCTCTGGGACCCTTCCTGCCTCCAGTGATTCCTGAAAGATCAACACCAATGCCTCCACAATCTCCTCAGCTATCTCTTTTAGAACCCTGGGGTGTAGTCCATTCGGTCCAGGTGACACCTGATGTTGGCCCATCCCCACACTTTTATGACATTGGTCCATCCAGGCATGGAGCCTTCCCATAGCAAATTGGGAATCAAACAAACTCTTTGGTCGGGGGAGATTTCCCAGGTCCTTGGCAGCAGGGCAAGTGAGTAAAATGAGAAAAGATTGTGTAAGGCAGGAATGATGACCTGCTCCTACCTCTTCCCACTTTTCCCAGAAGTGGCTTGTGTGCGTGACCGGCAACCTGACTTGTCATTGAATCACTTAGCAACCAAGGTAAAAGTAAAGTTGCCATAGTTCCAGATGACCATAGGCTGCTTTCCTCTTTGAGGGGAAGGGCTGACTGGTGGTAATTTAACCAGAGGATCACCACACCTCAGGCGAATGGCAAGGTTGAGAAGTTGGGCCTTCATGATCACTTCGCAAGAAAAGATGTTTAGTGTGCAGTTCATTAACTCACAGGAGGTGAGAGCATAGTGGGAGATCAGAGCGGCATTAAAATAACGTTCACTCTGAATGTGGCAAGCCTGGGGTCATCCACAGGCAGAGTCTGGCCATTGAAAGAGTAGCTCCTGGAAATTGTTGTCACAGACAGTGCTCGGGTGTATAACTGCTGCCTGTTTCTCAGCATTTCTTGTATCCATCTCACTACACCCTCTTTTCTGTCATTCACTCAAAGTTTAACCATGGTGACGGCTGTCAGTCACATTTTCAATTACACAAGTTGGCCTGAATATTTGTGCAGACAGCGAGGCCCTCCAGCATAGTGAAAATGATGCAGGAGGCCTGAATCTGGAAGTTCTATCCATGAACCTGGCCCAAACCATTTTTGCAAGGGAGGGTAGGCAAACAGGAATGGGTTGCACTTTGCACATTCATGATTCACAGTGGCAACTGCACATGTTAAAACTCAGCTGACTTCAGTCAGATCACATTTTCATTAGCAGCCTGTCCAAATCATGGCCTGCACGCTTTAGACATATCAGGAGAAAGCCTAAAGTTAAGGGAGTTCTTTGGAGAGGTAGGGTACACTTTTGGATATGTCCAAGGCCACCTTTGGGAGAGATCAGGTACACTTTGGGAGAGGAGTTTTAAAAGTAGACATGAATGTGTGTAAAATGTGGATAAACCAATTGAATTGTCAAGTTTATTGGAACCACAAAGGGAGTTGTCATGGAAACTGTAAAGGTTTTAAGGTATTTAAATCCTCTGGTCTTTAATAAAAAGAAAACTGCAGCCCACAGTTCAAAATAATAATTACTTGCTATTTCACTCTGTTTATTGACATAAGCCTGAGGGCTATCATTATAGGATCTGTACTGTATGACTGGCTTCACAACCTATCATTATCCAGTCAGTTTACTATCAGTTCATAGTTTGACAGCTTCAAGTGCTTATAAAGTGTTTAATGAGGGGACCTGAATACAAATGTTTGTTGTTATAAGTTTTACGCGAGGGAGAAATTAGCAAATTAGATCCAGAAATTAGATCAAACATGTAGCAGGCAATTTCTAGGTTAAACTGACTAAGGGAAAAAATTGCTCATCAATTACCTTCCTTCCATCATAACGCAATGTAACTTGGCCAGGTGTGGACGTATCCCTGTTTTATTGGATTTTCTGAGCAGCTAGGACAAAGTGTCAGATCACCAAGCTAACCTTTTGTCCAGCCCACGTCTGCACTTGCCATCCACTGTGCTGCCTCCAAACGTTTCCAGGGGCTGGTAGGAGCAACTCGCACTATCCCGGCACCAAACCAAAATTTACAGGGCTGCTTTTCAAGCATCAGGTTCACGGTGCCTGGAGTTCTCATGATTCAGCACTCTTAACCTGGGAGTAAAAATTCAAGCGTCAGTCCTGGCCTCCTGCCCCAACCCACCCGTCATCCGTAATTGGACAGTAATCTCACTGTTGGCTTCTTAATGGGACATCTCTTGGGAAATTGGACCAACAGTCCTGCACAATGCCCCCCATGTTTTGCGACCCAAAAATTGACCATGGAAAATGCAAGGTGGGAAAATTCAGTCCACTGTCACCCCATTGACTGCATAACATTGACTGGTAATCAAACAGTCGTTTCTTTCCATCCCCAATAATTTTATGAATAATAAATAAAATTGTTCAAAGCAACTGAAAGAGGCACAATTTTGTTTAATTCTCTGATTATTTCTCTCCCTGGACTTTGCTTGATTACAGTAAATTCCCTGGAAACTCGGGAAAATCCTGGAGGATTGGTACCCTACCGTAGACCTAACCGTCTCTTTGCAATCAGCATGTGGTATCGGAACATCCTGATGGTGCAGGGTGAAAAATATATTGGGTTCTCTTGCCACCAATTCGGGGACCAACCAATTCTTCTGCTCCAAAACATCTGGCTAAGCTACTAACCCACATTAACCCTTGGGACGAAGAGAACCTAGCAAATAAATCAATTCTGACACTTTTGTGCCCAGTTGGATGATAGGTTATTCACGAATTACGGTAAATTGAAGGGTGGTTCCACTATTCGAACATATATTCAACAATCTCATTCCTCAGGAGATATCGGAACATTTGGCAATCTTCAAAAAACAGTGTTTGTAGCCGCAATGTCTTTGACAGTTGATGTTCTGTACTTAATCCTAATGTGCACACTCATTAGAAACCACACAATCCCGGAGCTCGTGTGTGAATACCTGAGGTCCCAAAGCTGCCATCTACATACCAGGGCTTGCAATATTAATGAAAGCATATATTTAGCAGCTCTCCCTCAATGGCCAGGATGTGCAATGAACAAAGCTTTTTTGTTGGTAAGAAAACAGAATGAGATCATGAAATCTGCATTTTTTGAAATAAACAATTACAATGGGATTTTCAAATTGATTTTGGCACTTGTCAACCTTTCTTTATGTGAAAGCGGAAAGATTCCCAGCTTTCAAAATATGCACATTCATTCTGTCTTATTCAGACAATAGCATGTCGCAAATGCCATTGCACAGGGAGCTGGGATACCGGGGGGGGGGGGGGGGGGGCAGGAACCTGATTTCTGATGTTTACTGTGATGCTGCTCTGCAGCTTCCAATGCACAATTAGGCGCTGTGGTTGTTTAATGAACAGGAAGCCAGCAGTAGGAAGAATAAAGTATTTATTAAAAGTAACATAAAGTCTGCCAAGGCAGGAACTATTTACACTACACAGTCCCCGTTGGGATGACCAACATGCCGATCCCTCTCCGGGCTGGCTTTTATGTTTGATCTTATGAGTCCCAGCTGGGTGGGCCCCCGCCCACGACTGGGGTAGCTCGTACTCCACAAGTCCCATGGGGAGATCCATTACGGTTTCCCCGTGGGGCTGATGGAGGGTTATTACAGGTTGTCACTTATTTAACTTGCAGAGACTGTGCAAAGTCAAAGGGTCCCATTTTGCGCTCATGCCATACAAACAAATATTGTTGGCCTGCAGGAATCAGGGGAAGCAGAGGGCTTCTGGAGAACTCAATATGTAAGGCGCCATACAAATACAAGTTCTTTATTTTCAGTGAGTTATTGGGTAATTTTCTATCCGTGTGATGTTGGGTAGCTTTCCATTAGGTTTCAGGAAAGGCCCTAATTTCCTTTGTCCAGTAACACCGACATACTGTGCAGCAAGATTATAAGAGATAGTTTTAAAACACCAATGGAGCTCTAGTAATGATATTCCTATTGAAGTGAACTAGTTTCCCTTGCACCCCTGGTTCACCCAGGTGCTCAGCCTGTTGGAAATGCTCTCGTTCGCCTCATGCATTCTATTCAGATAGCTTTGCAGACAGTCTGTATGATTGCTGGGAAAAACATTTTTCAGCAGTGCGTTTTGGGTTTGTAGAGATCAAGTCTCAATATTGAAATGTGCACAAGATGTTTGCTGCGCTGTAGATTACTTAAGGCAAACTCCGTGTACTTCCTTACAGTGAGAGCTTGCCTTTAATGTGGTGAAACATCCCAAGGCGCTTCACCGAGTGCATTTGGACAAGAATGAACACCAAGCTAAAGAAATAGACATTGGGTTTGGTGACCAAATGCTTGGTGAAAGAGGTAGAAGCAGCCTCTTAAAGGATTTTAAAAATATATTTCGGGATGAGGGCTTCACTGCCTCAGCCAGCATTTGTTGCCCATCCCCAATTGCCATTGAGGTGGTGCTGGTGAGCTGCCTTGTGAAGCATTGCAGTCCATGTTGTGCAGGTGCACCCAGAGTGCTGTTAGAGAGGAACTTCCAAGATTTTGACCCAGCAACAGTGAAGGAACAACAATATATTTTCAAATCAGGCTAGTGAGTGGCTTGGGAAGAAATTGCAGGTCATGTTGCTCCAATGTACATGCTGCCCTTGTCCTTCTAGATGGCAGCGGTCGTGGTTTCGGATAGTTCTGTCTAAGGAGCCTTGGTGAGTTGCTGAAGTGCTTCTTGTAGATGGTACAAACGGCTGCCATTATGCACCAATGGTGGAGGGAGTGAATGTTTGTGGATGGAGTGCTAATCAAGTGGGCTGATTTGTCTTGGATGATGTCAATCTTCATGAGTGTTGTTGGAGCTGCACTCAACCAGGCAATTGGAGAGTATTCATCACACTCAAGATTTGTGCCTTGTAGATTATAGACAGGTTTGGGGAGTCAGGAGATGCGTTGTTCACCACAGGATTCCTAATCCCTGACCTGCTCTTGCAGCCACAGTATTTATATAGTTAGTACAGGTAAGTTTCCAGTCAACGGGAGCCCCCAAGATAGTGGGGGATTTACTGATGGTAACGCCGTTGAATGTCAAGGGGTGATGGTTAGATTCTCTCTTGTTGGAGATGGTCATTGCCTGGCACTTGTGTGGTATGAATGTTACTTGCTGCTTGTCAGCCCAAGCCTGGATATGCATTTGGACATGGACTGCTTCATTATCTGAGGTTGCAAATGGTGCTGAACATTGCGTAATCATCAGCAAACATCCTCACTGCTGCCCTTATGATGGAGGGAAGGTAATTGATGAAGCAGCTGAAGATGATTGAATTGAATTTGATTTATTGTCACGCCTACCCAGGTACAGTGAAAAGTATTGTTCTGCCTAAATCCAGACAGATCATTCCATACATGAAAGGACATACGACATGCATAAATATGCAATGTAACAAAGTAGGTACAGGCATCGGATGAGCATACGGAGTGCAGTATGACTCAGTAAAGAAGATGTGTGAAGAGATCAGTTCAGTCCATAAGAGGGTCGTTCAAGAGTCTGGTAACTGCGGGGAAGAAGCTGTTTTTGAGTCTGTTAGTGTGTGTTCTCAGACTTTTGTATCTCCTGCCCAATGGAAGAAGTTGGAAGAGTGAATAACCCGGGTGGGAGGGGTCTTTGATTATGCTGCCCGCTTTCCCAAGGCCGGAGTTATAAACAGAGTCAATGTTTGGGAGGCGGGTTCATGTGATGGACTGGGCAGTGTTCATGACTCTCTGTAGTTTCTTAATGGTCTTGGGCCGGGCAGTTGCCAAACCAGGCTGTGATGCAGCCAGATAGGATGCTATGCCGAGGTGGGTGGTGGAGATATTTAGGGAGGAAATTCCAGAGATTGGGAACCAGGCAGCTGAATGTTGGGGCCAAATAACCGGAGGATGTGCAAGAGTTTGGGGAATTCAGAGATTTCAGAGCGTTGGAGGAGATTTCAGTGACAGGGAGTAATGCGACTATGAACGAATTTGAATGTGGGGCTGAGTTGATGAAAGTTATGGCATTGTTGGACCAGGAACCAATTGATGCCAGGTGGTACTTGTTTAAAAACAAACTAAAATGAGATTAGGGCTGTTTATAAATTGTATACAAGATTCTATTAATCCTCAGTAAACTAAATTAGGACGGGTAGATGTCATATCACATTGTTACACAAGAGGGTGCTGTCGATACCTGAGTTTGAGTGAGAGCATTTTGAGACAGCCCCTCAACTATCAATGTTTCAATTGAAAAACAACTGTTTAGGCTTGGGCTGAACAAGAATGTCAGCCTGCAAAATGGCATTTGGAAACAATTAATGAACTGCTGTATGTGAAGTTATTTAAGACAAGAACTAATCTAGTTTGTTTCAATCTTCAATGCTGGGTGATTAGAAATGTTGGCTCTAGGATTACAATCCAATTTGTTTCTCAAATCTAAGCACTGAATTTCCAATACAGAAATGCGACAAATAATTATATTTTGCTGAAATTCCACAGGTTAAACTCAAAAACCTGTTAAGTAATACAAGTGCTTGATCTTTGCATGTGGATTTTCCAAATGAGCTCAATTCTTCAATGTGTTAAACCAACAAAAAATTATGTTGCCATTATGTTTACTGTATTGTAAGGTTAAAGATAAACAGGTGGAGAATGACTATTGGTTGATTAAGTATCTTGAGCACCTAAAGAGGGACTGCTGGGACACTGTTAGAAGATAGAAGGCATGTTTGGTGCTACATTCTGCAAATAAAGAAACAATCAAGAAAAGCATTTTTGTATAGTTTCACACTTCACCATTTGCCTTGCGATTCACTTGTCAATGTATCTCTTTTAAGCTAGTGAACAGTCCCAAATGACTCAAGGTTTTGTCAAAGGGATCTGGTTTAAAGAGTATCTTAGAGATGCAGAGAGCTTTAGCGAGTGAATTCCAGAGTATAAAGCCTCATAGTATGTAGTGTACAAGAAAAGATCCAACAACTTACAACAACGGTGGGGGTAATATAGTTAATCGATTTGTTATGATCCCTCCTTCAACCTGTGAAACTAACCATCAGTTAGGAACATAGCGATGTGAGTCCATTTAGCTCCTCAAGTCTGTTCCACCATTCAGTGATTCATGGCTGATCTGTGACTTAACTCCATCTTTCCCCATACCCCTTAATAACATTTGGGTAATACAATTCCATCAATCACATATTTAATAATAACAGTTGACCTGGGGAGGCAATGGCGTAGTGGTACTGTCATTGAACTAGTAAACAAGAAACCCAGGGTAATGCACCCATCTAATTCACTAATGCCCTTTAGGGAAGGAAATCTGCCATCCTTGCCTGGTCTGGCCTACACGTGACTCCAGACCAATGTGGTTAACCTCTTAACTGTTCCCTCAAGGAAAGGCCAATAAATGCTCCCATGAACAAATTTTAAAAATCTGAACCTTTATTCAGTCAGATTACCAACCCTCCAGATTTCCCTACTATCTCCAGGAATTAAAAGATTAATCTCTGGGTCATGGCTGTGAACAAGTACCAAGGGAAAAAAAAATTGCTGGGGCATTATAAAAAAAATCTTGTTTTTTCAGCACTTTCATGTGTTCATTGTAAAAATATTGAAGATGGAACAATTGGTTGTTTGATTGATGATCAAACTAAATGTGTTGGTGTGGTCAAAGGTGATGAAACCCCTTGGGGTACATCTAAAAAGAACAGACAACCCTGATGCACTATGTGCCTGGCTTTGGGACACTAACATATTTGAGAATCAGGAAAGGGAATTAAGTCAAAGGAATGGCATTAGAAGCTGATTCCACACAACAAATCAAAAGGCCTTATAAAATGGAGGGGGGGGGGAGGAAGAAAATCTTGAAGTTGTGTGGCACCCTTCACAACCTCAGGACCTCCCAAAGGGCTTTGCAGTCAACAAAATCCTATTTGAAATAGCCTCTATTTTAATGTGGGAAAATGCCACAGCCAATATACGCACAGCAAGATCCCACAAGCAGATAATGGATGAAGTATCCAACCACTCCACAGCGTGTTTTCCGACGGCAGAGGTGTCTCTCCATTGGCCTATGGCAGGATCTTCCAGTCCCGCTGATGCCAATTGTGCTTTGCATTTTTTGCAGACCATGCCGCTGGGGAACCCGCCATTGGGGTTCCTCATTGCCGGGACCAGAAGATCCAGAATGGCTGGAAGATTTGGTCCAATTTTCTTTTAATTGAGGTTAATTTGGGATAAATATTGGCTAGGACTCCACCCAAAACCCGTCTACTCTTGTTCAACATAGTACAGTGGGATCTTCTACATCCATCTGAGACAGCAGGCATGACCTCATTTAACACTGCGTCCAGAAGATAGCACTTCTGAGAATGCAAACATTCCTTCAGTGATTACACAGGGAGTGTCCTTCAAGATTTACACGCTCAATTCCACAATCTTCTGACTCAGGCAAGAATGTTACCCCTTCAGTCACAATAGTGGCTTATTTTTCATCCATCTTCTTGTTGGTTATCTTCTACGCTTCTCTCCATAGGGAAGTACTTTGCAACTTCAGCAGAATAAATCGTAGAGGAAATCACAAACCCACATCTCATTGTTCCCAATAAATCACATTGCAGACATCCTGAGAGTGGGTCTCAAGTGACACAATGATTGTGGTTGTGGTCCTTAATTAAAAGCCAGTGCCACAGCATTATAGCAATGAGAAAAAGTAGAAGTACATTTATATAACGCCTTTTGCAGACCCAGGACTTCCTGAAGTGCCTCGCAATCCATGAAGCACTTGTTCCAATTTCTTTCCATCCCAGTCATGCAACCATAAGTATTGGTGGGTCCAGGATTGTGTTACAGGATCACTTTAAAAAATAATCTCTGATCCCGTGAACATTTAGCGATGAATGGATATTCTTTTCATATTGTACGATAAAGTTTGGGTTCCCAAAGTTCTATCTACAAGTTTTGCTGACACATTTCAAGTCAGAAGATAAGAATACACTCTTGGTTAAAGGCTTTGCTTTGTAAGATGAAAGATGTTCATGTTATATTAATGGATTTGTTGTGAGTTTCTCTCACTGGGTTAGGTATCCATTCCATCTGTTTTAAATGCATCTGTTATCTTGGTCCTTGAATGTTCAAGTGGTCCAATGCAGTGCACACCTAGACCAAGTCCCTGAGTAGAAATCATGCCAGGTATTTGATTCAGGATGCTGTTGGAAGTTATTGATCTGACTGCTGAAATTCTACAGCGTGAAGCATTGAACAATGTATCGTATATAATAAAAATTCTGCAAACCTGGTTGATTGAGAAATGCAACATACGTGATGTCATGTGGGGTGGAATTGCCCTCAGAGATATTTACAATAAAAGTTTCTGTGATACCTTAAGAAACTTTTCTGTGCCATGTTTAAAAACAACTCAAAATCTGACACTCTGCAACATAAGAAAAATATCCGGGAACTCACTGAAAGCTGAGTCAAAGAGATGGGTGTCTTAACCTGCAACCGCACATGACTTACGGGGTGGGGACTATCGTATTGCCAGTGTCCTTTGCGGATGCAGGTTAAGACAGGGGGTTTTAAGGAGCATCTTAAAGCAGAAGGGAGAGATTTAGTGAGGGCATTCCAAAACTCAGCCGCCATTGCTGAAGTAAATGAAAATCGGGAATTGAGGAGTGGAGAGATCTTGCGTTGGAGGGCTGGAGGAGGTGATATGAATGGAAGAGGATTCCCATGGAGAGATTTTGGAAACAAGGACAGGAGTTTTTAAATTGAGGCATTGACAGGCTGGGAGCCAATGGAGGTCAGCGAACAAAATGGTTGATGGGTGAGTGAGACTTGGCGTGGAGCTGGCAACAGTAGTTAGGATGAACTCAGGTTTACAGAAGATGCAAGGTGACAGGCTGCCCTGGGGAACATTGGAATAACATACAATGTATAATTTTATCAGCTTCCCTCTGGTTCCTTTCAAGGCTGAAGAGCCCTAATTCTTTACTAGTTATTCCTCACTTCAATGTTGGCCATCAGCCATGTTAATCTCTGAAAACAAAATGAAATTCAGATGGCAAAGCTCATGTATCCTTTATCTTTGAACTGCCTATTTGTCTCCTGATTTACATGCACATTTCCATCAAACGCAGCTTCAATTTATGAATAAAAGAAAAATCTGTTCAAAATATTTCCAAATATACTGAGAAGACAACAAAAGGCTCTTTTTTGTAGGTATCACTTGGCATTGTTCTTTTATCAAAGGTAATGTATTGCTCTCAACTCAATATTGAATATGTATTAATAATAAATCAAGAGCATGTTGATAATAAGGCCTCTCTAAATCAAATTGAGCAGATTTCATAGCTACAGGGTTCTGTGAAACCCTTTCAAATATTTATTAGCAACACTTAAAAATTGAAATTGGTTCAATGAGTACAGAATAGCTAGCCAATAATATGGTTTCCTGTGATTGGTAAGCTCCTGAGCAGTTTTGACGTTAGGTTGAAGCTTGAGAAGAAATTCTCAAGGTATGTTTGTGCAGTATGTTGAGGCCCAGAGATGTGATGGTCATAGTTTCAGCATTACTTATGGCACTGATTTTAACTGTGTGCTGTTTAATTGTTTTCCCTCTCATTGGGGATGGACACTTCCCTGAGGTAGTGCTGCTTCCATGTTAAGACTTTATCAAGAGAAAGCTGCTCACTGGGAATTGGCTGATATAAATTGTGACTTTCAAGAGCCTAGGTGAATCTAGCCTGGATTTGCAGGCTTCTGGTGATGACCCAGCCCCTCTGCTGGTCTGCCATTAGTTTGGGATTTGGATTTGTTTATTGTCACGTGGACCAAGGTACAGTGAAAAGTATTTTTCTGCGAGCAGCTCAAACAGATCATTTAGTACATGAAAAGAAAAGAAAAAGGTAAAAAGAGGATCTGTTTGGGAGAGCTCACAGAGAGTCGCCACGCTCTGGCAAATATGCAGTTGTGAATGTGATCCTTGTAATTTGTTGCTGGAAGAATATTTAATTTGGAGGGGGAACTTAATTCTGCCAAGCGGGCCTATTAATGAGCATCGGCGACATGCTTAATACAAAAGGGCTTCTCAACATTATTCATCGAATAGCTCAACCCACCTTATAAGTCCTAAGAACATAAATGCAAAGTTACATCCTGCTGACAGAAAAGCAGGGCTTAGCAACTGCAGGTCCTACAGACCATCCCTCAAATTGTGTATACCCATAACAGGGGCAGGTACAATTACTGCCTGTCTGTCCCACCAAAAATTTCCAGGACAGAGACCTGTTTGTGGTTATATGATCACAGTCATGTTAACTCCGTCTGACTATCGACCGTGAACCGTGGAAGACCATAGACGTAATCGTGGAACTTGTCTAAACCGGTTAGCAAGCCCAGGCATTCTTTTTCGATTTGCGCGTAGCGCTGCTCTGTGGGGATCATGGCCCGCGAGGCATAGGCAACCGGGGCCCATGACGACGTGTCATCCCTCTGCAGGAGCACTGCTCCAATGCCGGATTGGCTGGCATCAGTTGAGATTTTGGTGGGACGAGACGTGTCGAAGAACGGCAACACTGGTGCCGTGGTGAGTTTGTGTTTGAGCTCCTCCCATTCCAGCTGGTGTGTATGTTGCCACTGGAACTCTGTAGATTTTTTGACGAGGTGGCGCAGAGTCGTTGTGTGGGAGGCAAGGTTGGGAATGAATTTCCCGAGGAAGTTGACCATGCCAAGGAAGCATAGGACAGCCTTCTTGTCGGCCGGCTGCGGCATGGCTGTGATGGCGCTCACCTTGTCTGCATCCGGACGGACCCCTGACCGGGAGATATGGTCCCCCAGGAACTTCAATTCGATCTGGCCAAAGGCGCACTTGGCTCGGTTGAGGCGCAGGCCGTTTTCACGTATGCGGGCAAAAACGCGTTGGAGACGATGTATGTGCTCCTGCGGTGTGGTGGACCAGATGATGACATCGTCCACATATACGCACACCCCTTCGATGCCTTCCATCATCTGCTCCATGATTCTGTGGAAGACCTCGGATGCCAAGATGATGCCAAATGGCATCCGGTTGTAGCAGAATCTGCTGAAAGGGGTGTTGAAGGTACATAGCTTTCGGCCGGATGGGTCCAGTTGGATCGGCCAAAATCCTTTAGAAGCATCCAGTTTCGTGAATATCTTCGCTTGGGCCATTTCACTGGTGATCTCCTCCCGTTTAGGTATGGGATAATGTTCCCGCATAATGTTATTATTGAGGTCTTTGGGGTCTATACAGATGCGGAGCTCGCCAGAGGGCTTCTTGCCACACACCATGGAGCTGACCATGGCGTGGGCTCCGTGACCCTGGATAGGACCCCTTGGTCCTGGAGATCCTGCAGCTGCTGCTTGAGGCGGTCTTTAAGTGGCGCAGGAACCCTGCGAGGTGCGTGAACGACCGGGATGGCGTCCGGTTTGAGGCGAATTCGGTAGGTGTAGGGCAGTGTTCCCATGCCTTCAAATGCCTCCTGGTTGTGGGTGAGGAGCGATTGGAGCTGTGCGTTGAACTCTGCATCTGGGAAGTCAGACGTGCCGTCTGTAGAGAGAGATAGAATTTGTTGCACAAGGTGGAGAGCCTTACATGCCTGTGCGCCCAGCAGGGAGTCCTTCGATGAGCCAACTATCTCGAACGAGAGTGTGGCCGTGTGTGTTTTGTGTGTCACCTGGAGCTGGCAGGATCCCATAGCCGGGATAACGTTCCCGTTGTAGTCGACCATCTTGCACCGGGATGGCTGGATTGGTGGTCTGACCTTCATGGCATAGAATGCTGACCATGCTATGAGGTTGGTGGAGGCGCCAGTGTCCAGGCAGAAAGTGATCGGCGATCGGTTGACCGTCAGGGTGGCAGTCCATTCATCGGCCGGATTGATGGTGTTGACCCGATTCACATCAATGACCGCAACCCAGAAGGCGTCTTGATCATCTGTGTCGTCGGTTTGGATGTCGTGATGTGGAGGCTGGATGGTCCGCACGTGTCTGCGAGGTTGTCGGAGATGTGGAAGATCCACAGGTTGAGCTGCTCGACAGTAGGCAGCGTAGTGGCCCATCTTGCCACAGTGTAGGCATTGTCGGGTTTTTGCAGGACATTGCCCTTTTAAATGTGCAGCTCCACAGTTGCCGCACGTCATGACGTCATGGCGTTCGTTACGCCACTGCGCATGTGCAGTTCGGTCTTGTGTCGGGCGCGCCTGCGCAGCACGTCCCTCAGTGTTGCCGTAGGTTTTGGCGCGCACAAACACGGGAGGCCTCAAAAAGAGCGTGAAACGGCCGCCCTCGTCCGGGCCGCGGGCCGGGAGAAACTCGATTGCGTAGATGCGTTCGGCCTCGTGGGCAGCCTGGCTTGCCGATTCGATCGCTTGGGACTCCCTCCGTGCCGATTCGGTCGCCTGAAATTGGGCATAGCGGCTGGTCGCATTTTCATGCAGGACACAGGCTTCAACTGCAGATGCTAAGGTCAGGCCTTTAATTTTTAGAAGCTGCTGGCGTAGGCCACTGGAGGCAACGCCAAAAACGATCTGGTCCCGGATCATGGACTCTGAGATGGTGCCGTAACCACAGGACTGCGCGAGTATGCGGAGGTGCATCAGGAAGGACTGAAAGAGCTCATCCTTACCTTGTAGGCGCTGCTGAAAGATATACCTCTCAAAGCTTTCATTGACCTCAACGTTGAAGTGCTGGTCGAGCTTGAGGAGGACCGTGTCATATTTAGATTTGTTCTCGTCTTCCGCGAACACGAAGGAGTTGTATACATCGATGGCGTGCTGACCTGCGGTAGTGAGGAGCATGGCAATCTTTGTTTCGT
The DNA here is from genome assembly GCF_047496885.1 of Scyliorhinus torazame. Lineage (NCBI taxonomy): Eukaryota > Metazoa > Chordata > Chondrichthyes > Carcharhiniformes > Scyliorhinidae > Scyliorhinus > Scyliorhinus torazame. Next base: position 158,159,627 of record NC_092707.1, read on the forward strand.
CTGAGGCACCCTGTTTTTCATTGGCTCGCATGAACAGTTCGAATCGCTGCTTGAAGAGCTTCCAATTGGTGCCCAGGTTCCCAGCGACTTGCAACGGCTGCGGTTTGTTGTGGGTGTCCATGACTCAGGATGGCAGATTTGCCGATAAGTATCGATTCACTCACTGGTACCATGTGGTGTTGGGTGCTCTGAGGTACAGACGAACCAACACAGTTGCGATTGGTACAACGCAGTTTTATTCCAACTAGTTAGTTACACATCTGACATGGTACTCAGCACGTGGTGACGGTGTGAGTGTCTTATTAATGAGGTCCTGGTCTTGTCCTGTCTCCAGATGGACTGACCAGGAGGTGTCGTGTTTCTTGTCTTATACTGTGTCTGCTCTTGTCTATGATTGGCTGTCGTGTTATGTGTGCTAATTGGTCTGTTGGTCTGTCTATCATGATGTGTGTGTTGTGGTATGTGTTTGAATATCATGACAACTATGAGCAGCCTCTGGGTGCACAGCTGACGGCTATTGTTCATAAGGAATTGCCAACCTATTCCTCCTCCACTGTGTCCGATCCATTAGCCTGAACAGGGGCTTCCTCCTCCTGCTCTTCATCTTCCCCATTATAGAATCATAGAGGTCTACAGCACAGAAAAGGTTCTTCGGCCCATCGGGATTGCAGCGGTCAAAAACAACCACCTAAGTATTCTGATCCCATTTTACAGCACTTGGCCCATAGCCGTGTATCCCCCTCATCAGATAAATATGTAACTGTGGGCCTGATTTCCTCCCCCTCTGTTTGTGGGACCCCCAAATTGGTGGCATATTGTGTAGCGCGCAGCACACCAATACTATTTGGGAGCTGTATTACTGTAGAGCTTCTCCTGAGTGGTCAAAGCATGTGGAGGGCATTCTCGAGAATGCCAATAGCCTGCTTTATTGTATTGTGGGTCATCTCATGGCTGTTGTTATTGTGCCATTCGGGCTCCTTTTGTGGCTGCCTAATAGGGATCATCAGCTACATCCTTAAGAGGTGCCCCAATCCTTGAGAAACCAATCAGACCTGTGTCAGTGTTTGAAAAAGTTCAGGCAGTTGAACATTTCTCAGGATGAATCTGTCTTGGCAACTTCGAGGGTATTGAGCACAGGCATGCAGGAAAACTTTGGTGTCGTCACAAAACTCCTGCCCATTCAGGGCATGGATGATTCCCTGGTGACTAAAATGTAAACTTGGTGCCCTTATGGTGTCACATGTGCAGTTGATAGCCCCCTGCACTTAAGGGAAGCCTGCTAATTCTACAAACTCCCATGACCTTTTGTGTCTGAGACAACATCTCCTTCAGGAGGTTACCGTACTCTCCCACCTGAGCAAAGGGGGCATCAGTAACTACCTTGATGAGGCTGTGTGCTGACAGCTGTGAGATTCAATTCACCCGATGAGCCTTGGAAAGCGTTGACTGCATATAAATTCAGAGTCATGGTGACCTTAAGAGCCATTGGCAGGGAATGAGGATCAAATTAATGTGATTTGAAATCTTGCTGGACCATGGCATCAAGTCAGGTTAACCTGAGCCAACGTCAACATTGGTTCTCAGTGAGATACGACCACCGCTATTTGTAGACCCTTTCCATGGGGTAAAATCTAGTAGTCCACCTCCTCCCTGTCATGATATTCAAGTGAACATCACAGCACATACACACATACATAATGATAGACAGAGCAACGGACTATTCGATTTGAATCAAGCAGTACATTTTGAATTGAGCTGTCCATCGCCGTGATATCATGGTTGTGTTGTAATTCGTCGATTGACCACTAGGGGTCTCACTAGATTATATAAGTGAATGTTAAAGTCAGCTGACCCCTCAGACTGGCGAGAGGAATTCAAAGAGAGAGGCTGCTTGTGCATGAGTTTACTGTTTTCTCTTCTGTTCCCTTGTATATAATTTGCCCACACATGTTAATCATTTCAAGTGTTCTTGTAATAAATAAGACCATCTGACAAGAACATTGCATTCACTTTGAATTGAGCTGTCCATTTTGAGTCAAGCTATTTGTTTTGAATCAAGCTGTACATTTTGAATCAAGCAGACATTTTTGAATCAAGCAGTCTGTATTGAATCAAGCTGTACATTTTGAATCGAGCTGTCTGTTTTGAATTGAACTATGTTCTTGTGCTGGCCGATAGGAATGATGCACAGTAAAACATCTAGTTTTTGACTAGTTAAAGTATTTTATTATAAAACAAATGTGTGGTAAAAATAACTACAAGAAACATATTACAAACAACTAATACTAATAAATTATCCAAGTATGACTGCCCACTAACACAGCTAACTCCCAACTCCTCGAGTTGCAGAGTCACATGGTAGATTTACACTGCCACCTGCTGGTCGGAGGTCATGTACATCATTATATACATTATTGCTTACGCATATCATCACACTGTCCATTTTGAATTGAGCTGTATGTTTTGAATTGAGCTGTCTGTTTTGAATCGAGCAGTCCATTTTGAATAGAGCAGTCCATTTAGAATCGATCTGTCCATTTTGAATCAAACAGTCCATTTTGAATCAAACTGTCCATTTTGGATCGAGCAGTCCATATGAGTCGAGCTGTCCATTTTGAATTCAGCTGTCCATGTTGTATCGAGCTGTCCACTTTGAATCAAGCAGTCCATTTTGAATTGAGCTGTCGATGTTGTATCGAACTGTCTGATGTGTTGGATGTTCTGGATTACAAACAGGTCACCAACACTGGAAGTGGTGCAACTCTATTTTATTATAAGGTTAACTATAATAACATACTTGAACTGTGGGTAAATGCAATACCAGCTTTAACTGTTGACCCTTGCCTAGTCCTAACCAGGTGATGCACTCAGCACATGGTGAATGTCTGTGTTGCAGGCTGTGAGCTCTGTGCTCCGAGCTGGCTGCTACTAGAATGAGCGGGAACTCTCCTGTCCCCTGTCTTTATAGTGCGTGTGCTCTCACTGGTGATTGGCTGCGGTGTTGTGTATGCTGATTGGTTCCACTGCAAGTCCATCAGTGTGTGTGTGTGTGTCTGCACCATAATATACTGGTGTATCTTATGACATCCCCCCTTTTATATAAAGAACATGTGCCTGCCTGACAATAAATATCATGTAGTGAATGTACCTGACTATGTGTGTGCGTGTTATTTACATGACTATGTACATGAGGCTAATCTATTTACACGGGAAGGTGCCTGGTGCAGAGAAATAGGGTGTCACACCAACAACGAAATGAACATTACATACAAACTACTGGAACGATGAAACAGGATAACAGAACAGATCAAAGAGTCCAACATTGTAAAACTCATAAGTCAAGTCTCTGAGGTGGGCGACGAATCCTGGTTGACCGCCTCAAGGGTGGTTCAGGAGTCACCGGCTGAGGAACGGGCTGGGCCACGGCAGAGTGAGGAGGATGCAGAGTACTCAGAATCTCCACATAGTCCAGGTTGGGGCCAACAGGAGGGCGTGGCACCGGTGGAGGATCACGTAGCGAGCGTGGAACGAGACCAAGGGCACGCCGATTGCTGCGGCGAATGGAACCATCTGGCAGACGAACCAGGATCGAGCGGGGAGACACCTGCCGAAGAACCACAGCAGTTGCAGACCAGCCGCCCTCCGGAAGATGGATGCGGACGTTGTCATCTGGAGCCAGAGCAGGGAGATCAGTCACCCGAGCGTCATGCGCCGCCTTGTGTTGTGCACGAGACTGTTGCATCCGCTGAAGGACCGGAAAGTGGTCGAGGTCTGGGACGTGAATGGACGGCACCGTGGTCCTGAGGGTGCGACCCATGAGCAGCTGGGCTGGCGACAGGCCCGTGGAGAGTGGGGCCGATCGATAGGCCCGCAAGGCAAGGTAGAAGTCGGATCCTGCATCGGCAGCCTTGCAGAGGAGCCGTTTGACGATGTGGACACCCTTTTACGCTTTGCCGTTGGATTGGGGGTACAGGGGACTGGATGTCACATGCACAAAGTTGTACCTGCTGGCAAAGTTGGACCATTCCTGGCTCGCGAAGCAGGGGCCATTGTCCGACATCACAGTGAGTGGGATGCCGTGTCGAGCAAAGGTCTCCTTGCAGGCACGGATGACCGCCGATGATGTGATGTCGTGCAGGCGTACGACCTCCGGGTAGTTCGAAAAATAGTCTACAATCAGAACATAGTCCCTGCCGAGCACATGGAACAGGTCAACGCCTACCTTAAACCAAGGGGACGTGACCTACTCATGGGGCTGTAGGATCTCACGTGGTTGGGCCGGCTGGAACCGCTGACAGGTGGGGCAGTTGAGCACTGTGTTGGCGATGTCTTCATTGATGCCGGGCCAGTACACAGCCTCTCGTGCCCTCCGTCGGCACTTCTCGACCCCAAGATGGCCCTCGTGTAGCTGTTCCAAAACGAGCTGACGCGTGCTGTGCTGGATCACAATGCAGTCCAGCTTCAGGAGGACACCATCGACTACTGCCATTTCGTCCCTGATATTGTAGAACTGCGGGCATTGGCCCTTGAGCCACCCGTCCATCATGTGGCACATGACACGCTGTAGTAGGGGGTCAGCCACAGTCTTGCGGCGAATGTGGATAAGGCGTTCATCCGTGGCCGGCAGATTGGAGACCGTGAAGGCTACATGGGCGTCAACCTGGCAGACGAACCCCTCTGGGTCACAAGGGGTGTTGATAGCCCTGGACAGGGCATCGGCTATGATCAGGTCCTTGCCCCGGGTGTATAGGAGCTGGAAATCGTACCGCCGGAGTTTAAGCAGAATGCACTGGAGGCGAGGGGTCATATCATTCAGGTCTTTTTGTATAATGTTGACCAGCGGGCGATGGTCGGTCTTGAGAGTGAATTGGGGGAGGCCGTACACGTAATCATGAAATTTGTCGACCCCAGTCAACAGGCCCAGGCACTCCTTTTCGATCTGTGCGTAACGCTGTTCCATGGGGGTCATGGCACGTGACGCAAATGCAATGGAGGCGCATGATGAGGCCTCATCGCGTTGCAGGAGCACCGCCCCAATGCCGGATTGACTGGCATCCGTTGAAATTTTTGTTTCCTTCGTGGGATCAAAAAATGCCAATACCAGGTCCGTGGTAAGCTTGGTCTTAAGCTCCTCCCATTCGCGCTCGTGGGCGGGAAGCCATTGGAAGTCTGTCGCCTTCCTGACCAGGTTCCGGAGAGTGGTGTATAGGAGGCGAGGTTGGCGATGAAGTTCCCCAGGAAGTTGACCATGCCCAAAAATCGGAGGACCGCCTTCCTATCCGTTGGCTTCTGCATGGCCATGATGGCTGCCACCTTGTCCGCATCCGGCCGCACACCCAACCCGGAGATGTGGTTCCCTAGGAACTTGAGTTTCATCTCGCGGAAGGAACATTTGGCTCTGTTGAGGCGAAGGCCTTGGTCCCGTATTCGTTTGAAAACGTGCTGGAGGCGACTGATATGCTCCTGCGGGGTGGTGGACAAAATGATGATGTCGTCAACATAGACGCGCACACCCTCAATGCCCTCCATCATTTGCTCCATGATCCGGTGGAATACTTCTGATGCCGATATAATCCCAAACGGCATCTTGTAGCAGTATCTGCCAGACAGGGTATCAAAGGTACACAGCTTTCTGCTGGACCTGTCTAGTTGAATTTGCCAGAATCCTTTCGAGGCGTCAAGTTTGGTGAAGATGTTGGCCCGAGCCATCTCGCACGTGATCTCCTCGCACTTGCGGATCGGGTAATGCTCCCTCATTATGTTGCAATTCAAATCCTTTGGGTCAATGCAGATCCGGAGCTCGTCGGAAGGCTTCTTTATGCACACCATGGAACTGACCCAGTCGGTTGGTTCCGTCACTCTGGAGAGCACTCCTTGGTCCTGGAGGTCCTGCAGCTGCTGCTTGAGGGGGTCCTTGAGGGGTGCTGTGACTCTGCGAGGTGCATGAACCACAGGCGTGGAGTCTTGTTTGAGCAGGATTTTGTAAGTGTATGGAAGCATGCCCGTGCCTTTAAAAACGTCGCGGTGCTGGTCGATGATGGCATTGAGTTGCGCCCTGAAGTCCGCATCCTGGAAGGCAGACGTGTCCTCTGGAGAGAGAGTGTACTCGTTGAACGAGGTTTAGGAGTTTGCACGCCTGTGCGCCTAGCAGAGAGTCCTTCAAGGAGCCCACGACCTCGAAGGGAAGGATGGCTTTTCGCAAGTTGTGCATCACTTCGAGTTGGCATAAATCGGTAGCAGGAATGACGTTGCCATTGTAGTCCACTAGTTGGCAGGTCGATGGAAGAATGGTTGGTTTAACCCTAAGGGTCTGAAAGTCTGACCACGCTAGGAGATTAGCGGAAGCATCAGTGTCCAGGTGGAATAGTATCTGGGATCGGTTGACCGTCAGGGTGGCACACCACTCGTCGTCTGGATCAATGCTGTGCACCGACAGCGGCTGGTGGTTTTGATTCGGGGACAGCCTGTTCTTTGTTATAGCAGCGACTCAAAAAGGCTCCCTCGGGTCCTCGGTGTCACTGATCTGCGGGAAGTCGGAATCGGACTCGGTGAACGTGGGTTGAATTGCCCGAACGTTCCTGCGAGGCTGGCTGAAGCAATGCGAATTGGCAGGCTGAACTGCTCGACAGCAGGCAGCATAGTGGCCAAGTCTGTCACATCGTAGGCATTGTCGCGATTTTGCAGGACATTGCCGCTTTAAATGGGCGGAGCCACAGTTGCCGCACGTCGTGACGTCAGTACGCTCGTTGCGCCACCGCGCATGTGCGGTGCGGTCCTGCATGGTGCGCACCTGCGCATCACGTTCCTCCACGTCACCGTCCCCTCGTTTGGCGCGTACAAGCGCGGGAGGCCGCGAAAAGCGTGCGAAATGGCCACCCTCATCCAGGCTGCAGCCTTGGAGGTGCTCAATTGTTTGCACCTGTTCCGCCTCGTGGGGACCTTGCCGCGCTGTTTAAAAATCTTCCAATTGACCCTGAGATTGCCGGCGATGCGGAGCGGCGGCGGAGGGTTGATGTTCTCCATACTTCAGGATGCCGGAATGCTGATTAGTTGCAGGTGGGTCTCAGAATTGCTGGTATGCAACCACTCCTTGTACCATGATGTGTTGGGTGTTCTGGATCACAAACAGGTCACCAACACTGGAAATGGTGCAACTCTATTTTATTATAAGGTTAACTATATTAACATACTTGAACTGTGGGTAAATGCAATACCAGCTTTAACTGTTGACCCTTGCCTAGTCCTAACCAGGTGATGCACTCAGCACATGGTGAATGTCTGTGTTGCTGGCTGTGAGCTCTGTGCTCCGAGCTGGCTGCTACTAGAATGAGCGGGAACTCTCCTGTCCACTGTCTTTATAGTGCGTGTGCTCTCACTGGTGATTGGCTGCGGTCTTGTGTATGCTGATTGGTCCCACTGCATGTCCATCAGTGTGTGAGTGTGTGTCTGCACCATAATATACTGGTGTATATTATGACACTGTCCATTTTGAATCAAGCAGTTCATTTTGAATTGAGCTGTCTGTTTTGAATCGAGCCGTCAATTCTGAATCGAACCGTCTGTGGTGATATCATGGTTGTGTTGTAATTCGCCGGCTGACCACTAGGAGTCTCATTGGTAAAAAAATGAATGTTAGAGTCAGGTGACCTCAGACTGACTCGGAAGCTGGGAAAGAGGTTGCTTGTGCATGTTCATACTGTTATTCATCTGTTGTTTTGTATATAGTTCATCCACAGTTAATGTTTATAAATTGTTTATAGCTTCAGCTACAAGCTTTCTTGCAACATAAATCAGGCCATCCGACAAGAGCATCACACAGTGTATTTGGAATTGAGTTTTCTGTTTTGAATTGAGCTGTCCATTTTGAATCGAGTTGTCCATTTTGAATCGAGTTGTCCATTTTGAATCGAGTTGTCCATTTTGAATTGAGCTGTCCATTTTGAATCAAGCAGTCCATTTTGAATCGAGCTGTTCATTTTGAATGGAGCTGTCCATTTTGAATTGAGCTGTCCAGTTTGAATTGAGCTGTCCATTTTGAATCAAGCAGTCCATTTTGAATCAAGCAGTCCATTTTGAATCGAGTTGTCCATTTTGAATCGAGTTGTCCATTTTGAATTGAGCTGTCCATTTTGAATCAAGCAGTCCATTTTGAATCGAGCTGTTCATTTTGAATGGAGCTGTCCATTTTGAATTGAGCTGTCCAGTTTGAATTGAGCTGTCCATTTTGAATCAAGCAGTCCATTTTGAATCAAGTTGTCCATTTTGAATGGAGCTGTCCATTTTGAATTGAGCTGTCCATTTTGAATTGATATAGGCAAATATATATAGACAAATTCGCATTCCAAGCATTGTCTGGCATCTTTGAATTTGTCTATATATATGTTTCTGGAACATACCTCTTAATTCACCTGAGGAAGGAGCAGCGCTCCGAAAGCTAATGATATCGAAACAAACCTGTTGGACTTTAACCTGGTGTTGTAAGACTTCTTACTGTGCTCACCCCAGTCCAATGCCGACATCCCCACATCATTTTGAATTGAGCAGTCCATTTTGAATCAAGATGTCCCTTTTGAACCAAACTGTCCATTTATGAATCGAGCTGCCCATTTTAAATTGAGCTGTCCATTTTGAATCAAGTAGTCCATTTTGAGTCAGACAGCGCATCAGGCCAAGTCCTTGGGCCCCATTCCCGTGCAAAAGACTAAAAGGGCACAAAACATTAAAAAGCTTGAGTTCAAGCGAGCAAAAAAAAGGGAGGGAAGAAGAAGGACCTGCAGCTGCTCCAAGTAGAGAAACCACAAATTCCCTACACATTGAGAGCATTCATAAAAGGCAGGAAACATCAGAAAGATGCCATCAACTCCTCAGCCGGATTTAGAAGGCCACATATGTCGAATGAATGAAATGAAAATCACTTATTGTCACAAGTAGGCTTCAAATTAAGTTACTGTGAAAAGCCCCTAGTCGCCACATTCCGGCGCCTGTTCGGGGAGGCTGGTACGGGATATGTCCTATCCGAATTGAAGCTTTTTAAACATAACATTGTCATAATATACACCAGTATATCATGGTGCAGACACACACTGATGGACACACAGTAGGACCAATCAACACACACAACACTGCAGCCAATCACCAGTTACAGCACAGGCACTATAAAGACAGGGGGCATCAGAGTTCCCGCTCATTCGAGCTGCAGCTAGCTAGTAGGACAGAGCTCACAGCCTGCAACACAGACATTCACAATGTGCTGAGTGCATCGACTGGTTAGGACCAGGCAAAGGTCTTTAGTTAAAGCTAGTATCTTGTTAACCCACAGTGAGAGTATGTTAAACAGTTAATGATTCAATAAAATAGCGTTGCACTATTTCAAGTGTTGGTGACCTGTATGTGTTCCACGGATCCAGAGCGCCCAACACAACAAACATGAGCTATGTTTTTTAGGTTTATCAATCACTGAACCAGAACAACAAGCAGTTTTCTTTTAAGGGTATGTTCACACACAGTTTGGCACCTCTTGGAAATAGTGGGGGGAACTGTTGGAAGGATTCCAAAACTGAATATCAGCCTGTTGAACCACGTTGACTCCTCCTTATGTGGCTAGCATGTTCTGGCATTGAACTCAAACCCAAAGCTTCTGGTTCAGCGGTGTGTAATGATATGTATAACCTAAGGAGAGTAAAGGATTAACAAGATGATGTTCATGTATATCAACACTAGATGGCATCACTGAGTAGTCTTCTAAAAGGCTGCATCTCTAAGCATTCTGGGAGAAGCTGTTGGAGAAGTTGATGAAGAAGGATAGTGTGAGGTTAAGTTAGAGTGTAGTTTGTATTAGTGAGAGATAATTAATTACTGCAACATAAGTTCAATACTATTATTTTGTTAGCTGTTGCTCACTAGAGTGTGCAAACCATTTCAAGTAGTGTAAAATAAATTAGCTTTGATTTAAACATGTAGTTTTATGTTCTTTTTAAACATTACGACTATGGCTATCTTGTAGAACAATGCAAGAAACATAACAAGGTAGGGACACGACCCGCTGCTCCAAAAGACCTGAGTGAAAATAATGGTGGCTAATGGAAATGAGGGGTTGATAGAGTCAACACTTCGGGTTGTCTGAGGAGGATCAGAAGGATCCTGCCAAGCTATGGAACATGCTGGAAGATAAGCTTTGTGCAAAGGTGAACTTCAGAATACATTGTTTCGAGCTGATGGCTTTCAGGCAACAACAAAAATAATCAATTGATCACCTCGTCAGCAGGTGCCGTAATAAGGGCAAGGACTGATTTCTCAGAATCTGAGTTGTCCAAAAACAATATTGGAGCTGCAACACCAATTGAAGCTTTCCAAAAAGATCTTTTGGAGAAAAAGAAAGGTCATGCTAAAAGGTAGTAAACAGTATGAAGCCATTGGAGCTGAACAACAACAACTGCAAGGATGAGATGTGATCAGCAGTGTTGACATTGCAGCCAGGACGCTGAAATCAAGCGAACCATGTGGGAAATGCAATCTGTTGAATCCACCATAAAGCTGTCCTATATTCCAAGATCTTTGCAAGGTATGTGATGTAAAAGGATATTGGGATTACCCACACATGAAATCGGGTTCTGGTGGTGCAGCCAGAGATAAGGGGCACAATTCAGCGACCCAATTGCGACTGGCGCGGGTCCGCTGAGCGAGATCCAGGTCTGAATATTTAAATGAATCTAATGACGCATTTAAATATCCAGACGCTGAATTCACCAGTGCCTGGTACTCAATGATTGCGCCTAGGAGAACTCGCCAGGGCACCATTTAGTACTGGTCTACAGAAAGGTGGGTGAGGCGTAACGGCACCTAGGGGGCATCCCAGGCTATTGGAGACCATGGTAACTTGGTCAGGATGGTAACTTCCAGCCCGGCAGTGCCATCAGATATCCTGGTAGTGCCACCCTTGCACTGCCAGGGTGCCAGTCTGGCAGTTCCAAGGTGCCCGTTGCCAGGCTGTCTGTGCCAAGGTGCCCAGGTGCCAGGTTGGCACTGCCAGGAGTTGGGCCGGAGGGCCTTGCCAAGTAGAGAGTGTGATGAAGGGGCGTTCCCAGGTGCCTCCCCAAGTAGGGGGGTGAAGGGGGGAGGGGGTGAAATCAGGGCTGCCGGCAAAATGGCACCCAAATCTGCGAGAAATCACTCCAGTGCAGCCTCAAGAGAGAAACTCCCCGAGGCCAAAAATAATTGCAAAGTGCCGTTGGATAGAGAGATGTTTCTTGGCACTGCAGCCGTTGAGAAACACAACAGCAACTTTATCTTCTGTCCGCTGAATCGTGTCCAAGATTAAACATGTGCAGTGTACTGGCAGACACAACAGGAAGTGCACCAGATACCCACATAAGCACAAACACAGAAAAAAGATCAGCAGCCAGGCGGGCCGGGGTGAAGATTCAGAGTGGAAAGATTGTCAACTGGAAAATGATCAGGCTTTCCACATTGCCAATGTCACACAATGTATGGATGAAGTTAAATAGTTAGAAGATTTTTGTACTATCAACACCACACGCAAAAAGAAAAATGGCAAACACATGTTCAAAGCTAACATGTGAGCAAGCGCAGGTATCCTGCCAGTCAGAATCCTGAAGGATATGTATTTGCATTTTTGGAAGTCAGTGATACAACCTACAATAGACAAATTAACTATGAACAATGGGTCAACCATTCATTGAATAAGATCACTGAAATTTAGCTACTGCAATTCCGCATGGAGACCACATGTATTCTGCCTGGGGACATCAACAGATCAGCAGGTTACTGAAATGAAATGAAAATGAAAATCGCTTATTGTCACAAGTAGGCTACAATGAAGTTACTGTGAAAAGCCCCTAGACGCCACATTCCGGCGCCTGCTCGGGGAGGCTGGAACGGGAATTGAACCGTGCTGCTGGCCTGCCTTGGTCTGCTTTAAAAGTCAGCTATTTAGCCCAGTGTGCTAAACCAGCCCCTGTGTGTAAGGAACTCAACATTGTGATCATACATGAGATCACCAAGATATGTACCATTTGCAGCAGAATAATAATCATAACAATCGCTTATTGTCACAAGTAGGCTTCAATTAAGTTATTGTGAAATGCCCCTAGTCTCCACATTCCGGCGCCTGTTCGGGGAGGCCGGTACAGGGAATTGGACCAGCGCTGCTGGCCTTGTTCTGCATTACAAGTCAGCTGTTTAGTCCACTGTGCTAAACCAGCCCCAGAAGAGGCCAAGATTAATTGCATTGAGTCACTCCATGACCTACAACAGATGTATCCAGACAGATTTGATGCCTTAAGGAACTTCAGAGGCAATGCTGTACTACACTTCAGTGGAGATGTGGTTCCGTTGATCGACCCGCCTAGCAAATGCAGAAGCTGAAGAGAGGGTTAGATGACATGGAGCATAATAGCATTATCCATCGTGTGCATCAAACAGGAACTGAATCCCAAATTCACAGGTGCAAGGTTATTCTCCAAGTTAGACGCCAAATATGGTTCATTTGGCAGAGGGTTGTCAAGAAATCATTTCTTCCAGGACACCATTCAAAAGACACTGCCTCCAGAGATTATCCTTTGGTTTATCCATCAGTCAGGATCTGTTCCGGCAACATATGGACAGAATTACAGGAAATATCACCCGATTCATAAGCATCGACAATGATATTGTAGAAACGAGCAAAACCAAGGAAGAGAATGACCGAAATCTATACTCATTGATGGCAACAACAAGAAATGCAAAGTGAATGTAGGTCAGATTAACTTTCTCCATTCTATTTATTCAAGTTCCAGCATCCATCCTGAATTAGGCAAACTCAAAGATGTTCAAGACATGTCTACTCCTCAGGACAAAAGGGCTTGCAGGAATGCCTTGGATATTTCAACTTCCAAGCACCATATATACTCAACATTGCCGATAAAGCATCATCACTTAGAGAGCTGCTAAGGAAGGATCTTCCATTTGTATGGCAGGAGGACCATCAACACGTCTTTGAGTTACTGAAACAAGCATTGTCAGGAGAGACATGTGTTCCACAATACTACGACTCAAGCAAGGAAAGGATCTAAGAGATCAATGTATCTCAGAAATGGTTAGGAGCCTGCATTATGCAACATGGCAAACCAATTGCATTTGGTTCCAAATGTCTATCACAAGCCTAATCCAATTATTCAAATTTAGGGGGCGATTCTCCGATATTGAGGCCAAGTGTTCGCGCCGTCGTAAATGCCGTTGTGTTTCACGACGGCGCAAACAGGGCCCAGACACGACCTATTCTGGCCCCCACAGGGGGCCAGCATGGCGCTGGAGTGGTTCACGCTGCGCCAGCGTCCTTGACGCCGCGCCAACCCGCGCATGCGCAGTTGAGCCGCGGCACCCTGCGCAAGCGTGGGGAATGTCTTATGCACGCCAGCCCCTCACCAACATGGCACCGGTGTTCTGGGGCCCCACGGGCGGAAGGAAGTAGGCCCGGGGGGGGGGGGGGGAGAGGCTGGCCCGCCGATCGGTGGGCCCCGATCGCGGGCCAGACCCCATCAGAGACCACCTCAGTGAAGGAGCCCCCCCACCCTCCACAGGCCCCCCCCCCCCAGCGTTCCCGCAGAGTTCCCGCCGGCAGCGACCAGGGGTGGACGGCGCCGGCGGGAACCTTTCGTGTCGTAGCGGCTGCTCAGCCCACCTGGCTGGAGATTCGCCGCTCAGCGGTTCTCTGAGCGGCCCCGTGTGAATCGCGTGCCGCTGGTTTCCGGGGGGGGTGGAAGACTCGCGTGCGGGGGCCGGGGCGGCGTGGCGCGATTCGCACGGCGCCCCGGCGATTCTCCCACCCGGCGTGGGGGGGGAGAATATCGCCCATTAGAGTGTGAGATATTCAGTATCACAAGGTTTCCACATGTACCTATTTGGTAAATGATATTTTGTGCAAATTAACCCCAAACTATTGGAAAATATTTGGCAGGAGTTACTGACCTGTACTCAACCCAGACTACAGTGACTTCTGATAAAATACTGGGATAAGACTTTGCAAACCTGGTAGCTAGACACATTGAGCATCCAATCCAAAGAAAAATGCGGATGTATTGCTAGACATACAAATGGACAGCATAGCCATGGGCATAGAAGCTATACTCAAGGTCAGTCTGCTGGATTCTGGTCATTACAGTGCATCATCTTCAGCAGGAAACAGCAAATGATCCAAGACGGAAGGCATTAAGGCGAATCATTGTAGAAGGTTGGCCTGGAATGATACAAGAAGTGTCAGACACCCTCAGGTGTTTTTGGCCGCACACAGATGAACCAAGCATTTAAAGAGCTGCAATTTTCAAGGGAAAACAGGTGCTTGCGCCAAAAGCTTTTTGCCAGGACGTATTGTCACAGTTACATCAGGGCATATGGACATAGAGTGAACCAGGTAGCTGGCAAGGTGTACTATGTATTGGCCAGGGATCAACAATAATATGAAGAAGACAGTGAGGATGTGTGAAGCATCCCAGAGGCACCAACCACATCAACAAAAATAATCTCTACACCCTCACATGTTCCATCGTCTCTTTGGCCCAACATCACAACAGGTTTATTCACTATCCATGGTGACAATTTTCTCCCAGTCACTGACTACTTTTCCAATTTTACAATCACTAGACAATTGAAGGATACATCAAGTGGCAGGCACAAAGTTCAATTTTCTGTTTGTTTAGTATGCAGGAAGAGATCAGATTGGACAATGGGCCACAATACACTAGCAGATCATTTAGGGACATGTGTGTTAAATGGGGCATAAACCCCGCTATACTATCCCACATCCAATTCTCATTGAATAATTTAAAAAAAAATTTAGAGTACCCAGTTCATTTTTTCCAATTAAGGGGCAATTTAGCGTGGCCAATCCACCTAGCTTGCACATTTTTCGGTTGTTGGGGTGAAGCCCACGCAAACGCGGGGAGAATATGCAAACTCCACACGGACAGTGACCCAGAGCCGGGATCGAACCTGGGACCTCGGCGCCGTGAGGCCGCAGTGCTAACCCACTGCGTCACCCTGCTGACCTTTTATCATTGAATAATGAGTCAATGATCATAAAGGTCAATGGGACAAACCAAGATCTACGCATTGTTATGTTACATTTAAAAGCAAACCATTTATGTTGTATTATCATAACTATCAGCATTACAAGGGTGAATTTAGTACCATGAATAGCCACTAGCGGGAGCTATATAAAGCAGTGATGCTCGATCTTAGGGGAGGAGTAAGAAGGAGCCAGCTAGTGAAGGTCATCAGAGCAGTTAGTGTGAGAAGGTTAGAATTAAAGTTATATCAGTGAGTGAGATTACCAGTAGGTGAGTGTAGTTAGATGTTTTTGATAAATTCTGTATTCTAATAAGAACTAAGTATTGAAACCCAGTTTAGTGGTGTAAATAAAATCATAGCTTTCTTTAAGTAGAAGCTATACTGTGGTCTTTGTGGAACACTGCACAATCCATCCTGAATAAGCAACACAAAGAATACCACATGGTACCAGGCGTGTTTTCCTTGAAACAAACAGTAATTAGATTAGTGTAGAATATCAGTGGAGATTGAAGAAAGTTATCCAGAAGCTACAACTTGGGAAAAAAATCTATGGTAAAGGCTTATCAGAAGACGGAAGGTCTCAAAACGCCTGACCACTCCGAGATACACGGTAAACTATGCCAGAAGTGGACTTTCATTAAGCAACAGTACGAAGCCTTTATTCAGCCCTGCGCTAGAAAATGCACAGACCAGCTGTAAGATAGCTCTCCACCGAAATTTGGCTGGACCGCAAGCATTGGAGTTATTCAATTCATTTGAATTCAGTGTACATGAGGACAAAATACAGCATGTGCTCCAGAAGTTTGATAATCACTGTAAGAAACTGTGAATAAAACTTATGAGCGCTACATGTTTCGAAAAAGGCTGCAGCTTAGGGGAGAGTCAGTGGATTCCTTTGTTACAGCTCTCAAGCTCCGAGAGCAGTCCTGGAATTTTGCCTCCACCTCTGGGTCTATGCTGTGCGACCAAGTTGTGTTCGGAATTAACGATGAACGCTTGCACGAGAAAATGTTGAGAAAACCGGTGTTGTCGATCGAAGACGCTATAAATATGTGTAAAGCCAGCGATCAACATCCAGCGAATATGTTGAATTCGTGGCTAAGGAAAAGAGCGCAAAATCGATAAACTTGGCTGACACCATGAATGCTGCGTCGCAGCATAGCAAACTGTGAACAACAGCCAGCGGCAATTTTGATTGTGACGTCACGAGAAGGATGACGTGCACATGCTGTTGTCAAGCCCACAGTAAAAAAAATTGCCCGGCGTGAGGGAAACATTGTTCCAAGTGTGGTATACTGAATCACTTTGCAGCACAGTGCCATTTCAAAGTCCTGTTTCGGCTGTGCTTGGCAGGTTATTTCTTGACGGCTGCAATACCGCGATTGAGACCGCTATTCAATGGCACTTGGCTGTTTTTTGGGCCTCAGGAAGTTTCACCCGTTGGCGTGCGCGGTGGGAAAACTGCGCTTTGCTTCAATTCAGCTGGCAGTATGGGGTGTGAAGGAATCGCAGCTGTACTTTCATGTTAACAATCGCTCTTGAGTTTTTACACTAAATCTGCCTAGTCTCGAAAGATGTGCTGTTAGATGAATTGGCCATTCTGAATTCTCCCTCTGTGTACCTGAACAGGCCCCATAGTGTGACGACTAGGGGATTTTCACAGGAACTTCATTGCAGTGTTAATGTAAGGCTACTTGTGATATTAATAAAGATTATTATTATTATTTTTACTGAAGAATCTTTGGAGGAATTTTCCATTTCCGAGACTAAGTGTTGACACTGACGCAGAATTTGTGGGCTTTCACAACAGCAAAACTGGCGCCAAACCTGGAACAGTTCAGCAACTGTGGAGGGGCTAGCACCAGATAAAACACAATCGATTCCAATGAAAATGGTGCAGGTTTCGCCGGGTCTGTGATTGACACTCAGGAGGCTGACAAGTTGCAGCTTCATATACACACTTCACTCCCCACACACACCATCCCAGCCAACAAAATGGCACTGGTTGTGCTGGAATGCGTCCATACATCTGATGGATCGTCTGGGGCCAGAGGGCACCTAGGGGGTGACCTGGGCGACACCCATATGACTCGTGTTCACAGTGGGCTGTTAGCAGTGTGCGCAGCTGCATGGCTGCCTTGCTGGCTGCGGCAGTAGTGTTCCGTGCCCGTCCACCCAACCCCACAGCCCACTTCCTGGCCACCCCCCGCTACTCCCCCCCGGCCCTGGCAGATGCCCCCTGGCTAGTGACACAACTGTCAGCGGACTATAGCGATGGTGGACACTTTCCGTAACCCCCCTCTCTCCCTCAGCAGCCACCACGCCGTTTCACAAGTGAACCGCGCTGTCGGGAACTCGACCCATCAGAGGCGGAGCATCGCGGAGGCCCTGGAGAACATTGGGTTGGGCCCGCTAATGACATGCAAACGGTGTTTACTGTACATGCGTTTCGAACCGCATTGACGCTGCTGTCGAGGTGTCGGTGAATAGCGATTTGGCGTCAACTTGGCGATTTTAGAGTCAGAACCTATTCTCCATCCAATCACGTTCCGTGCTTTTGGTGTCAGCCAACGGAGAATGCCACCCCTTGTCTTCAAATAAATCAAACTTATATTTAGTTTCCCAATCCCGTATGATATTGATAATTTGTATCAAGCAAACATAGATATACAATGGCACCACCATCACCGCCAGTGTGAATGGTGGATGCGAGGCATATGAGGGACAGAACTTCCAGAATCAGGGCTCCGGCACCATTTGGCTAAGGCACTGATCCCTTCAGGCCCTATGAAAACTCAGCCCAATGCTCCCTCCCTCCCATTGGCCTTCCCTTTTTGTTCTTTTGCCTGATACACTGTTAACCAACTCAGCTGCGAGTTTGCATGGATCATTTAATCAGTACCAATGTTAACAGGGAGACTTGCTAACCTTGCTGATTTTAAATTGATTTGATGAATCTCAAAACCAGTGAGGGAATCAAACCGCAGCAGGATCAACTTTGTTCGAAGAAAATAAGGTTCCAATAATATAGCTTTAAAAAAGATCAGGATAGGTTACTGATATTCGAAATGTCAAACTTTGTAATGGATGATGTGGTAAAAATTAATCTAATTGTGCCTTATAATTAATGTAATCATACCTTGAATTTAATGTAATCATGCCCTTCAATTAACATGATGGCCTAAATTAATGCAATGATGCCTTTAAATGAATGTAATCATGGCCTTAAAGTAATGTAATCATACATTTAAATCAATATAATCATGCCCCTAAATTAATGTAATGATGCCTTTAAACTCCAAACTGAGTGACAAGGAATTTTTTTTAAAAATCCCAGTCCAGTTTCACTTGGATGTAAGGTAAAATGTTCAATTGTCTGCCTAATTTGACATCGTTTAACATTAAGTTGCCAGTCTCGTTTTGTGATAGATTCCTTTGTGTGAAAGATGTGAAAATTGGAGTAGTTCTACTCGAGGCAATTACATTATGGGAAGATTTAATTAGAAAATTCTGGATTCAAGCTGAAATGCAGGAGAGGAGCGCACATTCCAGATTGATATTTCAGTGGAGTACTTGAGCCTGGGGCCATGGGGTGCTTGGTTGCTGTATGTCACTGACAAAACTTATGTGCTCTTCTACTGCCCGTGATGAGTATATTTAATATGGACAATGGTGTGCCTTTTCTTGCCCCATTTGAGTGTGCATCCAATTAAATAATTCAACAATCTGATTTATTGAGTTCATCGTACTCAATGAAAACTGTGCTCCTGCCAAAGCAATGAAATTTTATTCTACAGCTAATCCATGCTGATTGGGAGTGTACACAAATGCGCACACTCATGTGCACACAGAAATTCACATGCATACACATATATACACTGCTCTAAAGCAATTATATAACTTTTTTAAGTTAAGAAGACCAAAACTGCACACAGTACTCCAGATATGGTCTCACCAATGCCCTGCACAAGTATAGCAAAACCCCCCTACTTTTAATACTCGATTCTTCTTGCAATAAATGCCACTATGTTTGCCTTCCTAATCACTTGCTGCATCTGCATACCAGCTTTTTGTGATTCACGGAGCAGGACAACCAGATCCCCCTGCCCATAGAGTTCTGTAGTGTTTCTCCATTCAAACAATATACTGCTTTTTTATTTTTCCTGCCAAAGTGGGCACTCTGTAGGCACTCTGGGGCGGATTCTCTGGCTCCATGAGCTAAAGGCAAGGTTCACTTTTGATTATTCACAATGGTACAATTACTATTTTCCAGTTAAGAGGCAATTTTAACATGGCCAATTCACCTACCCTGCACATCTTTTTGGGTTGTGGGGTCGAGACCCACGCAGACAAGGGGAAAATGTGCAAACTCCACACAGACAGTGACCCGGAGCCGGGATCAAACCTGGGCCCTCGCCTCTGTGAGGCAGCAGTGCTAACCACTGCACTACCATGCTGCCCCGTAAAGGCAAGCTTCACGCCAGCGCATTGAATGAGAGCAATTTTAATTTCATTTAATTTCAAATGAGTTTTGTGTCAGGCATCTAACCCATTTTGATTCTCCAGGCCTGCCCCACTAGGCCCGATAGGTTTCGGGCCCAGACCTTCAAAACAAATAGACAGCCTCTATAAAAAATCTGCAGTTAGATAGCACAGCTGATCAAAAGAGGAACTACTTCAGAGTTAATGGACCCCTGTAGAGCTATATAAATAAACAACAGTAATCCTTCCTTTGAAACTGAACTGACCTGTCAATCAAGAGGCTTTTAGAAGGCAATGGTCCATGAAATTGAATGTAACAATGCGGTTCAAAGCTTTTAGGCTTCTACAGGGCGGCACGCTAGCACTGTGTTTAGCGCTGTTGAGGCACAGAGCCAGGGACTCAGGTTCAATTCCCAGCTTGAGTCGCTGTCTGTGCAGTGTCTGTGCCAACTCAGCCAATTTATCTGTTCTACTAAGAATGCTATGGGCATATAAATATAGAGTTCTTTCGTTCTGGCTTTTTACTGTTTTTGCAAACTCTGGCTTTATTTGTTGGTGTGTTCCTCAGTTTGTATATTATGTTACTTCTTACCATGCTTGTATTACTTGTATTACTTAGTCTCTCCCCCCACTATTTAGCCCCACTATCTACCACTTTAGTTATACGACTCTCCAGGGCACTCATCCCAGCATGGTTCAGGTGAAGGCCATTACAACGGTACAACTCCCACTTTCCCCAGAATTGTGAAGGCCCCGGAGAATACCAGGTCAGGCCCACTAATGCCATCCAAATGGTGTTTATTGTACGTGCGTTCCGGAATGCATTGATGCCGCTGTCGAGGTGACGAGGAATCTAATTAGGCGACAAGTCGGCACCTGCCGCGATTTTGGCATCGGAACCGATTCGCTGCCCAATCACGTTTGCGATTTTGGTGTCAGCCAACGGAGAATCCAGTCCTTAATCTCAGAAATGGAGAATCTTGCCCCTTTCCCCCACACTAATCTTTGAGCAACGCATTTATCTCCCTACTCTTAATTATCTACGCCAATACGTTTGTGGTTCAGGTAATAATCCAGAAGCTAATACCTTTGAGTTCTGCTTTTTAGTTTAGCATCCAGCTACTCGTACTTGCTATGCAAAACCTCTTTCCTAATCCTATCTATGTCATTGGATCATAAGAACATAAGAACTAGGAACAGGAGTAGGCCATCTGGCCCCTCGAGCCTGCTCCGCCATTCAATGAGATCATGGCTGAGCTTTGTGGACTCAGCTCCACTCTCCGGCCCGTACACCATATCCCCGAATCCCTTTATTCTTTAGAAAGGTATCTATCTTTTTCTTAAAAACGTTTAAAGAAGGAGCCTCAACTGCTTCACTGGGCAAGGAATTCCAGAGATTCACAACCCTTTGGGTGAAGAGGTTCCTCCTACACTCCGTCCTAAATCTACTTCCCCTTATTTTGAGGCTATGCCCCTAGTTCTGCTTTCCCCGACCAGTGGAAACAACCTGCCCGCATCTATCCTATCTATTCCCTTCATAATTTTATATGTTTCAATAAGATCCGCCCCGCATCCTTCTGAACTCCAATGAGTATAGTCCCAGTCTACTCCACCTCTCGTCATAATCTAATCCCCTCAACTCTGGGATCAACCTAGTGAATCTCCTCTGCACTCCCTCCAGTGCCAATATGTCCTTTCTCAGATAAGGAGACCAAAACTGAACACAATACTCCAGATGCGGCCTCACCAACACCCTATACAATTGCAGCATAACCTCCCTAGTCTTGAACTCCATCCCTCTAGCAATGAAAGACAAAACTCGATTAGCCTTCTTAATCACCTGTTGCACCTGTACACCAACTTTTTGCGACTCGTGCACCAGCACACCCAGGTCCCTCTGCACAGCAGCATGTTTTAACATCTTATCGTTTAAATAATAATCCATTCTGCTGTCATTCCTCCCAAAATGGATAGCCTCACACTTGGCAACATTGAATTCCATCTGCCAGACCCTAGCCCATTTACCTAACCTATCCAAATCCTTCTGCAGACTTCCGGTATCCTCTGCACTTTTTGCTTTACCACTCAATCCTCGATGTTCCACTACAAGTTCCTCTCCTGCCCCGAATCCTGCCCCGAATCTTGGCACCAGGCAGGCAACATATCCCCTCTGGAGTCTCACTCTCTGCTGCAGAAAAATGTTTCCATCCCCCTGATTGTACTGCCCTTGTAACCACTTTGTCCCTATTTATGTCCCCCCGCTTGAATAGCTTTCTGTATTACAATGCCATTGTCGGTTTATTCATCCTCCCTGCAGGCCCTGCTCTCATCCATACAAGCTGCAAGAACCTTGAACCTGTTGGACAATTGCAAAGGCTGAGACATCTCCATTGCTACCCACCTGCCTCACTCATAGTCATACCCTCTTGCCCCTGACCATAGACTAAATTAGACTACTAGGTCCTAAGGGCTGTGA
The DNA here is from genome assembly GCF_047496885.1 of Scyliorhinus torazame. Taxonomy (NCBI): domain Eukaryota; kingdom Metazoa; phylum Chordata; class Chondrichthyes; order Carcharhiniformes; family Scyliorhinidae; genus Scyliorhinus; species Scyliorhinus torazame. The sequence continues at coordinate 158,181,648 of NC_092707.1, forward strand.
CTGTCATAGACTCCTACAATGCAGAAGAAGGCCATTCAGCCCATCTATTCCACACTGACCCTCTGAAAGAGCACCCTACCTAAGCCCACACCCTCTCCCTATCTCCATAACCCCATACCCCATCTAACCTGCACATCTTTGGACACTAAGGGGCAATTTTCACATGGGCAATCCACCTAATCTGCACATCTTTGGATTGTAGGAGGAAACTGGAGCACTCGGAGAAAACACAAGCAGAAGCTGGGAGACTGCGCAAACGCCGGACAGATGGTCTTCCAAGACCTGCTTTGAGCCCAGGTCCCTGGCGTTGTGAGGCAACAATGCGAACCAGTGTCACCATGCCACACCGGAAAAAATGCCCAGTTAACATCCCTCCTTCCTGTTTTATCAGTGTCTGCAGCTCGTCCTCCAGTCCTTCGCCTTGGAACTGAAGCTCCTCCAGCTGCAGACACCTGCTGCAAATGGGTTTGCTGTGGATCACGTTGGGATTTCTGATAGTCCCCATAACATTGGATTTGTCTTATTTGAAAGAAGGCATCAACGTCAATGCAGACTGTCCTCAGCATTCCGGCACTGGGTCACTGTCTTGGTCCAGTTTGCACATGCTCCCCATGTCTCCCCGGCTGCTCCGATTTTTTCTCACAATCCAAAGATATCGAGGTTAGGTGGATTGACCATGTTAAATTGCCCCTTAGTGTCCAGAGATCTGCAGGTTTGGTGATGGGGTTACAGGACAGGGCGGGTGGAAGAGAGAGTGTAAATTAGTAGCTCATTCAAAGGGTTGGTGCAGACTCGATGGCCGAATGGCCTCTTTCTGCACAGTAGGGATTCTATTCCGTTCTATTCACGATCATGATCTTGGAGTTCTTGAAATCATCACCTTTCGACTTGTGTGCAAGAGTGCAGCCAATTGTGACAAGCCAACACCAGAGAGCACATGTGAGGCAGATGAAGATGGATCATGAGGTGGAAGATCACATCATCATTCAGAAATGTTAGCTCATTAAAGGGTATGTGTCGGAGGCCTCATGGTGCAATGGGGAGTATCGCTGCCTCTGAGACAGATGGTCAAGGAAGGTGCATCCATACTGCAAACAGATTGACTCCTCTGATCCCCTGGGAGACCCCCACAAGTGTCGTACTGTCTGGTCCCCATTTATGGGGATCAGTGCTGAACAGCGCTCGCCCGAGGTCTCTGAGGCGAAGGGGATGAATCCCAAAGCCTCAGGTACCTCGGGAATCTGCGCATTAGAATGAGGCTAGCTGCCTTGCTCGAATATGCAGATTTCCCAAAAAGTGATCCCGGGCCACAATCGCAAAATCTCGCGGGATCGCGTTGTATCTCGCAAGGTACTGCGAGCTGGGTAGATCCCAGGAGCGGGGTCTCCCGGCTTTTATCAGTCACACTGAGCTGTGGCAAGCTGTTTTTCTGGCACAGCGTGGCCGGTGGATTGCGCCCAGGATAATTCAAGTGTGGGAATTCTCACGAGGAACTCAGGCTGAATGACCTGCTGCTACACTAAAGTTTCAGTTGTGAATGGGGACAACTGTGTTGCTATTTGTAATAAAGTCACGTACATTTTATAATGGGTTTAATGAATCTTTTATCAGTAACAAGGTGAAAGAATTGTTCCCCAATTTGCCTTTCATTAAATTCCAGAAATTTGCTTTTGCAAGACATTGATTTTTTTAATTGATTCTTGTGGTTCTCTATTGATCAAATCTGGTTTTCTAAACCCTTGATCGAACCTGCTACAGTCTACGAATCGCTTTTCATAACAAGTTACACATTTGAGGTGTTGCAGAATTGTTACATTCTACATCAAATGGCTGAAACCAGGGATGGTATTCACCGCCGACCGACGCCGATATCGCAATCGGCGATCGAAGGAGAATCTCTTCCGACGCCCAAATTGGGGGCGGCGCTGGTTTGACGCCGGTTTTCGACCAAGCCGTTGGAACAGCATTGACGTGTCACCTGAAGGCCCTCCCTTGATGCTCCGCCCTCGATGGGCCGAGTTCCCGACCGTGTGCGGGACGTGTGGTCTGAGCGGTTGGGAACCCAGCGTGGCGGCTGCGGACTGGGTCCAGCACCGCCACAATCGGCTGGACCCAGGGGGTTTCCGACCTGGCCCGGGGGGGGGGTCGGAGAATCCCACCCCATAAGTATAAGCAGGGCGGCACAGTGGCACAGCAGTTAGCACTGCTGCCTCATAGCTCCAGGGACCCGGGTTCAATTCCAACCTCAGGTGACTGTCTGTGTGGAGCTTGCACATTCTCCCTGTGTGTGCGTGGGTTTCCTCCGGGTGCTCCAGTTTCCTCCCACAATCCAAAGATATGCAGGCTAAGTGGATTGGCCATGCTAATATTGACTCCTGCATTGGTTGGCGTTGCAGGGATTCTGTATGGAGTGAGTTGGGGTTTGGGTGCTCTTTCAGAGGGTTAGTGCAGACTTGATGAGTCGAATGGCTTCCTTCTGCACTGCAGGGATTCTATGGTAAATTCTGTCTTCAGGTACCGATCTTGAGCTCCTTTATCTGCTTAACACCTTAGCACAAGCTGTTTCTGGCTTCACAGTTGATGATGAAACCAACAAGAGTCCATTGGGTGTAACATTACCATTTACCTTTTCCTTAATCTTAACAGGAGAGCCAAAACTAAATTAATCAAATTATAAACTAGTGATCTTAATAGTAAAGCAAAGCTTTCTACTGAACAATAGTAAAAGGGAATCTAGTTGAAGATATTATAGAGCTGTGCTGTCGACAGCTCTGAATCTCACTCTATTCATTTTCATTTTATGGCAATGACCATTAACTTTTTTCAATATAAGTCGTCTGTGATACTATGCCTGCCAGAAGTCAGCACACAGTCCAAATGCAGTAAATTATTTTTAAAATGTAGCTTTCAAAACAAGCTTATGTTCATTTAACACTTGCAATACATACATAGAACATAGAACATAGAAAAATACAGCACAGAACAGGCCCTTCGGCCCACGATGTTGTGCCGAAACTTTGTCCTAGATTAATCATAGAATTTACAGTGCAGAAGGAGGCCATTTGGCCCATTGAGTCTGCACCGGCTCTTGGAAAGAGCACCCTACCCAAGGTCAACACCTCCACCCAACACTAAGGGCAATTTTGGACACTAAGGGCAATTTATCATGGCCAATTCACCTAACCTGCTCATCTTTGGACTGTGGGAGGAAACCGGAGCACCCGGAGGAAACCCACGCACACACGGGGAGGATGTGCAGACTCCGCACAGACAGTGACCCAAGCTGGAATCGAACCTGGGACCCTGGAGCTGTGAAGCAATTGTGCTATCCACAATGCTACCGTGCTGCCCAAATACTGCCTTCAAATATCCTCTTAATGCCATTGTTGTAAAACCATGCTTAATATATTAATAAAATGATTTTGAAAATACTGGCTAGAAACTATGGATTGATTTTTTTAAAAACAAAAAGACTAAAACCCTATTCCATCATTTGGGACCGCAGTTGAAGATGGTTGCTTATTTGCATCACTGTACCTTCTACATTACAAAGCTATTGAAATGGAAGAACACTGTCTGAAAAGCCACATCAGGAACAATTGCCATGAAAGAGATAATTGGGCCCACTATTTTTCCTTTAGCAAAACATCCAGTGAATCACTTGGATGCTCAACTGGATGGAGATAAACCATTAGACCTAATCATTTAGGCAATGGGACCCTGGCTAATGGAATTCCCAGCCATGTTCTAATCAAGGTCATGGTAATACACTAGCAATGATCATATGTGGGTCAATGGGCAGTTGGAAAGAGAAGGTCATGTGACAAGCCAATCCTTTGTGTTCAGGTACCTGCATTCTCTGCAGAACAGGACAGGCAACTGAGACACGGAAGGAACAAGACCCTGAGTGATTTCCTTGCCTCGCTCTCTTTCTCTCTTCATCCAATTTGCAAATTGAACCCTGACTGTGATTTTGACAATCCAGATGCTGCAGGTAGAGATTTTAAAAAGAATTGATCCCAGTGCTGCTATCTGTGGAAGAACAGATAATTTGACAGCCTACAGATTTAAACCATTTCGACACTGCCTACAGTTTTAAACCCCCTCGACAGCATGTCCACCAAAGCCTGAAGCCAACTGAATCACCAACCTTCAAGAGCCGTATGCATCTTTAATTATTTTTCAAATGTCTATTTATTGGGATTTTCAATTTTTTACAAAAATAATCGTATCAAACAACAAGAGCAGAAAGTGCAGAAAGATATAGGTATATCCTGTAGATATAGGTATCAATGTATAGCAGGTACAGCATAAAATGATAGCCATTACATAATCCATACACATCAGAAGGCGGCCATTCAGCCCATCGAGTATGCACCAACTCTATAAAAGAGCACTCCACCCAAGCCCACTTCCCTGCCCTATCCCAATAGCCCCTTAACCTAACCTGCACACCCCTGAACACTAAGGGACAATTTATCATGGCCATTCCACCTAACCTGCACACCTTTGGACTGTGGGAGGAAAACGGAGCACCCGGAGGAAACCCTCGCAGACATGGGGAGAATAAGCAAACTCCACACAATCACCCACGGCCGGAATGGAACCCGGGTCCACCGGCGCTGAGAGGCAGCAGTGCTAACCACTGTGCCAAACAAGATGAATCAGGGACAAAATCCCAAACAAGTTCCTTCCGCAAATAATTGACCTCTCTACACCCAATCAGGATACAGGCAACATTATAGACCTACATCTCCCCCAAAATGGCAGAAGAAGAAAATAATGTCCCGTGAACCCCACAGCTGAGAGGAAATTGACTAACTCTTGCAGCTCAATTTAAACTGTTCTCCAGATCCAGCCCAGAACAGGCAGCCATCTTATACCTTCGAGATGGCAAAATAACAAAACCCAAGACAAAGAACTTCTTTAATTTCAATGCATTCAAAATTATTTACTCTACCTCCCAAATATGTGATATGCATGTGGGTATGTGTGTGTGAAAGACAGAGCGTTTTCATTATTTTATCTCAAACTGGGTTAAGTATAATAAAAACTATCCAATTTTCTTTCTTAAAACTCTCAAGAAAATTGGGCCAAGTGTGTACATTAATGGCTAGAGCACATAAACATTTAATCACTCTTGGAATTGGCAAGTTACCCATTTGCAAAAAAACCTGATGCAGTCAAATGAGAGAGGGGAAATATGGGAGCCATTTTACCCCTCTTCATCTGATCGAACACCACATTCTTTTTTCAAATTTTAGATTTCCAACATTCATAGGTTTTTACTTTTACTGTAAAGTTGTGACCAAGTTTGGAGCTGAGTGGCTTTGGTTATGGATATGTAGGAATCACTTGAAGGCACTATTGATGACTACTTCTATAACTTTGCATGGGTATGGGAATGCAGTGGTAATTGTACTGGGCTAACAACTCAGAGAATGGCAGTTCACAATTCTGCAAAGCACGTTGGAAGGCTGAATTTGATATAAATGAAAGACTTCTATAGATATCATTTGCATGATGTCAGGGCATTTAAAGTACTTCACAGCCAAGTAATCACTTTTAAAGAGCCCAGTTAAGGGCCTCATTCCACCACCAACGCAATTTAATTGGCAGTGGAAGAGGTCCATGCCAAGCGCCCAGCCAGGCCGATGTGGGCTGGTGGTGGACAGAGGATGCTCCCTTAACAGGTTCCCAAGGCCAATCAGAGGGTTCCCAAAGGTGTAAAGATGTTGGGTGGGATTCTCTGTGGGCCGACGCCGAAATCGGGGCATGCGATCAGACAGAGAATAGCTCCCGACGTCAAAATCGCGGCAGGCGGCAGTTTGACGCCGAATCGCGATGCTCCGCCTCCTCAGAAACGGCGTCAATGCAGCATGCTCCATGTGTAGTTGAAACACCGTTCGCATATCATTAGCAGGTCCAACTGCAATTCTCTGCCTCCAATGGGCCGAGTTCCCGACTGCGTGTTCCATGTGCGCTCTCACAGATCGTGAACCTGGCGTGGGGGCTGCTGAGAGAGAGGGCATACGGACAGTGTCCAGCAACACCATACTTCGGTGACAGCCGTGCCGCTGACCGGGGGGCTTCTGTCAGGGCTGGGGGGAGTAGTGGTGGGTGGCCAGAAGGTGGGCTGTGGGTTCGGGGTTGACGGGTACGCAAGACCATTACCGCAGCCGGCAAGGCAGCCATGCGGCTGCGCATACTGCTGACAGCCCACTTTACACCTGATGCCCTGGGTCATATCAGTGACCCTCCATGGCACCCCCCTGGGTGCACTCTAACTCTAGCCGACCCATCAGCTGTATGGGCGCTGCAGCACAACCAGTCCCACCTTTCTGACCCCGATCAGTGTGTGTGTGGGGGGTGTATTGTTGAAGCGCGGCTGAAACTTGTCAGCCCTGCGAGTGTCCATCACGGGCCCGGCGAGTCCTGCACCATTTTCCGTGCAATCCAATGGTGTTCCACGTGGTGCCGGTGGTAGCTTATCACCGGTAACAGAATCGGTGCAGGTGTGGCGGCGATTTTTCTGAGGTGAAAGTCCATGGATTCTCTGTTGGCGTCATCACTTAAACTCAGAAACGGAGAATCCGACCTGCTATCTCTCCCCAGGCTGACCTCGCAACACAGCCTCTCATACACCGACCACAAAACCTCCTCATCACCCTTGCCGAGGCCTGCCAATTTGTCAAACCAGCAAGACCCTCAAATGTTAACCAAAATCCTGATACAAAGCATCTGTCCTGAAGTGCTGGACAACTGGCAAGCTCCGATTGGCGATGTTCAGGTGGCATCAGCATTGCCAGCGTACAATCCTGCCCAGGGTCATGCACCTGGGGCCTCCAATCCCCTGGGAGACCCCACATGAGTGCCATTCCATCTGGTCCCCATTTATGGAGACCAGTAATGAACGGCACTCACCCGAGTTCTCCAAGGCGAAGGGTTTAGATCCCATACCTTGGGTAGATCTTCAAGAAGGCATTTTAGAGTGAGATTAACTGTCTCACTCTAATATGCAGATTTACAAGAAAGTGATCCGCCCACAATGGGCGGTATTCATATTGAGACGTCGAAAGAGATCACATTAGATCTCACAAGGCGTGGTGAGCCGGGTAGATCCCAGAAGTGTAATCTCCCAGCGTCTATCAGTCCCGTTGTACCTCGCCACACTGCTTTTCGGGTGCAATGTGACCGGTAGATCAGGCCCAATGTTGCCTGTCAGTCATGGGTTTGAGCTCCACTGAGAAACATGATGGTGCAGTTTACATGGTTTGCAGGATAATTGAGGAGCTAGTTTAAAAACAAACAGGTGCTAAGTAGACAATGAATGTCTCTGAATGTAAATTAATACCTTTTAGCTCGGCCACATTGTATAGAAACATCTCAAAGCAGGCATTAATCTCATCAATAGAAAATCTATAATGGCTGTTCCTGAAGATCCATCTGTGGAATTGTAATGAAGGAAGAAATACATTTTACATGCTGTGTATTCGTTATTATCCTTCCTCCGTCGCCAAACATTGGCTTTTTTCTCTGTTGCCTCTGGCCACGTACACCCTCTTAGAGGACCCTGTAGGCTGCAGGTTGAATGAGTAATCCCATAAAATGAATGCCTTGCACTCTAAATAAAAAATGATCAAGAGTTTTAAACACCAGGGATTAAGACCTTTTCAGAGTGATTGAAACATTAGGATCGAGCTCCCCCAGATGTTCTGGTATGTAAATACATTGATCCTTGTCATACCAAGCCTCAGCAGACAGGAAAGTCCTGTGTGCCGTGCCTCAGCAATGTTGAGTTAGCTCATCACAGGCAGCATAGGGGTGACGTAGTCAGCCTCGGAACCTCCTACCCAGTGGTACATGCACACAAAACAAGAACGATGGGCAGAGAAAGACCAATTGTTCATCAAGCCTGACCCACCCTTCTTATGGCTTGTACATCATGACTAGATACAACCTACCCTCTATTCGCCCCCCCCCCCCCCAACTATCTCATGTCTCTCAGCTCACCGTGGCCATGTAGTATCCAGTCAAAAAAACAACCGACCAGTATGGGAAAAACAACATGCTCTAGAAAAGTCCTCTCTGACGCCTTTCAACAGTTGAAACCAATCCAGGAAATGTCAAGCATGTATAATTGTAGAGTACATCTAAGACACATCTAGAGTACATCTACAGAGAGAACATCTAAGACACTCAGAAGGTAAGAAGGTAAGTAAGTGATTTTTACTCATTTTTACTTTTATGCCTTTTTCAAATTGTGTGTGTCGGGGGAAACTGAAGTGACATCACAGAAAAGCTGTGACCTGAGTGGCTGGTTGGGAATCTACACTAAATTTAAAAAAGTAAGCATTGGTAACTAATTAAACATAATTACTTAATTATAATTTAGAGGGGTATCTAAGCCAGAGATCAGAGAGTACTATATTTAGCTTTCGCATTTCTATTCGAAATCTAGTGCTAGGAAACAGATAGTTAGCAGTAACTTTGAAATTTAAAAAAATGTATATTAAATTTTTTTTTTAATTTAAAATTTTAATTTTAATTAATTGACACAATGTCAGTTAGAGGGGTGCAGTGCTCTGACTGTGAGATGTGACAGGTCCGGGAGGCTTCCAGCGTCCCGGATGGCTTCATCTGCAGAAAGTGCACCCAACTGGAGCTCCTCACAGACCGCATGGTTCAGTTGGCGCAGCAATTGGATGCACTGAGGAGCATGCAGGTGGCGGAAAGCGTCATAGATCGCAGTTATGTAAATGTGGTCACACCCAAGGTGCAGGCAGAGAAATGGGTGACCACCAGAAAGGGCAGGCAGTCAGTGCAGGAATCCCCTGTGGTTGTCCCCCTCTCGAACAGGTATACCCCTTTGGATACTGTCGGGGGGGATAGCCTATCAGGAGAAAACAGCAGCAGCCAGAGCAGTGGCACCACGGCTGGCTCTGATGTTCAGAAGGGAGGGTCAAAGCGCAGAAGAGCAATAGTAATAGGGGACTCTATAGTCAGGGGCACAGATAGGCGCTTCTGTGGACGTGAAAGAGACTCCAGGATGGTATGTTGCCTCCCTGGTGCCAGGGTCCAGTATGTCTCCGAACGGGTAGAGGGCATCCTGAAGGGGGAGGGCAAACAGGCAGAGGTCGTTGTACATATTGGTACTAACGACATAGGCAGGAAGGGGCATGAGGTCCTGCAGCAGGAGTTCAGGGAGCTAGGCAGAAAGTTAAAAGACAGGACCTCTAGGGTTGCAATCTCGGGATTACTCCCTGTGCCACGTGCCAGTGAGGCTAGAAATAGGAAGATAGAGCAGCTAAACACGTGGCTAAACAGCTGGTGTAGGAGGGAGGGTTTCCGTTATCTGGACCACTGGGAGCTCATCCGGGGCAGGTGTGACCTATATAAGAAGGACGGGTTGCATCTAAACCGGAGAGGCAAAAATATCCTGGCCGCGAGGTTTGCTAGTGTCACACGGGAGGGTTTAAACTAGTATGGCAGGGGGGTGGGCACGGGAGCAATAGGTCAGAAGGTGAGAGCATTGAGGGATAACTAGGGAATAGGGACAGTGGGGCTCTGAGGCAGAGCAGACAGGGAGAAGTTGCTGAACACAGCGGGTCTGGTGGCCTGAAGTGCATATGTTTTAATGCAAGAAGTATTACGGGTAAGGCAGATGAACTTAGAGCTTGGATTAGTACTTGGAACTATGATGTTGTTGCCATTCCAGAGACCTGGTTGAGGGAAGGGCAGGATTGGCAGCTAAACGTTCCAGGATTTAGATGTTTCAGGCGGGATAGAGGGGGATGTAAAAGGGGAGGCGGAGTTGCGCTACTGGTTCGGGAGAATATCACAGCTGTACTGCGGGAGGACACCTCAGAGGGCAGTGAGGCTATATGGGTAGAGATCAGGAATAAGAAGGGTGCAGTCACAATGTTGGGGGTTTACTACAGGCCTCCCAACAGCCAGCGGGAGATAGAGGAGCAGATAGGTAGACAGATTTTGGAAAAGAGTAAAAACAACAGGGTTGTGGTGATGGGAGACTTCAACTTCCCCAATATTGACTGGGACTCACTTAGTGCCAGGGGCTTAGACGGGGAGGAGTTTGTAAGGAGCATCCAGGAGGGCTTCTTAAAACAATATGTAGACAATCCAACTAGGGAAGAGGCGGTACTGGACCTGGTATTGGGGAATGAGCCCGGCCAGGTGGTAGATGTTTCAGTAGAGGAGCATTTTGGTAACAGTGACCACAATTCAGTAAGTTTTAAAGTACTGGTGGACAAGGATAAGAGTGGTCCTAGGATGAATGTGCTAAATTGGGGGAAGGCTAATTATAACAATATTAGGCAGGAACTGAAGAACATAGATTGGGGGCGGATGTTTGAGGGCAAATCAACATCTGACATGTGGGAGGCTTTCAAGTGTCAGTTGAAAGGAATTCAGGTCCGGCATGTTCCTGTGAGGAAGAAGGATAAATACGGCAATTTTCGGGAACCTTGGATAATGAGAGATATTGTAGGCCTCGTCAAAAAGAAAAAGGAGGCATTTGTCAGGGCTAAAAGGCTGGGAACAGACAAAGCCTGCGTGGAATATAAGGAAAGTAGGAAGGAACTTAAGCAAGGAGTCAGGAGGGCTAGAAGGGGTCACGAAAAGTCATTGGCAAATAGGGTTAAGGAAAATCCAACGGCTTTTTACACGTACATAAAAAGCAAGAGGGTAGCCAGGGAAAGGGTTGGCCCACTGAAGGATAGGCAAGGGAATCTATGTGTGGAGCCAGAGGAAATGGGCGAGGTACTAAATGAATACTTTGCATCAGTATTCACCAAAGAGAAGAAATTGGTAGATGTTGAGTCTGGAGAAGGGTGTGTAGATAGCCTGGGTCACATTGAGATCCAAAAAGACGAGGTGTTGGGTGTCTTAAAAAATATTAAGGTAGATAAGTCCCCAGGGCCTGATGGGATCGACCCCAGAATACTGAAGGAGGCTGGAGAGGAAATTGCTGAGGCCTTGACAGAAATCTTTGGATCCTCACTGTCTTCAGGGAATGTCCCGGAGGACTGGAGAATAGCCAATGTTGTTCCTCTGTTTAAGAAGGGTAGCAAGGATAATCCCGGGAACTACAGGCCGGTGAGCCTTACTTCAGTGGTAGGGAAATTACTGGAGAGAATTCTTCGAGACAGGATCTACTCCCATTTGGAAGCAAATGGACGTATTAGTGAGAGGCAGCATGGTTTTGTGAAGGGGAGGTCGTGTCTCACTAACTTGATCGAGTTTTTCGAGGAGGTCACAAAGATGATTGATGCAGGTAGTGCAGTGGATGTTGTCTATATGGACTTCAGTAAGGCCTTTGACAAGGTCCCTCATGGTAGACTAGTACAAAAGGTGAAGTCACACGGGATCAGGGGTGAGCTGGCAAGGTGGATACAGAACTGGCTAGGTCATAGAAGGCAGAGAGTAGCAATGGAAGGATGCTTTTATAATTGGAGGGCTGTGACCAGTGGTGTTCCACAGGGATCAGTGCTGGGACCTTTGCTCTTTGTAGTATATATAAATGATTTGGAGGAAAATGTAACTGGTCTGATTAGTAAGTTTGCAGATGACACAAAGGTTGGTGGAATTGCGGATAGAGATGAGGACTGTCAGAGGATACAGCAGGATTTAGATTGTTTGGAGACTTGGGCGGAGAGATGGCAGATGGAGTTTAATCCGGACAAATGTGAGGTAATGCATTTTGGAAGGTCTAATGCAGGTAGGGAATATACAGTGAATGGTAGAACCCTCAAGAGTATTGAAAGTCAAAGAGATCTAGGAGTACAGGTCCACAGGTCATTAAAAGGGGCAACACAGGTGGAGAAGGTAGTCAAGAAGGCATACGGCATGCTTGCCTTCATTGGCCGGGGCATTGAGTATAAGAATTGGCAAGTCATGTTGCAGCTGTATAGAACCTTAGTGTTCAATTCTGGTCGCCACACTACCAGAAGGATGTGGAGGCTTTAGAGAGGGTGCAGAAGAGATTTACCAGAATGTTGCCTGGTATGGAGGGCATTAGCTATGAGGAGCGGTTGAATAAACTCGGTTTGTTCTCACTGGAACGAAGGAGGTTGAGGGGAGACCTGATAGAGGTCTACAAAATTATGAGGGGCATAGACAGAGTGGATAGTCAGAGGCTTTTCCCCAGGGTAGAGGGGTCAATTACTAGGGGGCATAGGTTTAAGGTGAGAGGGGCAAGGTTTAGAGTAGATGTACGAGGCAAGTTTTTTACGCAGAGGGTAGTGGGTGCCTGGAACTCGCTACCGGAGGAGGTGGTGGAAGCAGGGACGATAGTGACATTTAAGGGGCATCTTGACAAATACATGAATAGGATGGGAATAGAGGGATACGGACCCAGGAAGTGTAGAAGATTGTAGTTTAGTCAGGTAGCATGGTCGGCACGGGCTTGGAGGGCTGAAGGGCCTGTTCCTGTGCTGTACATTTCATTGTTCTTTGTTCTAGTAAGAATAATGTCAGGTTTAGAAATGATACACACTGTGGTCAAACCATCAGCTACTCACCGGCTAGGCGCATGTGTGAAGAATGGCTATTTGCGCAACACAGGGTAGCACCTATTGAATTATACCCCAGCATAAATTGCCACCTTTACACGGAACAAGGAATCTGTGGAACTCTTTGCCACAGAAGGCTGTGGAGGCCAAATCACTGAGAGTCTTTAAGACAGAGATAGATAGTTTCTTGATTAATAAGGGGATCAGCGGTTATGGCGAGAAGGCAGGAGAATGGGGATGAGAAAAATAGCAGCCAATATTGAATGGCGGAGCAGATTCGATGGTCCGAGTGGCCTAATTCTGCTCCTATGTCTTATGGTCTTATGGTCTTACACCTCTAATTCTGGCCTATTATTTGACTATTGGTGGCCCTTATTGTGCCTTAAGCTTTGGAATTTCCTGCCTAAATCACCTGGCCCTCCACTTTGAATACACTCCTTAAGATCCATCTCTTTGACTGAGTTTTAGATCACCTGTCCTTGGATTTCCTTGTGGAGTTTGAATGTCAAATTTCATTTGATGGCGCTCCTGTGAAGTATCCTGAGACATTCTCCCACTTTAAAAGGTGCTACACTTAAGCAAGTTGTTGCTGTATTTTCAAATTGGATCAGTCCTGCATTTGAGGAGGTGGAAAGCCAAACCAGGGCCTGTTCCTGATCACTATTTAGTGACCTCTGCCCAAATAAGGGAAATTGGGTGTGAAGCGAGTTATTAGAGTGTGAAATTTGCCAGCATAAGGGGCCATTGAGGCAAGTAGCATCGATACATTTGAAAACAAGCTAGGTAATTACATAAGGAGGAAGAAATGGAGGGGATACACCAACATGTAGGAAGGCACGAGAAGGAATCTGTGGAGAATAATCATCTGGACAGAGCAGATGGGCCGTACAACCTGTTTCCATGCATCAATTTCAATGATTCTACATTTTAAGCAACAATAATATACGGAATCCCAATATAAAATTAAAAGTGATGTATCATACTGACAGCCATGGGAAATCATTTCAACCAAAAGTCCATAAAATGTGATGAAATATTAAATGCTCATATTTCCTGAGCATGCCAGTCATCACAGTGAAATCCCAATGGCAATTAACTTGCCTACTTTATATTCAGAGTCATCACAAGCAGAGAGCACATTCGCTAAAGAAAAACTTCTTCCAGGTCCAGGTTTATAATATGCAAAGTAAAAGAAAGGATCTGCAAAGCAACAACTAGAAATGTAGGGAAAAGGGAAATCTGGAAAATAAATAAGAGCAGTGATCTTAATTGGTCGATTCCACAAGCATGTGACACAGAAACAGGCAAGTACATGTTCAAAATACTCACTGAATGAATCAAAGGGCAGGTTGGATGAATATGTTTATATCGGGAGGTGGGTTAGAATGCGAAATATTCTGCCACAGACAGTCATTGAAGCAGAGTCTATGGGCATTTTGGTCGTGCAATGACATTAAGGGTGACAGAACCAAGAATGGGAAGTTGCAGATCAGTCATGATCCAATTGAATGCTGGATTAGGCTCAGAGGCTGGAGGGCCTCCTCCTGTTCCTATGTACCAAGTTGAAAATCAGGCAGGGCGTATCATGGTAAGCCAATCAGCTCTTAGTATTTTGTGGCCCATCCCCTGCGGCAGTTCAATTTCACTCCATGATGCCCGGCTGATCAGTCCCTTGCATTTCTGCTCCAGAGTCAAATGAAAGTCATGGGTTAATGTCCCACCCCAGAGGTTTGTGGATGCAAACGGGATTGGCATTCCACGACAGTGGTGGGCGAGGGCTGTAATGTCAGCGGTGCCATCATTTGGATGAGATATTAAATCCAGGCTCTGTCCGCCTATTAAAATGGACATGGAAAGATTCCTTAGCACCATTTGATGAAAAGGTAGGGATTCCAACAATCCTCTTCAAACAACCACACTTAAAATAGATGACTGGCCATTCATACAAAAGAGAGAAAAGTTGCATTTATATAGCACCTTTCACAGCTGCCAGATGTTTCAAAGTACTTTTCAGCCAATTACGTAATTTTTTGAAGTGTACTCACTGTTCTAAGGCAGGAAATATGGCAGCCAATTTGTACGCAGCAAGTAGCTATATGATAATCTGCTTTTTCGATTTTGATTGAGGGATAAACATTGTCGAGGGCACCAGGGATTATTTCCTTGTTCTTTTTCAAAATAGTGCCATGGAATCATGAGGATCAAGATGACATCTCTCAACCATTCCTCTGGAAGGTTGCATCTCCAGCAGTGCAGCACTCCCTCAGTAATGGCTGGTTTAGCTCAGTGGGCTAGACAGCTGGTTTGTAATGCAGAACAAGGCCAGCAGCGTGGGTTCAATTCCCGTACCAGCTTATCCAAACAGGCGCCGGAATGTGGCGACGAGGGGCTTTTCACAGTAATTTTTATACCTGTGACAATAAAAGGTTATTATTATTATTACTGTACTGAGAGTTTCAGCCTAGATTTCAGTACTCGAATCCTGGAGTGGAATTTGAACCCTTAACCTTTCTCACAAAGATGCAAGAGTGCTACCAACGGTGCCAGAGCTGACATTATTTTGTCCCATGTGGGATTTTGATGTGCGCAATTTATCTGCTGCAATCAACAATATCAACATACAAACAGTGAAAACACTTCCAAAATAATTTCTTAGATGTTAAGCTCTTGTGATAAGATTCTTTTTTAAAATTCCTTTGTCAGAGTTACAAAGCCAAAGCGCAGAGCGGACAAGAGCAAACTCCTAATCCATCTCCTTGCCTGCTCCAAAACCAATTCAAATTGAATTCAATTCATGGTCCCCACAAGAGAGACATACTAGATCCAGATATTACAGACCTCACGCTCGATCTTAGCCAAAAATGCCAAGAAGCGATGTGATAAGATTCTTTTGAGCTGACCTGATGGAGGTCTTTAACATTAAGAAAAAGTTTTGGTCCAGTGAAGTGGAGAAGAAGAATGACCCCTAATTCTGAACAAAATGTCCTTGCCTGGACACTTTCCCCGAGAATGACTCAATAGTTACAATTATACAACTGTTTAAACTCCTGTTAAAAGTTTCCTGGCAAATTTAACTTTATCGCTCTCCCACTCTTACCAGGAAATTATAGAATGTTTTCATTTCCCCGTCTATATATTTCTCACTTTTGTTTCCTCCAGCTTCATCTTGTAAGATAGGGGGCGGGATTCTCCCAGCCCTGGGCCGGGCCGCAGAGCGGAGAATAGCGCCATTGGCGCCGGCGTGATTGGTTCTGCGAAGCCGGCCTGCCGATTCTCCGGCTCGCATGGGCCGAGCGGCCATAAGAGAAAAACCGAGTCCCGCTGGCGCCTTTCTAACCTGCTCTGAGCCAGCGGGACCTCGGCATTGAAGGGTCAGGTGGCGGCCTGTGTGGGAGGAGGGGGGGTCTGACACCGGGGGGGGGCCTCCGATGTGGCCTGGCCCGCGATTGGTGCCCACCGATCGGCAGGCCGGCCTCTCTGGCTGGGGGCCTCCTTTCCTACACGTCAGCCCCTGTAGCCCTGTGCCATGTTGTGTCGGGGCCGGCGGGTTGAAGGAGGCCACTGCGCATGCGCAGATCCCGTGGCGCACAGTTCGTGCTGGGATCCGCTCCAGTGCCATGCTGGCCCCCTGTAGGGGCCAGAATTAATCCTGACAGCGGCCCGTTCACGCCGTTGTAAAACACAACGGCATTTACGACGGCGTTTACACTCTGCCACGGGATTAGAGACTCCCGTCCAGGACTTCAATTTCTACGTGTCATCGTGACAGTAATTTCTCCTTGTGAACTAGTCACTCAACAGTTGTCAATCATGAGTTAGTGGGTGTCTCACAATTGTGAGTACTGAACTGTTTCCCACTCTTTGCGTATCCGAAAGTAGACGTCAGCATTTATAGAGCACTCATTACAACCTTAGGCACTCCCAGAGCACTATTACAGATAATTCATTACTTTGAAGTGTGATCACTGTAGAAATCCATTTGCACATAAAGAGTGATAAATCAGATTGTTTGTTTATAGTGATATTGATTAAAGGGTCATATATTGGCCAAGACACCAGGGAAAACTCATCTGCTCCCATGCTCTTCCTTGAAGGAATCTTCTGCATCCACATGAGATGACAAACAGGGCTTTGATTTTAACATCTCAAAAACAGCCCAACCGAACAGATAACACACAGCACTGCGGGTAACAGCCTATGAGGAGGTGTTGGCACAGTGGTATTGTCACTGGATAAGTAATACAGGGACCCAGGTCTGCAGACTTGGATTTGAAGCCCAATATGGCAGATGAATTTTAATCCAATAAAAATCTGGAAATAAGCTACTAAAAAAGCCATAAAGAAGAGTAAGGTAGACTATGAAAGTAAACTGGCTCAGAACATAAAAGCAGATAGTAAAAGCTTCTACAAATATATAAGACAAAAAAGAGTGGCTAAGGTAAATATTGGTCCTTTGGAAGATGAGAAGGGAGATTTAATAATAAGAGACGGGGAAATGGCTGAGGAGCTGAACAGGTTTTTTGGGTCAGTCTTCACAGTGGAGGACACAAATAACATGTCAGTGACTGATGGAAATAAGGATATGATAGGTGAGGACCTTGAGATGATTGTAATCACTAAGAAGGCAGTATTGGGCAAGGTAATGGGGCTAAAGGTAGACAAGTCTCCAGGCACTGATGGGATGCATCCCAGAGTGTTAAAAGAGATGGCTAGGGAAATTGTAAACGCACTAGTGATAATTTATCAAAATTTACTAGACTCTGGGATGGTCCCAGAGGATTGGAAAGTAGAAACGTGACACCACTGTTTAAAAAAGGAGGTCGGCAGAAAGCGGGTAATTATAGGCCGGTAAGCTTAATTTTGGTTGTAGGGAAAGTGCTGGAATCTATCATTAAGGAGGAAATAGCGGGGCACCTGGAGGGAAATTGCCCCATTGGGCAGATGCAGCATGGGTTCACAAAGGGTAGGTCGTGTCTGACTAATTTGGTAGAATTTTTTGAGGACGTTACCAGTGCAGTAGATAACGGGGAGCCAATGGATGTGGTATATCTGGATTTCCAGAAAGCTTTTGACAAGTTGCCACACAAAAGGTTGCTGCATAAACTAAAGACGCATGGCATTGAGGATAAAGTGGTAGCATGGGTAGAGGATTGGTTAACTAACAGAAAGCAGAGAGTGGGGATAAATGGGTGTTTCTATGGTTGGCAACCTGTAACTAGTGGGGTCCCTCAAGGGTCAGTGTTGGGCCCGCAGTTGTTCACAATTTACATAGACGATTTGGAGTTGGGGACCAAGTGCAATGTGTCAAAGTTTGCAGACGACACTAAGATGAGTGGTAAAGCAAAAAGTGCAGAGGATACCGGAAGTCTGCAGAAGGATTTGGATAGGTTAGGTGAATGGGCTAGGGTCTGGCAGATGGAATTCAATGTTGCCAAGTGTGAGGCTATCCATTTTGGGAGGAATAACAGCAGAATGGATTATTATTTAAACGGTAAGATGTTAAAACATGCTGCTGTGCAGAGGGACCTGGGTGTGCTGGTGCACGAGTCACAAAAAGTTGGTGTGCAGGTGCAACAGGTGATTAAGAAGGCTAATCGAGTTTTGTCTTTCATTGCTAGAGGGATGGAGTTCAAGACTAGGGAGGTTATGCTGCAATTGTATAGGGTGTTGGTGAGGCCGCATCTGGAGTATTGTGTTCAGTTTTGGTCTCCTTTCCTGAGAAAGGACATATTGGCACTGGAGGGAGTGCAGAGGAGATTCACTAGGTTGATCCAAGAGTTGAGGGGATTAGATTATGATGAGAGGTTGAGTAGACTGGGACTGTACTCATTGGAGTTTAGAAGGATGCGGGGGGATCTTATTGAGACATATAAAATTATGAAGTGAATAGATAGGATAGATGGGGGCAGGTTGTTTCCACTGGTCGGGGAAAGCAGAACTAGGGGGCATAGCCTCAAAATAAGGGGAGGTAGATTTAGGACGGAGTGTAGGAGGAACTTCTTCGCCCAAAGGGTTGTGAATCTCTGGAATTCCTTGCCCAGTGAAGCAGTTGAGGCTCCTTCTTTAAACGTTTTTAAGAAAAAGATAGGTGCCTTTCTAAAGAATAAAGGGATTCGGGGATATGGTGTATGGGCCGGAGAGTGGAGCTGAGTCCACAAAGATCAGCCGTGATCTCATTAAATGGCGGAGCAGGCTCGAGGGGCCAGATGGCCTACTCCTGCTCCTAGTTCTTATGTTCTTATGTTCTTATGTAATATGGCCATGAAACCTTTGTCGATTGTTGCAAAAAAACTCACTCACTAATGCCTCACGGTATGACGTGACAGCAAAACAAATGTGCAAATCAGGTTTAGAGTGGCAAGATTGGCTGGGATTCCATTGGGCCCTTGAAGGTCTCTCCCACCATTTGAAGGATGGGCAAGGAACCCCGTCAGTTCCGAATGGAAATCACGATGGAATCAATGTACTTCAGTCATCACCATTGGGCCTTCGCCGCATTTGTGATCCCTGGCACCAGAAGTCCCACTCACTGAGAGTCCTTGGCTAATCAGAGACCGTGCCAGCCAATGGATTCACCAGCGGCCGATTTTGGAACCTCAGGTCAAAGGTTAATGAAGGCGGGATGAGGATCCCAGGGCGGTGGTGGCAGGAGGGGACAGAGGTCTCTGAGGCAAGGGCAGAGATTAGCTTTCACAGAGCAACTCAAAGACATTCTGCAAGTGCCCCTCAGCATCTCTCTGGGTGAAAGTCAGCAGCCCTCCATCAGTCATACACAGCCTTGTGGCACTGCACAAGGAGCCCTTGGTCAGATAAAGTCACTAAGGGAATCCACAAGGGTAGATAGCTCAGTTGTATTTGTGTGATAAGATGTGTTGATGGCGAAAGTTGTTATGGAAAAGTTTTTATTGGTAGCTTTTATTGCTGGGTTTTGGCTAAGAGGACACTGATGGATGGGAAGCAATGCGTTGTGAAGCTATGCTGGGGAAGGGATAATGTTGTAAGTGATTGTGAGTCTCTGCAGGTGCTTATGGAAAGCCCATCTCTAGAAAAGAGGATACACACATCCTCCCGCCTTCTCCCCCTATCTCCTCAAGTGGCCTTCATTTACATGGAAGCAATGTCTGCACTCTCATATTAACACAATTTTGGGGTCAAAGCAGGCCATCAAGAACTTGGAGATATACTCCAGCAATTATTTTGGGTTCCTCTCGAAGTGCTCTAGGCAGCAGAACCTTTGCTTGAGAATGCTGATGGTCGGCTCCATAATGTTGCTGGTGGCACCAAGGTCCATGATCCTTCACTGTGGATGGGAATCAACAGCCACTTGTATGGATGGTATTGTCTGGCTCTGGCCGTTCATGGCGATGTGAAGATGGACGAATAGTAGACTGCCTGAGGGTGAAGGCAGCTTGGCTACTGCCAGGATAGCAGGCCTTTATTGACATGATATTTTGGAAATGGTTGCACACTAACTACACTTTGATGGAGTGGTACGTTTTGCGTTCCGGTACATCACTTTGTTTACAGATCAACGTGGGTCTAGTCGATGATTCCCTGCACAAGTGGGAAACTCACTATCCTGGCTCCTCCTGTTTCTCTCATTCACCGAGCTGGAAGCCGAAAGATCCTGTTGAAGGAAGTGATTATTTCCTTGGTGAATCTCAGGCAACGCTCCTGGATAAGGTAAGAGAAGAGATAACTGAAATCCCTTGACAGGTGCAACCTTCTGTGGTGAGCCTCGCTCCTTCACCCTGTGTAGAGCTTCCTCTCTCTGCAGCCTCAGCATTTCCCTGTCATGTTGCAGTCTGTGAGACACTAACTACAGCCCCGGTAACTGTTGCCACACAACTCCTCTGCCCTCTGTAGTGCTCTGTATATCTGCTGGTGTGTAAAAGGTTAATATCTGTATTATAGTGTTAGACAACCCTGGATGGCAGCACCAAATCCATGTATATAAACTGCACGCAGAGAGAGAAGGTTCCCGCCTCTTCATATCAGGAGTGATTAGAGAGCAGAGTGTTAGAGATATAGCTTAGTTGACACGTGTAGTTAAACATTATCTATACTTCTTACTTACTTAATCATCAGTTATAGTTGTAGAAGAGTGAACAAACTCATAGATATTTATATTTGTTATTCAATAAATGTTATATGCTTAATTTGAAATCATAGTTTTGCTGAACTACAACCATCAGACCATTCTGGAAGTAAGCAATAGAGTAACAACGTATTAAAATCACGTAATATAACACCCTCCTTGTCAAGGTGCAGCAAGTCCCTTCCATCTCCAAAAATGCACCACAATACTTCCACAAACTTTGTCGAGACCAAAAGGGGCTTTTCACAGTAACTTCATTGCAGTGTTAATGTAAGCCTACTTGTGACAATAAAGATTATTATTATTAAGTGAGTTAAAAGCACCACACCATCAAGTTGAATAACTGGCACTTTAAGTAATGTTCGTGGAACTCAACTCATGTTCAAACCACGAGTGGTTAGCACAGAACATTCACTGCACCTGCATGGTCTAAGTTTACAGAATATGCAGCAAATCATCTAGAGAGGCCACAGATTGCACATTACAAAGGCTTCCAGTGCATGCATGTATGTCACACACACACTAGTACCCTTCCCAACATGGGACATTGCACAGGCCAAAATAGAAGTGTATTAATCATTGCACCCGCCATTTTTGAGGGCCTCTCTTTTCTGTAACACTCGCTCAAGTATGGAGATGGATTTTAGAGGCCAGAATAGTTTCGGCAGGGCCCCTTGAATTTTTCTAGTCTATGCTCCTCTGGCTGATGTTCCTGATTGGAGAAAAATTCTATTATTTCTGTCACTCCTTCTGCAGAATAGTAATCCACCCAAGTTAACTACCTGGAAAATGATGAAAAAAATAAAGTGTTGGTATCAAAGCTCAACTGGGAGCAGCTAAGATCAATAATGGAAGGAACTCATTGTAATCTCAGTCAGAGATAGAGCACTGTGTTTATTTTATATGACACACGTTCCTGACCCCAATCTTAGTAATGCAACAGCAAGCATACGGCCATCCCACCAGCTCCCCTCTTCCAGATATCAGTCTCCAAATTTCTCCCTCTGTGATGAACAGACTAGCTCTTAGCCAGGAACTCACTGCCTCTCATTGATGCAAATATTGTAGATTCAATACCGCCATTGTGAAGAAGGAGCATGTCACATTATGATGCATTGCTAATTTTGTTCCCCATCACAAGCCATTACTTTGAGTGATGAATGTACAAGTTTGCTCCAACAAAGGCATTTATTTTGAACGCACAGTCCCCAAAACATGCCGCACGCCATCAGATACCTATAGTCTATTTCACATCCATAAAACAATCTGATATTTCTGTGGTATTATCAGGTATTGCAGTACCCGAGAGGCTGAAGTTCCATTGGTTAAACCTGGGGATTTACCATTGCCTGTATAGTATGTAGCTCTGCCCTGATAGGCGGGGTATAAGAGTCAGTGCCGTCCCAGCAGCCCTCATTCTGTACCTGAGCTGCTGGGGAACAGTTCTAGTCTATTAAAGCCTTCAGTTGTGCTACAACCTCGTTTTAGTAGTTATTGATAGTGCATCAATTTCAAACTTTATTATTCTGAAAATTTAGTGCATTGCTGCTTGAGCTGGCCAACAGACCAAATAAATTGGCAACAAACTGCACTACTGGGCATGAGGTAAATGTTGTAATATGTCTGTAAGGGATAGCAGCAAGCCATCACTAGAAGGGAAATGTGTCATGTGATCCAGTGGCCTGTGGGTAGAACATGGCACACACAGTTCTGCTGCTGATATCTTCAGGTTTTACATCCATGGGCAGCACAGTAGCACAAGTCGACAGCACTGTGGCTTCACAGCGCCAGGGTCCCAGGTTCGATTCCCTGCTGGGTCACTGTCTGTGAGGAGTCTGCACGTTCTCCCCATGTCTGCGTGGGTTTCCTCCGGGTGCTCCGGTTTCCTCCCACAGTCCAAAGACGTGCAGGTTAGGTGGATTGGCCATGATAAATTGCCCTTAGTGTCCAAAACGGTTAGGAAGGGTTATTGTTTTATGGGGATAGGGTGGAAGTGAGGGCTTAAATGGGTCGGTGCAGACTCGATGGGCCGAATGGTCTCCTTCTGCACTGCAAGTTCTATATTCTATGTTCTATGTATATCTCTTCCCAAGTGTCTGATCTCAATACATGAACCCAAACGTGCTCTTGTATCATTATAAAAACATGACATGTGCACAGTGGTAGTAAAAAAAATATGGTAAGAAGATTAAGTACAGGTACAACATGGCAAACAGCCTTAAATTGTGCAATATGGTACAATGTGACCTTTGGCATTTTGGTCAGACCACAATGAAGTCGCAGAGTTGGTGAGTGTTGGAAACACAGTGTCCTGACTGCAGAGAAAAACTTAAGACACATTGCAGAGATAGTGCTTAAAAAAAGAGCTGGTAAGCAGATGGATCCTTTGTGGGGCGAATGCAGTACATAACCTTTCAGTTCAGTGAGTAGAACAGCGTGCGGAGAGGACCAGCACCGTGTTAGCTCAGTGAGGACAGGAGAGTGACCAGGGTGTCGGCCAGATTGATAGTAAGCGAGGAAGAATCAAACCAAAAGATAAAGTAAACCAGCAAATAAAGCCATCATAAGAAACAGGCCAGACAAGGTTGCGATTATAAAGGGGGGAAACGGGAGTTATTGAACAATAAATTAAATAAAACAAGAAGGTCAAAAACATATTGTCAAAATGTCCACACAATTTCCCAGTTTGAAATGGGATGCAGCTGGCCTTCTGTCCGAGTTCAAAATGTTTAAACAGCGTACACAGCTATGGTTTCTTCATTCAGGTGTTCCTGAAACAGCCAAGTCATAAAAATGTGCCTAGCAATTGGGGGAAGAAGATATACGCAGGCTGAATATATCAGGATTAACAGAAGAGAGCTAGCTGAACGATCCACAAAAGTTATCGACTACATTGGAAGACCGGTTCAGAATCAGGTTAAACCTCCTTATTCATTGACAAGAGTTCATGTTATTTCGACAACAGCCTACAAAATCAATAGACCACTTTGTCAACAGATACAGAGAAAAATGTGTACTGTGATTTTTCAAGCACAGATCCAGCAAACAGATTTGTTGAGTTGATGATCACATCCTTTCCCATGGACGTGGTCCAGAAAGGTCTGCTCGTCAAGCCCAAAACATATCGCACCAAATAACTACTTAATGATTGTGATGAATGTAGAAATTATGTATTATTTTTGTTGCAGTAATGTTTTTAAAAGTCTGCATTAAGGTATATGCTTGTTGCAATAATATTATTAAAGAATCTAGGTTAAGGTATCCAGACTGTGTGTCTGCTAAAGCTGCAATTAAGGAATCATAAAAGGTGAGGTCATAATTGATTCCAAACATTTACTTGGTTACAGATAAAGGGATAATGGGATATTGTTATGATTGCTGGAGATCAGGGCGGCATGTGGCACAGTGGATAGCACTGGCACTGCGGCGCTGAGGTCCCGGGTTCGGATCCCGGCCCTGGGTCACTGTCCATGTGGAGTTTGCACATTCTCCCCATGTCTGCGTGGGTTTCACCCCCACAGCCCAAAGATGTGCAGGTTAGTTGGATTGGCCACGCTAAAATTGCCCCTTAATTGGAAAAAAAAATAAATGGGTACTCTAAATTTAAAAAAAATTATTGCTGAGATACCCCGGAGAGTAGATAATTTATGGCGGTTTGTCTTTACTCCAAGGTAAGCAGATCATGTGACCTGTGATACAGTCAATGGGAGGAGCCATGTCTGTATGTAATTTTGCAATTTGCCATAGGATTTGAGTCTGACAAGACAGACGGATTTAGGTTGAACAGCATTTTTGCTAAATGCTGCTATGTTGAGTAGAAGTGTAATGGGCCTGGTCCTGAAAGGTGCTCTCTCTCCAAAAGCCTCTACACAGCTAAGCAATTTGTTAACTTTATTTAAAAGTAGCATTTTAACTGTATTGGGTTGCTTAAATGGAATTAGTAGCAGGCATAGATAATAAGCTAAAGTATTTATTTTTGTTTATATTATGATCCCAGACCAGACCACAACCATGGCTAGGATATTGGACAGAAACCCCAATATTTTATCCTAATTTTGTAAGACTGTGAGGGAAGGATACATTGCTCCAGGAGTGACTTCAGACAATAGCATGGTAGCATAATGGTTAACACAATGGCTTCACAGCGCCAGGTTTGATTCCCAGCTTGGGTCACTGTCTGTAGAGTCTGCACGTTCTCCCCGTGTCTGCGTGGGATTCCTCCAGGTGCTCCGGTTTTCTCCCACAGTCCAAAGATGTGCAGATGTAGGTGGATTGGCTATGCTAAATTGCCCTCAGTGTCCAAAAAAGGTAAAATAAGGTGGAGTTACGGGGATAGGGTAGAAGTGTGGGGATAGGGTGGAGGTGTGGGCTTAGGTAGGGTGCTCTTTCCAAGGGCCGGTGCAGACTCGATGGGCCGAATGGCCTCCTTCTGCACTGTAAATTCTGTGATTCTGTGAATAGGGATATGGTATATTAAAGCAAACTTTATTACAAACACAGTATTAAAATATCTTTAACATCACAAAAAAATAGCTTACAATTGCTCCGAACATACTGCTAATCAGTACAGTGACACAATAACCATTAACGGCTATCTTTATTTCCACTCAAACAACTAAGCTATCACAGATCCCAATCCACTTTTAAATACAGTTAGCACTCAGGAATACTTGCAGTACAGAGATGTATTGAATACTCCACTTTGAGAAAGAGAGATCTTTTGAGACTGCTTTAAAGAAAGAGACCTGGGGCGGGATTCTCCCCGAACCTGTGGGGTAGGGGATTCCGGCATAATGGAGTGGCGGGAACCACTCCGGCGTCGGGCCGCCCCAAAGGTGCGGAAGTCTCCGCACCTTTAGGGACCAAGCCCTCACCTTGAGGGGCTAGGCCCGCGGCGGAGCGGTTTCCGCTCCACCGGCTGGCGGGAAAGGCCTTTGGCGCCATGCCAGCCGGGGCTGAAAGGTCTTAGCTGGGCGACGCGGGTCTGCACATGCGCGGGAGTGTCAGCGGCTGCTGACGTCATCCCCGTGCATGCGCAGGGGAGGGGGTCTCTTCCCCTCTGCCATAGTGAAGACCATGGCGAAGGCTGAAGAAAAAGAGTGCCCCCACGGCACAGGCCCGCCCGCAGATCGGTGGGCCCCGATCGCGGGCCAGGCGACCATGGGGGCACCCCCCGAGGCCAGATTGCCCCGTGCCCCCCCCCCCCGGAGCCCGCCCGCACCGCCTTGTCCCGCCGTTCAAAAGGTGGTTTAATCCACGCTGACGGGACAGGCATTCCAGCAGCGGGACTTCGGCCCATCGCGGGCCGGAGAATCGGCGGGGGTGGGCTTGCTGATTGGCGCGGTGCGATTCCCGCCCCCGCCAACCGTCGCGCCGCGATTCCCGCCCCCGCCGAATCTCTGGTGGCGCAGACTTCGGGACACGGCGGGGGGGGGGGGGGGGATTCACGCCAGCCCCTGGCGATTCTCAGACCCGGCGGGGGGGTCAGAGAATCCCGCCCCTGATCCCTGTCAGAATAATGCAGAATCGGGGCAGCATGGTGGTGCAGTGGGTAGCACTATAGCCTCACGGTGCCAACGTCCCAGGCTCGATCCCAGCTCTGAGTTACTGTCTGTGTGGAGTTTGCACATTCTCCCTGTGTTTGCGTGGGTTTTGCCCCACAACCCAACGATGGGCAGGATAGGTGGTTTGGCCATGATAAATTGCCCTTAATTGGAAAAATGAATTGGGTACTCTAAATTTATTTTTTTTTAAAGAAAAAAAAGAATAATGCAGAATCTCTGTCTGCATTTCTTCAGAAAACCTGCTCATCTCACTTCCCAGCCAAAAACCTAACTCTGAACCTCAACACCTAATTTCTTCAACTCTTGGGGCGTCATTCTCCGACCCCCCGCCGGGTCGGAGAATGGCCGTTGGCCGCCGTGAATCCCGCCCCCGCCGAAGTCTCCGGTACCGGAGATTGGGCGGGGGCGGGAATCGGGCCGCGCCGGTTGGCGGGACCCCCCGCTGGATTCTCCGGCCCGGATGGGCCGAAGTCCCGCCCAGGAATTGCCTGTCCCGCCGACGTAAATCAAACCTGGTATTTACCGGCGGGACCAGGCGGCGTGGGCGGGCTCCGGGGTCCTGGGGGGGGGCGCGGGGCGATCTGACCCCGGGGGGTGCCCCCACGGTGGCCTGGCCCGCAATCGGGGCCCACCGATCCGCGGGCGGGCCTGTGCCACGGGGGCACTCTTTCCCTTCCGCCTCCGCCACGGCCTCCACCATGGCGGAGGCGGAAGAGACTCTCCCCACTGCGCATGCGCGGGAAACTGACAGCGGCCGCTGACGCTCCCGCGCATGCGCTGGGAAACTGACAGAGGCCGCGGACGCTCCCGCGCATGCGCCGCATTTCCGCGCCAGCTGGCGGGGAAACAAACGCCATTTCCGCCAGCTGGCGGGGCGGAAATCCCTCCGGCGTCGGCCTAGCCCCTCAATGTTGGGGCTAGGCCGCCAAAGATGCGGAGCCTTCCGCACCTTTGGGCCGGCGCGATGCCCGTCTGATTGGCGCCGGCTTTGGCGCCAGTCGGCGGGCATCCCGCCGTTGGGGGAGAATTTCGCCCCTGGTTCCTCTAATTAACTATATTATCTCACTAAACTGAACACAATGGGCGAAATTCTCCGACCCCCCGCCGGGTCGGAGAATCGCCGGGGGCTGGCGTGAATCCCGCCCCCGCCGGTTGCCGAAGTCTCCGGCACCGGATATTCGGCGGGGGCGGGAATCGCGTCGCGCCGGTTGGTGGGCCCCCCGCGCGATTCTCCGGCCCGGATGGGCCGATGTCCCGCCGCTAAAATGCCTGTCCCGCTGGTGTAAATTAAACCACCTACCTTACCGGCGGGACAAGGCGGCGCGGGCGGGCTCCGGGGTCCTGGGGGGGGTGCGGGGCGATCTGGCCCCGCGATCGGGGCCCACCGATCCGCGGGCGAGCCTGTGCCGTGGGGGCACTCTTTCCCTTCCGCCTTCGCCACGGTCTCCACCATGGCGGAGGCAGAAGAGACTCCCTCCACTGCGCATGCGCGGGAATGCCGTCAGTGGCCGCTGACGCTCCCGCGCATGCGCCGCCCGGAGATGTCATTTCCGCGCCAGCTGGCGGGGCACCAAAAGCCTTTTCCGCCAGCTGGCGTGGCGGAAATTCGTCCGGCGCCGACCTAGCCCCTCAAGGTTGGGGCTCGGCCCCCAAAGATGCGGAGCATTCCACACCTTTGGGGCGGCGCGATGCCCGTCTGATTTGCGCCGTTTTGGGCGCCAGTCGGCGGACATCGCGCCGTTTCCGAGAATTTCGCCCAATGTCTCTAATAAACCACTCCACAGGGAATCCACTTAATATAAACAAAAATCTATTAACCCAAACTTTTGTGAAGCTTTGATTGCACCTCTGGCTCCCAAAAAGCCAGGTTTTACAAACCAGGATTTAAAAAAACACTATTGCAGCAGTCGTATTAACATTAACCCAAGCTTTTAACCCTTATTGCACCAAATACATATAATAAATGGTCTGTAGCTTCCTGCTAGCGGCGAGAAGCCACAGGACGCCGATTTTAAAAGAGAAATGTACGCTCTGAAGATGCAACAAACTTTCCTTTCTCTTCGGCAGCCTGGGGCTCCAGCTCCCTGGTTTGCGCAGGCTCCAGCGTGGTGCAGGACGAGTGCAGCCCCATCACCTTATGGGGCTTTGGGAACGAACATTGAGGGTAGGCATTTCAACGGTAGATTTAGATAGAAAATAACAGGTAATATTTTAACAAGTGCTTTAAAGGTATGTGGATATTTTAACAGTTTTTTTTGCTCTTTCTTTTAAACAGGTATTACTATTGTTGTTAATTCTTTCAAAGTAATTTTTTATTTTCATGATTAAAGTTGATTGTTTATAAGTAAAATTAAGTTTGATTATTTGGTTTAAATCAGTGAAACTATTTAAATCTGCTCTATATTATCATATAACTGTACATGTGGCATGCTTAAAAATGTTCATATGTTTTAAGTTAGATTATGGTTATAGTGTTCTTTGTGTTGCTTATTTCAGGATGGTTGGCATAGTGTTCACAAAGTCCACAAAATAGTTTGAACTTAAACAAAAGCTATAAATTTATTAACACTACGAATTTGGATTCAACACATACTCCTAAAGAATACACAGTTGATTATTAACATTTAAACTACACTTATCTACAGCTAATCTTAATACTGATATAAACTATGATCTGCTCTCACTCACACTATTTATACTAGTGACTCTCTCTAGCTAACTCATGCACACACTCTCCCATGAGGCTCAGCATCACGGCCTTATATACTTGTTACTATAACTCCCTCTCGTGGCTACTCTCGACACTTCATTAACCGTTGCAGTTCTCACAGTTATGATAATACCACAATGGTCATAAGATTTTAACAGCAGTGCAGGACTTTTTGCTGCCACTGTCCTTTTATCATCTCATTTTTTTTGGATTTGTGTTTATAGAATCTCTACAGTGCAGAAGAAAGCCACTCAGTCTCCACTGACACTCTGAAAGAGTACACTACCCAGGTCTCCGCCATATCCCCATAACCACACTTAACCTTCGGACATTAAGGGGCAATGTAGCAATGCTAATCAACCTAACCTGTACATCTTTGGACTGTGGGAGGAAACCAAAGTATCTGGAGGAAATGGCGGCAGCATGGTGCACAGTGGTTAGCATTGCTGCCTCACAGTGCTAGGATTCCGGCCTTGGGTAACTGTTTGTGTCGACTTAAAACGTTCTCCACAGGTCTGTGTGGATTTCTTCTGGGTGATCTGGTTTTAACCCACAGTCCAAAGATGTGCAGGATAGACAGACTGACCATGCTAAATTGCCCCTTAGTGTCCAGGGATGTACAGGTTAGATTCTGGGTTTGGGCAGGGGAGTGGAGCCAGATAGGGTATTCTTGCAGAGGGTTAGTGCAGACTTGATGGGTTGAATGGCCGCCTTCTGCACTATAGGAATTCTATGGCTCTATTCCATGGTTCAATGAAACCCATGCAGAAATGGGGAGAATGTACAAACACTACACAGTCACCCAAGTTCCGAATTTAACAAGGTCCCGAGGGTTGTGAGGCAGCAGTGCTAACTAGTGTGCCACTGTGTTACCCTTGTTAAATATTTCTGCCTTGTTTACCTTATTCATTTATAATTATCTCAATTAAATGTTGTGTTCGAGAAGACATTTGTAGAAGTTTATAAAGTTTAATGTGAAACATTTATTAACAAAAATAATTTTATAAATACAAAACTTTGAAACCAGTTAACATTTAACTTAACGTTTAACTTTATCAACTGGACAATGGCATAAAACGACCTCAACTTTTACAAATTTCTTGCAATTGTTAATTGACAAGCTCAACATCCGAAAGCAGCAGCTTCTAAAGCGCAGTGGTCCTGGCACACATTTCCTCTGACATCATTTTGGGATGTCCTTTGGCAGTACACTGTAAGGGGTTGGTGATTGATTCACTGCCATACCTGCCAGACAGATAGTTCACATTAGCTTACAGGAGGCTTGCATATATCAAGTGAGGCATTAAACTTTGTTAAACGATTTGAAGTAATCACTGAGGCTTCTAAGGATGAACATTACATCAGGGAGGTTCGTAAACAACTCAGCTTGGAATACATTGCAAAGTGCAAATGTACTTTAGCTCTGAATCAGCTGGGAGGACAGGCATTAATATGCTTGAAGGAGTCAATAGCACCAGTATTGAGGCCATGATCATCCAAAACCAACTCTGCTGGACCACCCATGTGCTTAGAATGACAGAGTCCTGACTGCCAAAGCAAATCTTCATCACCCAGCTCAAGGAATGATCCCAAACAAGAGAAGGACAAAGGAAGTTCTTCAATTACATCATGTAGGCTTACCTCAAGAATGGAACATAGACGTCAATGCCTGGGAGACCTTTGCTCAGAAGAGACCTACTTGGAGGTACTACCTGATTGAAGGGTCACAATTCTTCGAGAACACAAGAGGAGGCAAAAGGTAAAGGAGCCTGAGAAAGGAATACCCGCGACTTACTGTCCAAGGACTAATGCCACCTTTTGGAAACTCCTGCCAAATGAGTGATTAAAGATGTGGGGCGTCATTCTCCGACCCCCCAGAGGGTCGGAGAATGGCCGTTGGCCGCCGTGAATCCCGCCCCCGCCCCCGCCGAAGTCTCCGAAGGGAGAAAAGTCGGCGGGGCGTTAATGTCGCCGCTGCCGCGGAGAATGTCACGGGTCTGCGCAAGGGAGCCGATTTTCGGCCTGCCGATATTCTCCCTTCCGGATGGGCCGAAGTCCAGTCGACGTGATGACCGTTCACGTCGACGTAAATTAAACCTCCTTTTCATCGGCGTGACCCGGTGCTCCAGGTTCACGCCGACCAGCGTGGAGGTGAGTGACGGCCTGGGGGTCCGTGCCGGGGTGGAGGTTGGGGGGGGTCCGTGCCGGGGTGGAGGTTGGTGGGTGGCCCGTGCTGGGGTGGAGGTTGGGGGGGGGGGGTTCCGTGCCGGGGTGGAGGTTGGGGGGGGTTCCGTGCCGGGGTGGAGGTTGGGGGGGGGTTCCGTGCCGGGGTGGAGGTTGGGGGGGGGGTCCGTGCCGGGGTGGAGGTTGGGGGGGGGGGGGGTCCGTGCCGGGGTGGAGGTTGGGGGGGGGGGTCCGTGCCGGGGTGGAGGTTGGGGGGGGGGGTCCGTGCCGGGGTGGAGGTTGGGGGGGGGGGGTCCGTGCCGGGGTGGAGGTTGGGGGGGGGGGGCCGTGCCGGGGTGGAGGTTGGGGGGGGTCCGTGCCGGGGTGGAGGTTGGGGGGGGGGGGGGTCCGTGCCGAGGAGGGGGATGGGAGGGCAAGTGAGTTGGTCCACCTGGCCAGGTGCCTGCCTCCAACAGTTGGACCCATGCGGTCCATGCCACCTGGCTGGGGGGAGGAGGGGATATGGGCAATGATGACATGTCGTCGTTCCCCTCCCCCCCACCAGGCCGTCATGTTTTCAGGTCATCCAGCGATGTTGGCCGCCGTGGTGGCAGCCGCTCATGTCTGTGTTGCCCTGGATGAGGAGGAGGAGGAGGAGAAGGAGCGTGCCAGAGAGGCGGCGCAGGCTGCCGCAGAGGGGCAGGCGGCAGCCGCCCAGGCTGGAGGGACACCTGACCGACAGGACGAGGAGGGGGAGGAGGACGTCGCGGCCCCACGGCAACGGAGGCACCCGAGGGCGCCCCGTGTGTACCGGCCCCGGCAGTCATACCAGGACCTCACGGACCGGGAATGCAGGAGGAGACTCCGGAAGAGCCGGGAAACCGTGGCACACATCTGCCACCTGCTGGCACACCTGTCACCGCGTGGCACTAGCTGGGGACACCCTCTCCCTGTGTCCGTCAAGGTTACGGTGGCCCTGAACTTTTATGCAACGGGGTCATTCCAGGCACCGAGTGGGGACCTGTCCGGTATATCGCAGACATCGGTGCACCGATGCATCCGGGCAGTGACAGATGCCCTATATGCCATGGCGCACCGCTACATCCGCTTCCCCGTGGACCGGGCCAGCCAAGATGCCCAGGCCGTGGACTTCTCTGCCGTGGCCGGGTTCCCCATGGTCCAGGGCGCGATCGATGGGATGCACATCGCCGTGCGGCCACCTGCAGATAACAGGGCCGTGTTCACTAATAGGAAGGGGACCTATTCGATGAACGTACAGGTGGTCTGCGACCACCGCATGATGATCCTGCACGTCTGCGCCCGTCACCCAGGCAGTGTACACGACTCATTCGTGTTGTCGCGGTCATCCATCCCCGACATGTACGAGGGACGCCATCCCCGGCTGAGGGGCTGGTTGCTGGGCGACAGGGGCTACCCATTGCGATCGTGGCTGATGACACCTATATAGAGGCCACGCAATGAGGCGGAGAACCGCTACAATGATGCCCATGTAGCGACAAGGGGAGTGATAGAGAGGTGCCTTGGCGTGCTGAAGATGCGTTTCAGGTGCCTGGACCTCTCTGGGGGCGCCCTCCGGTATCGGTCAGATAGGGTCGGCCGCATCATTGTGGTGTGCTGCGTCCTGCACAACATAGCCCAACAGAGGGGCGATGTGCCGCAGGCAGAGGAGGGCGGAGTGGAGGAGCAGCAGGAAGAGGCCCAGTCCTCCCCAGATGAGGGGGATGGGGGTAATGGTCAGGGCAGACGGGGTAGACACAGGCGGGTGGCTGTCCACCGTTACCGGCTGGCCCAGCGGGCACGGGACAGACTGATAGACGCCCGCTTCACTGACTAGATCGGCGTGGGAATCGGGTAGTATGGCCACAGACCGCACACCATGGCAACAGCCGACCACCCACACCCCCCACCCATCCACCCACCCAGCACCCTCACCCCCCTCCCCAACCCCACCCACCCCACCCGCATGCACACCACTCCCACCCCCCCCATTGCCGATCCACCTGCGGCACAACGGGCTGGGCTCACACAGTTGCGGGTGGACGCGTGTCTATCGCAGGCCATGGAGGATGATGACAACCCGCCCTGCGGTGAGCTCCTGGCTGTACATCGTTGGACTATGTCTGACCCATGGCCACAGTACCACCATCCACCCGGACCATCCCTGCATGCGGCTGTGACACTGCAGCGCACGGTCCCGTCCTCTGCCCGGGGGATGTTGATGGCGGCCCAGGGGGAAGGGGGCAGACTCACCTGGGGCTGAGGTAAGACCACCCCTCACACACACACTTACGCTCAACGTACATGACACCCCCGCACACTTTGGACAGAGCACAAAGGCAGCTTCGGTAGGTGTAACATTGACTTTAATAACCAAAGGAGTTCATGCACGTGCCCTAGCCCCTAAAACTCATCTGTGCCCTGCACCCGTGCCAACTTACTCAGTGTCTAATTGTTTGGCCTTACGGGCCCTTTGACTACGTCTACGTGGTTCCCCAGACGGTACAGCAGAACTGGAGGTGGACTACTGTGATTCCTGCCCTCTGACACTGGATCCCTTTGGTGGCCGTTTCCTGGGGCGTCCTGGCCTAGATGGGCCAGGCTGCGGCCCGGGCGACTGGGATGCGAACTGCCAGCCTGTCCTGCCCGTTGCCCACCCGATGCACCTGGGACGGAAGGGGGGGAGTCCAAGGTGTCGCGGTGTACCGGGACCTCCCCTACAGAGGGAGCCGGGACGGACCACACCACCTCCTCCTCCCTCGGGGTGCCCGATGGCCCCCAGGCCTCTACATGGGTGGGGGATGCGAACGGACTGGCCATCTGACGCCCCCCCCGACATCTGGCGCTGCCAGTCCTGGAGGCCCGTGCTGGTATCGACAGGGGTCTGCAGGTTTGCAGCCATGGAGCCCAGGGGGTTGGCAAACCCTGTCTGTGACAGTGCGACGCCGGCTCGCACATGGCCACTGGCGCCGATACCCTCAGCGATGGCCTGCAGAGACTGGGCCATGGCCTGCAGAGACTTGGCCATGGCCTGCTGAGACTGGGCTATGGCGTTGAGTGCCTCTGCCATCTGGCGCTGGCACTGGCTCATGGCCTCCTGTGAGAGGGCAGCCATTTCCTGGGCCACAGACGCCGCCTGCACGGAAGGCCCCAGGCCTCGCAAACCGTTCCCCATGTCTGACACCGTCGCACCCATTGCCTCCACCGCGGACGCCACCCGTGTGGTGTCGGCCTGGGTGGCACGCATGACCGGCACCACTCCCAGCTCCTGGACGCGGGTGGACTCCTCCACCTGCGACCGCAGCCGCAGCAAGCCGCCCGTCACCCTCTTCGCTCGTCTCCGGGTCGGTGGTTGCATCGGATCTATGTGTGGGTGTGGGAACTGCAGGAATCCGGGATCCATCTGGGCGGCAGATGTTCGCTTGGGCTGGGCTGCCCTCTGACCGCCCGGTCCCTCTGCTGCTCCTACCTCCACCTGCTGTACCGGGACGGCTGTGTTGTGCGCACCAGTGAGTGTACCAGACGCCTCATCACTAAAGTGCCCAACCGTGGTGAGTGTTTCTGCGATGGTGGAGGGTGTTGGTGACAGCAGTGGCGTTGTGTCGTGCTCTTCGTCCCACTCTGAGTCCATGGCACTTTGGGGTGGGGGTTCGTCTCCACCCATCCACTCTGAGTCATTGTCCGGTATTTCGTCTTCCTGGGTAGTGCTGTTCCGGGTAGGGGTGTCCTGGGTAGTGGTGTCCTGGGTAGTGGTGTGCTGGGTAGTGGTGTCCTGGGTAGTGGTGTCCTGGGTAGTGGTGTCCTGGCTCGGATGTGACGGGGGCCTGTGGCTGCCCCCCTCGTCGCTGGGTGGTCGCTCCCGCACGTGACAGGGGTGTCGTCTCCCTGTTGCTCTAGGTCTCTCCGTCTCCCGTGGTGTGCGAGGGGCATCCTGCGGGCGTCGCATGCTGGAGGGTCCGGGTCTCTCCGTCTCCCGTGGTCTCCGAGGGGCATCCTGCGGGCGTCGCATGCTGGAGGGTGCGGGTCTCTCCGTCTCCTGTGGTCTCCGAGGGGCATCCTGCGGGCGTCGCATGCTGGAGGGTGCGGGTCTCTCCGTCTCCTGTGGTCTCCGAGGGGCATCCTGCGGGCGGTCTGCATCTGCGGGGATGGGTGCCTGGACGTTTGGTCGTGCGATACACAATGAAGCATGCATGGTTAGACATCGGGCAGTGATCAGGTGATACGGGGGAGGGGGATATAGGGGAGGGGGGATATGGGGACGGGCTGTCGGTGGCTCACTTGCTAGTACGCCCCCGACCTCTGCATCAGCAACCTCCCGGTCCTCAGGTCCGCCAGCCAGTTCCAGGGCCCTTTCCTGGTGTTCGGTCAGTGGCCTCTCATCAGCGGGCCCTCCTCCAGTCCTCACATGCTCCCTATTGTTGTGTGCGCGCTTCTCCTGTGGGGGGGGGGGGGGGCAGGGGTAAAAGGCAACAGTGTTAGGCAGGTATATGAATGCACGCCATTGGTTGCGCGTGCATTGCAGAGGTTAAGGTTAGGGCTGGATTCACTTGGGGATATGGGGGATATGGGGGAGGGGGGATATGGGGGAGGGGGGATATGGGGGAGGGGGGGATATGGGGGAGGGGGGATATGGGGGAGGGGGGATATGGGGGTGGGGGGGATATGGGGGAGGGGGGGATATGGGGATGGGGAGGATATGGGGAGGCTCACCCTGCCTGCTCTGACGAGGTCGTTCACCTTCTTGTGGCACTGGGTGCCTGTCCGTGGTGTCAGGGCCACAGCAGTGACGGCCTCTGCCACTTCCCTCCACAGACGCCGGCTGTGGCGTGGGGCAACTCTGCGGCCGTGCCCGGGATACAGGGCGTCCCTCCTCTGCTCCACCGCGTCCAGGAGTGCCTCCACATCGCGTGACTCGAACCTCGGGGCTGAGCGACGGCCAGCCATCCAGTCGGGTGTTGCGGTCGGGTGTTCCGGTCGGGTGGGGGGGAGCAGCGCGGCCTTATGAGCCGTCACGCCGTGCGGCGCGTATGACGCTGCACGGCGTGAACCACTGCGCAAGCGCGGATCCCGTTACATCGTTGCTAGCCCATTTCGGGCAGGAGACTATCGACCCATTTTTCCGACGTGACACAAGTCGGATTTGCGCCGTTTTTTGCGCCGATCGGCGGACTTTCCGCCGACAACGGAGAATTTTGCCCGTGATTCTAGGCTCAGGCTCATCAGCTGCGGAAGGACCCACAGTACCCGTGACCAGTAACACGGTGTATCTTAGATGGACAATCATTCTCCTCAGCGCGTGATCACTGCATTCTATCCATTATAGTTCCTTTAATGAAATTAACAGCCTCATGACAAAGCAAATTTAAAAAATATATATGTATATCTTCATTTCCCGTACCAGCCTCCCCGAACAGGCGCCAGAATGTGGCAACTAGGGGCTTTTCACAGTAACTTCATTGAAGCCCACTCGTGACAATAAGCGATTTTCATTTTCATTTCATTTCATTTTGTTTTATTTGCATTTTAAACATATTTATAAACGCTGAATACTAATAATATAAAACATTAACCTACCAAAATATGTCTCTTGATGTCTCCTGCCTCTGCTAAACAGGAACATTTTGGTGTAGATAAAAAGCTGTAAAAACTCCCCAAATATCCGGGCCAGTGGCCCAAGTTGTCTCTGCAGCTACACTTTTCATTCAGTGCTCCAGCACAGCTCAGAGCTTCAAGCAATCAAAAATAAAACAGTCGGGAGTTTAAACGCCGTGTGCTTCCAACGCACATGCCTGAACGGCCACACTTCTGGGTTATCACGCCGTGCATGCACGGCGCACCATCGACTTAAGTCACGAATCATGCAGGAAGGTGCGGGTCAATATATCTGAAATCCCGACATTCATTACATTTAACAACTGTTTAACTGATAATTATAAAGCTACTTTCTTTGATGGTAATGTGGTTAATTTTATGTTTGACATAAAGGTTGTTTTAACATAAAAGGTACCTATTGGCCAGAGTCATCACTCCTGGGGTGAAGTTTCTTTTCCTCATAGTTTTTCAAATTTAAAAAAATTTGGGGGGATTATTGTCCAGTATCCTAACAAATATTGAGGTTTGGTCCTGTATCTTTACAGAATGGATGCAATAGTCACAAGTCGACAAAGCTTACAGATCCTAAGCCCTGCCCAAATTGATAATGCACTCACTAGAACATCCAAATATGGTAGTACGTGTGGCCTTCTGCATGCACCAAGAAAATGCCCAGCTTTCTACCAATTTTGCCAGGCATGCAACAGAAAGGGCCATTGGCAGTGGAGGTGAATCAAAGACTGGTGCAGCTACAAAGAGCCATGTACTGATCCAACAGCCCATGCACCACAAATACCTTCAATCCACAAGAATGACCGCCTGGTATCCCATCAGAAACATGTACATGAGGTGACTGAGAAACCAGAGCATGACGGTAATGTTTATGATGAGCTGAAGAGTGGTGAACACGTGTTTCACACTGAAAATCTCATGGAAAGCATAGACACCATCACAGAGTCCAAAGTGTTTGTCACAATCTAAATTATTTGTTCTAGTAAAGTCGGTAACCATTCATTATTAGCCAAGATTGACACAGGGGAAAGTGTTGACATATTACCTATGTGAATTCTAAAACATATGTCTCCACAGACATAGAAGGCCCATGGCAAAACCTACACTAGACACCTTTCAGTGTACAATGGTACACTAATTCCACATGCAGGATTGATAGCCCTGGAGTGCAAGTTACAATCAATCCTCCTGGGGGTCAAAGATGTTCTGCATCATGGAAACTAATATCCCAGCAATTATATTTCTCCTGGCAAACTGAGGCCTTGTATTAGTGGCAATCCATGGAATCAATCAGACTTCACACAAAATAACTTCAGACACTGCTCCAATTGCCTCAGTTCATGACCTTACATTGAAACATCCAGAATGTTTCGGCAAAATTGGCAGTTTCAAGGATGCCGCAGCATTACATTTGCAGCAGAATGTCAGTCCACCAATTGATCCATCAATAAGTGCAAAATTCACTTACAGGACAAATTGAAGGTCGAACAAGTCAAAATGGAGAAAGAAAGAATCATTACAAGAGTGCAAGAACACCCAGATTGGTGCAGCTCAGTTGTGTGTGTCATAAAATATGGATCATTATGAATAGGCCTCTATCCATGGCATATAAACATAGCTTTGAAACATTCTTGAAGCTTGTTGCCTAGATGGCTACGGTCAGTACATGTAGCGGAGACGTCCCAAGAGCTTACTGCATTTTATATTCCATTTGGATGATACTGTTTAAGGCAGCTTCCTTTCGGGCTGTTAGTTAAGATCTTTTTCAAGCTCACATAGAGTACATTACATGCACTGTGTCAGGATGCATCTATATCCCTGATGACATTGCTGTTGTGGGAAGAACAAAGCAAAGATATGACCTGCACTTACATATATTGATGCAAGCAGCACGTGATGAAGGATTAATGTTCTTCATTTCTTCAGTTCTATTTATTCTAGTGTGGGCATATCTCCCAATCCAAATAAAATAGAGGCCATAAAGGCCATGCAAACTCTTCAAGACAAGGACAATCTTCAAAGTTGTCTACATCTCTTTAATTACCTGTCTCAATACATTCCGAATTTTGCTCAAATATCGGCAAAACTAAAGGAATTGTTGAGAAAG
Organism: Scyliorhinus torazame; assembly: GCF_047496885.1. Lineage (NCBI taxonomy): Eukaryota > Metazoa > Chordata > Chondrichthyes > Carcharhiniformes > Scyliorhinidae > Scyliorhinus > Scyliorhinus torazame. The sequence continues at coordinate 158,220,442 of NC_092707.1, forward strand.
ATGTGCCTTTCCAGTGGCATGAAGGCTACCAATACCTCTTCGAAGCTCTAAAACAGTCATTGTCAGAAGCATCAATATTGTAATTTTACAATCCTAGCAAGACCCTGGAGATAGATGCCTCAGAAAAAGACCTGGGTACACGCATACTATAAAAAGGCAAACCAACTGCACTTCCTTCAAAGGGCACTATTCAGCACCCGGCATTTCAGAGTTAATAGAAAAGGTGAAACTTAGAACAATCAGCATTAAAAGGGGAACAGCACTCAACAAACTATTGGGATAGAAGGCAGACAAGTCCCCCGGGCCCGATGGCCTACATCCTAGCGTGTTAAAGGAAGCGGCAGTGGAGGTAGTGGATTATTTGGTTATAACATTCCAAACTTCCCTAGGCACAGGAAAGGTTGCAGTAGATTGGAAAACTCTCATGTAATTCCCTTATTAAAAAAGGGAGAGAGGCAGAATGCAGAAAATTACAAACAGTTAGTTTGACATCTGTTGTTGGGAAATTGTTAGAAACAATTATTAAGGAAGTAACATCAGGACATGTGGAAAGTCAAACACAATCCATCAGAGTCAGTGTGGTTTTATGAAAGATAAATCATATTTGACTAATTTTCTAGATTCTTCGAAGATGTGACAAGCAAAGTGGATAATGGGGATCCTGTAGATGTAGTATATCTGGACTTCCGGAAGGTATCTGATAAGGTGCCACACAGAGGTTGATACACAAGGTTCGATCACATTAGGTTAGGGGTAATTTAGTAGCTTGGATAGAAGACTGACTGACAGACAGAAGACTGGATGAATGGGTCCTTTTTCTGGATGGCAATGTGTAACTAGTGGGGTGGAGTTCGGTCCTTGGACCCCAACTATTTACAATCTATATTAATGACTTGGTTACAGGGATAGAGGTTCTAGAGCCAAATTTGGAGAGGAAACTAAAATAGGTGGGACAGTAAGTTGCAACAAGGAAATAAAAACCTTACAAATGGAGATATATAGATTAGGAGAGTGGGCCAACATGTGGCAGATGGAGTTTAACGTGGATAAGTGTGATTTCATTCATTTTGGGGGGAAAAATGGAAAGGTACCTTGTTATCTAAATGGGGAGAGATGTCGGGGTGATCCACTGCTGAGGGGTCTGGGTATCCTCATGTATGGGTCACAGAAAACTAGCACGCAAATACAGGAGGGAATAAAGAAAGCAAATGGAACATTGCCAATTATAGATAAAGGAATAGAGTATAAAATTAAAGAAGTGTTGTTGCAACTGTACAATCATTGGTGAAACCATACCTGGAATATTGTGCACAGTTTTGGTCCTCTTATTTGAAGAAAGATAGAGTGGCATTGGAGGCAGTTCAGAGGAGGTTCACTAGATTGATTTCAGAGGTGAGGGGCGGGATTCTCTGATCCTGAGGCTGAGTGTTGACGTCGTCTGAAATGCCATCGCGTTTCTCGATGGCGTCAACACTGCCTCAGGATCAGCAATTCTGGCACCTACAGGGGGGCAGCAGCGGTTCGCGCCGCTCCAGCTGCTGATCCCGGTGTGAAATGGGTGCCGCGGGATCCGCGCATGCACAGTGGCACCGGCGGCAACGTGCGCATGCGCAGTGGCTTCCTTCAACGCGCCAGCCCCGACGCAACATGGCGCAGGACAACAGGGGCCGGCACGGAAGAAAGGAGACCACCAGCCAGAGAGGCCGGCCCGCCGATTGGTGGGCCCCGATCGCGGGTCAGGCCACATCGGAGGCCCGCCCCCCCCCCAACCGGGTCAGACCCCGCCCCCCCTCCCTCAGGCCGCCCCCCGACCCTTCTGCGGCGAGTTCCCGCTGGCTGAGAGCAGGTGTGGGCGTCGTCGGTGGGACTCGGCGTTTTTAGGACAGCCGCTCGGCCCATCCCGGCTGAGAATTGGCGGGCCGGCCGCGTAGAGCGGCCCCCGACCGGTGCCGCACCAACCACGCCGGCGCCAATGGCGGCGAATCTCCGCTCTGCGGATAATCGCTTGCCGTCATCGGGGCGGCAGGGCACGATTCGCGCCGGTCGCGGGGATTCTCCGACCCGGCCCCTGGCTGAGAGAATCCCGCCCAAGGGGTTTGTCATATGAGGAGAGATTGAGCAGTTTGGGCCTGTACTCTCTAGAGTTTAGAAGAATGAGGGGAGATCAAATTGAGGTATATAAGATGCTAAAAGGTATAGATAAAATAGGTATGGAGCGGATGCTTCCTCTTGTGTGGCATTCCAGAATGAGAGGTCATAGACTCAGGACAAGGGATAATAAATTTAAAACAGAGATGAGAAGAAACTGCTTCCCCCCAAAGGGTCATGAATTTGTGGAATTCACTATCCCAGAGTGCGAAGGAAGTGGGACAGTGAGTAAAGTTAAAGAGGAGTGTGAAAGAGTTTTAAGGGGATGAAGGGTAATGGAGAATGGACAGGACGGTGCAGTTGAGGCCATGATGAGATCAGCAGTGATCGTATTGAATGGTGAAACAGGCTCAAGAGGCTAAATTGCCTACTCCTGTCCCTCGTTCTTATGTTCCAAGAAAGAACTACTCTGTCTAATTTCACCTTCCAGCTATTGGTCTGTAGCCCTGTAGGTAACAGCATCTCAAGCACAAATCTGTTGTTATTGATTAATAAGAGGATTTCTTGATTAATAAGGGATCAGGGGTTTTGGGGAGAATGCAGGAGAATGGGGACGAGTAACATATCAGCAATGATCGAATGTTGGAGCAGACTCGATGGACCGAATGGTCTAATTCTGCTCCTATTGGTCTTATGGACCTGCTGGGTGAACAGTGGGAAAGGGCAAAATCTTGATTTGTGCTTAGCGTGAACCATTTTGCGATTCACCCTTCCTGCTCCCGATTTTCACAGTAACTTCATTGCAGTGTTTATGTAAGCCTACTAGTGACATTAATAATAATTATTATTATGGCGAGATCCGGGTCATGCCCAAAATGGCGAGAATATCATTAAACTTCATTTGCATTCATCTCAATCTCATTAACGAAATTGAAGTTGAATGCAATGGCCTCCTGGGAAGTATCCGAATCCCAAGCAGAAAGTCACACGGGCGTCATTTAGTACTCCTTTTCCAAAATGTGAAGCTGGCGCAATAGCTACTGAGGGGAAGTGAGGGAGCCCTTTCCAGTTTCCGCCATACAACTCAAGGGCACTGGAGCTGCTGCCCCAGTGCTCGGCAGGGGAGGGGGCCCTCAGGGGCGTTGGACTTGGTCGGGGGCTGAAGCGATCAAGGTCAAGTGTCACCCCTGGACCTAGGGGGTGGGGGGCCTGCATTTGTGAGGCCTTCCAGCTGTCTTTAAATAATGTGTTGACTGGTAATGAGTGGTGAGGGGGCGCTGGAAATCAGCTCCTCCTTGTCAGCAGCGAGTTGCTGAGGCGCGGGTCAGGTGAATCAGACGGCAAGGGAGCCAGAGATGTCAGAAATCTCATGGAAGCTCATTTTTGGCGCACTGTGCTGTTGAATACAGGCCGTGATCTTGCCAATGTGCCCATTGCAAAACACGCAGCCAAACGCACCCAAAACCAGACTTTGACACCTTTCCGTTGAATCATAATTTAATTTAACCTTCGTAGAATTATAAAATCCCGAGAGTGCAGGAGGAGGCTATTCAGCCTATCGAGTCTGCACCAACCCTTCGAAAGAACGCCCTACCTTGGTCCAATCCCCCGCCATAGTCCTGCAACCCCGCCAATAGGGACAATTTAGAGTGGCCAATCCAGCTAACCTGCACACCTTTGGACTGTGGGAGGAAACCAGAGCACCCGGAAGAAACCCGTGCAGACACGGGGAAAATGTGCAAACTCCACACAGACAGTTACCCGAGGTCGGAATTGAATCTGGGTACCTGGAACTGTGAGGCAGCAGTGCTAACCACTGTGCCACCATGCTGCCCCATAGATACATACAATAGATACATAGAAAATAGAAGCAGGATGAGGCCATTCAACGCTTTGAGCTTGCTCCGCCCTTTATTATGAACATGGCTGATCATTCAATTCAATAGCCTAATCCCGCTTTCCACCCGCATCCTTTGATCTCCTTTGCCCTAAGTGCTGTATATCTCATTGCTTCTTGAAAACATACAGGAGGGATTCTCCGTCGGCTGATGCCGGAATTGGGAAACCCGATTGGGCAGAGGATCGATTTTGACACCAAATTCTTGGCGGGGGCTGGTTTCACACCAAATAGGAATTCTCTGGTGCCTTGCCACGGTGTCAATGTGTTGCACTCTGCACGTACAGTAAGCGCCATTGGCATATCACTAGCGGGCCCGACCCGATAGTCTCCGGGATCTCTGCGATTCTCTGCCTCCACTGGAGCGAATTCCTGATGGCGAGATGAACTTGTGCTTTTAAAAAGTGAGAAACAGGCGCTGTGTCTGATGAGGGAGAGGAAGGAGGTAGAACACGGAAAGGCACATCCATGGGCTGCTGATCCTGACACTGGCCGGGCTGGGGTGGGGGTGGGGGGTGGGGATGGGGTGGTGGAGGTAAGAGGGAGTAGTGACGGGGGAATGGACCGTGGGGCTGGGGTGACCCCCCCCCCAATGGGACTGGGCTGGTGTCCAGCCAAGGACCGCCATTGTCGTGGCCTGCAAGGCAGCAATCTTGCTGCGCATCCCACTGTCCACCCACAGTCTGCACCCACTCTGTTCTGCAGAGTGTCACTGACCACATGGTTGCTCCCACCCCACCAGCACGCACCCAGCTCCCATCCTCCACCCCAACACCCCTGCATCCTGTCATGGTATGCAGACACACACATAATGATATACAGACAAGCAGCTAATGGACACAGAGAACAGGACATGACCAATAAGCAGGCAGGACACTCAGGGGTGGGATCTGACTATAAAAGACACGAGGCACTCACACTCCACCTCTTTCCATTGATGAACATGTAGAGAGTCAGTCAAGGGTGTATCTACAATCTCACACCTCCACCACATGGCTAAGAGCTAGTCTGGTTCAGTCAGACAGAGTAACCACATTTAAGTTAGCAGAGAGTCGAACTCACAGAGAACTGTGCTAACTGTGCCATTCGTTCAATAAACCTGATTGAACTAACTTCAAGGTCTGGAGTATCTTTCTGATCTAAGCTGCATCCAGTTGCAGACAGTGTTAGACCAGTGTACCTAACACGACATGATACCAGGAGACTACTAATTTAAGGTGGCTTACCTCAGTCCGTCTGTGACGACCAGCAAATGTGACGACCCAGCACCATGGAGAAGATTCAGGCACCTCACCAGCTCAGGACCTCCTGCAATCTCAGTGTCAACTGGCGGATATTCAAGCAAATGTTTCTGCTGTACATCGAAGCCTCAGACCTCGAGGGTGCATCTGATGCAAGAAAGATCGCGCTTCTCCTCTCAAAAGCAGGTGATCAAGCCATCGAACTCTTCAACTTGTTTAACTTCACCGAAGGCCAGGACAATCAAAGTTTCAGACCATCCTGGACAAGTTCGATAGTCACTGTGAAGTGGACACCAATGAAATCTTCAAGCACTACATATTCAAACAACGCCTTCAAGGTAAAGATGAGTCTTTCAATGACTTCTTAACTAGCCTCCGCCTGCTAGCGCTGTGCTGCAACTTTTGGTGATATTGCTGACTGCATGATCAGAGACTAAATTGTGTTTGGAGATCACTCTGATCCTCTGAGAGAGCAGATCTTAAAAATCAAGCCTATGACCCTGCCAGTCACGATTGAAACATGTACAGTGCATGAGCATGCAAAATAATCGGTATTCCCAATACAAGTTGGCTGAAAATGAGAAACATGCCTCCCACGAGGCAGTGAGTGTGCAGGCCATCTCCCGGATGCAGCGCCTCAACATTGAAGACAGCGGCCATCTTGCGCATTTTGAGGGCCACCTGGGTGTGGAAAAGTGCAGATGCAGAGCCAGGCAGGCTGTCTACTGGCCAGGGATCAGCTAGGACATCGCAAACATGGTCCTTAACTGTGCGACCTGTCAACGCTTCCAGCCAGCGCAGAGTAAGGAGACACTTCAGCAGCATGAAATCGAAACCTCTCCGTGGTCCAAGGTTGGCATCGACCTCTTTCATGCAAATGGTCGTGATTACGTGTTAATCATTGATTATTTTTCCAATTACCCTGAAGCCATGAAGCTCTCACACCTCACATCTCGGACCGTCATCAAGGCCTGTAAGGAGACGTTCTCCAGGCATGGTATCCCACTCACTGTCATGAGTGACAATGGCCCGTGCTTCAGCAGCCATGAATGGTCTCTGTTTGCCCAGTCGTATCAGTTCAAACACGTCACTTCCAGCCCACACTATCCGCAGTAAAACGGAAAAGTTGTGAAAGGGGTGCACGTAGTGAAGCAGCTCATCTGCAAGGCCGTGGATTCTGAGTCTGACATTCACCTTGCGCTGCTTGCGTACAGGGTGACTCCACTGTCCACTGGCATGTCGCTGGCTCATCTCCTGATGAACAGGGACCTGCGAACGACACTTCCAGCCATACACGTGCCCAACCTGGATCACCTCCCGGTGCTGCAGAATGTGCAGCAACTCCGAGACCGGCAAAAACAGGGCTATGATGCTCATGCCACCGATTTGCCCGTGTTATCCCCAGCAGACACTGTTCGGGTCAAGATCCCTGATGGAGGCTGGTCAGCTCCAGCTGTCGTTGTTCGACAGGCTGCCCCCCACTCGTATGTTGTGCGTATGGCTGATGGTTCTGTTGTGCGATGAAACAGACGGGCACTGCGTAAAGTTGCCTGCCTGCAACCACATTCCTCTCCATTTCCTTCTGTTGTTTTGCCACCTCCTAATATCTCGACTCATGAGGCCACCAGTCAGGCTTCAATCCTGCCCATCAAGGCCCTGTCGTCCTCACCACCACCTCTCCGCCGATCGACCAGGATCAGACGCAAGCCACAGAGACTGGACTTATGAACATTTGTTCTGTTTGCTATGTTCTGTGTTCTCGCATTAGACAGCTGTTTTCACATGTACATATGTTCACATCTACTGCATGTACATATGTTAATATTGGCCTATTCTTGTAAATACGTTCATATATGTCATCCAAACATACAAAAAAAGGGGAGATGTCATGATATGCAGACACACACATAATGATATACAGAGAAGCAGCTAATGGACACAGAGAACAGGACATGACCAATAAGCAGGCAGGACAGTCAGGGGTGGGATGAAATGAAATGAAAATCGCTTATTGTCACAAGTAGGCTTCAAATGAAGTATACTGTGAAAAGCCTCTAGTCGCCACATTCCGGCACCTGTTCGGGGAGGCTGGTACGGGATCTGACTAGAAAAGACACGAGGCACTCACACTCCACCTCTTTCCACTGATGAACATCTAGAGAGTCAGTCAAGGGTGTTGTTACAATCTCACACCTCCACCACGTGGCTAAGAGCTAGTCTGGTTCAGTCAGACAGAGTAACCACACTTAAGTTAGCAGAGAGTCGAACTCACAGAGAACTGTGCTAACTGTGCTATCAGTTCAATAAACCTGATTGAACTAACTTCAAGGTCTGAAGTATCTTTCTGATCTAAGCTGCATCCAGTTGCAGCCAGTGTTAGACCAGTGTACCTAACACAACACATCCCACGCTCTGCCATACCGCACCTCCCTCCAATCGACCGGCCTCCACCGGCAGGGTGTCACGCAGCCCACCCAAGAGCAACGACCACAGTAGTACCTACAGGAGGGCACTGGATAGGGCCATGGAGCATACCGCTGGCATGGGCAGTGACAGCTGATGGTGCCCCTGGCAGCAGTACTGGGTACCAGGGCACCGACGACGTACGGGGTGCGGCGATGAGAGGGGGAACATGCAGGGGCAGAGTCTGCAGTGTCAACCGGGGGCGCAATGTAGCCCGTTGGACCTGGTTGGGGATGATGATACGCACCGTGCTAACGTGTCAGCCTTTCACCCCCTGCAGACAATGGATATTGGAATTCAATCAGCAATGGTGGCCTTCCTCCTAGTCATCACAGCCCTGGGAGATGCCCCGCAGCAGTACGAGCTGGAGCTGCTCTAGGAGGAGGAAGCTGTAGCAGGAGAGCCTGCCCCAGGGGAACAGAAGGCAGCTGATGAGGATGGAGAGCTAGTCGTCCAACAGGCAGAGGAGGAGGAGGTGCAAAGGAGGCGCCACATGAGGCCTCATGTGTACCGGCAGCACCTGTCATTTGACGGCCTACCGGATCGGGCACTCGTCAAAGACTCCGGACGAGCAGGGTAACAGTGCACCATATCTGCAATTTCATGATGCATCTGGCACCGCAGGTGTATGGGGGAGGGTATGGCCATCATGGTAATGGTCACCCTGAACCTTTACGCCACGGGGTCCTTCCACGAACTGATTGGGGACCTGTCCAGGATCTCACAGACCTCGGTGCACAGGTGCATCCGGGCCATCACGGAGGCCATGTATGCCTAGTTGGCTCAATACATCTATTTCAATGTGGACCAAGCCTACCAGGATGCCCAGGCAGCGGAGTTTATCGCCATCGCCGAGATACCCCTAGTCCAGGGGTGATCGACAGAACACATGTTACCCTACGAGCACCTGCAGATGACAGACCAGTCTACACAAAGCGAAAGGGGATCCACTCGATGAATGTGCAGCCGATATGTGACCAGGAGCTTCTCATCATTCACGTCTGCACCCAATACCCTGGCAGTGTGCACGATGCCTTCATCCTGGCACACTCAGCGATTCCCAGCCTCTTCGAGGCACAACCCTGAAATGAAATGAAATGAAAATCGCTTATTGTCGCAAGTAGGCTTCAAATGAAGTTACTGTGAAAAGCCCCTAGTCGCCACATTCCAGCGCCTGTTCGGGGAGGCTGGTACGGGAATTGAACCCACACTGCTGGCCTGCCTTGGTCTGCTTTAAAAGCCAGCTATTTAGCCCTGTGCTAAACCAGCCCCTGGCTGGGGGTCTGGCTCCTGGGTGATGTTATATTACAGAGATGTAATATAGATGTTACTCATTTGTCTTGTTGAGTTGTATTTAACTTGATGATAAACAGTCGAAGTCTTCCAGTTGAGGACAAATTACTATAGAGTAACAAAATAATATACTTGTGGGTTCTTTTACTTTAATACTTTGACTAGTAATAGAATTAACTAAGATTAGATTAAATTAACAATTAATATAATACACTACACTCTGAGCTGGTCACGTCTATCCTCTGGTTGCAATACACTCACACTAACACTGAGAAAGAGCGGGAACTCCTTATATAGTTCATGTTAATGTTGCCATCTAGTGATCATCTGACTGGACTGACTGCACATTAACTAATCATGTATTAAAATATACAGAGATCACTACATCCCCCTTTTTTTGTGTTACATTTTCCGATATTCACGCTAAAAAATATTGTCAATAAGAAATTAAGTATTCTGTCATGCATAGTACATCAGTTATGAATCAATCTGTCAAATGTTCATAAATTGAAGCGATTCGGTTTTCTTCTTCGTCCATTGATCTTCTTAATTTGTTTGGAGAAGTCGATACTTTAATGTTCTTACAGGCTGTTTGATATTCACATGTTGACTTAAAGATTGATTTAAATTCAAAGTTGGAAAGAATCATAGAATCATAGAAATTACAGTGCAGAAGGAGGCCATTCGGCCCATCGAGTCTGCACCAGCTCATGGAAAAAGCACACCACCCAAACCCACACCTCCACCCCAACCCCGCCTAACCTTTTTTGGACACTAAGGGGCAATTTAGCATGGCCAATCCACCTAACCTGTACATCTTTGGACTGTGGGGGGAAACCGGAGCCCCCGGAGGAAACCCACGTAGACACGGGGAAAACGTGCAGATTCCACACAGACAGTGTTCCAAGCCGGGAATCGAACCTGGAACCCTGGAGCTGTGAAGCAACAGTGATAACCACTGTGCTATCATGCAACCCAGGACAGGTTGACGAATGTGCACTTTCAAAAGGTCACGCCTGTTCCTCCTAATCAATCCACCTTCTGCAGTTTTAATTATGTCAGAGCGTGGTGATATTTGTCTAATAACCAGAGCAATATCAGACCGACTTCATCAGGATGTCTGATTCCAACAATGTCATCTGCTGTTAGAGGTTTCAGTTTTTGCGTGCATGTCATAATAACTTAGTTGTTTTTCACCTTGCTGTTGAATTCTTTTCAGCACACCCAGTTGATCTAGATCACCAACATGAATTTACGGTAGATTTGTTCTTATTTCACGATTGGACAACATTTGAGCTGGAGATAAACCTGAATTTAACGGAGAGGCTCTGTATGATAGTAAAGCCAAGTAAAAATCTGATTGTGAATCTCTTGCTTTGCTTAACAATTGCTTCACAATCAAAATGTGTACACCTTTCTCCACTTTTCCGTTTGATTGAGGAAAATGCGGTCTTGAGGTAATGTGGTTGAAGTTGTATGATGTTGAAACTTCCGTCCACTCCCAGCTTGCAAAGCATGGACTATTATCTGACATAAGTTTGCGGAATGCCATGTCTCACAAAAAATTCCTTATACGCTTTGATTACTGCTGTAGAGGTGAGATCAGGTAGTCTCATCACTTCCGTAAAGTTGGAACAATAATCAATGATAAGAACATAGTCTTTTCCACTTGCATGGAACAAGTCAATGCCTACTTTCACCCACGGTGACGTAGCTATGTCATGTTGTTGTAGTGTTTCTTTACATTGTACCGGTTGATTCCATTGACATGTCAAACACAACATTATCATCTCTGCAATGCCTTTGTTTATTCCCGGCCAATACACAGCTTGTCTAGCTCTTCTTTTGCGCTTCTCGATGCCGAGATGTCCTTCATGAATTTTGCTGAGCATTTCTGACCTGAGATTTGATGGAACAACAATCCTGTCATTTCTTAATAGTATGCCATCTACCACAGTACGTCCTGCTTGAATACTTTGATACTGAGGGCAGTGTCCTTTTGGCCACCCATGCTGTAGATGATTGATAACTCTAGGCAAGGTTACATCTTTTTGTGTTTCATCACGTATCTGCTTCAACTTTTCATCTGATGCAGGAAGTGTTTCTCTATATAACTGCAGTTGAGCCTCTACGTCGTCGATGGATTCAAACAGTAGATTCTCAGTATTTATAGATCTTGAAAGTGTATCTGCAATGTCGATGAGGGGCAGCATGGTAGCATAGTGGTTAGCATAATGGCTTCACAGCGCCAGGGTCCCAGGTTCGATTCCCGGCTGGGTCACTGTCTGTGCGGAGTCTGCATGTTCTCCCCGTGTCTGCGTGGGTTTCCTCCGGGTGCTCCGGATTCCTCCCACAGTCCAAAGATGTGCAGAGGTAGGTGGATTGGCCATGATAAATTGCCCTTAGTGTCCAAAAAGTAAGGTAAGGTGGGGTTCCGGGAATAGGGTGGAACTGTGAGGTTAGGATGGAGATGTGGGGTTAGGTATGGTGCTCCTTCCAAGGGCTGGTGCAGAAGGAATGGCCTCCTTCTGCACTGTAAATTCTGTGATTCTGTCTTAGTAATGCTTCTCTTAGGCTTTCATCATTTACGATTTGATCTCTTATTAAAGAGTCATGTAAATCATCAAAATTACATGCCTGCGCTATGTAGTTTTCAGTCGGTGACAAAGCGTGTGATCAGTTTGATGTTTTTCTGTAACCGCTTATGAAACCTGAAACACACCAGTATTTCATTTGTCTGCATCTTGCAGTGGTCATCAAACTTTGCAACAATCACTCCAAATTTGTTTTTGTCTTCACCTTCAGCGTATATAAATAAATAGTATATTTCTATAGCTTGATGACCTGCCATTGACAGTAGCCGTGCTATTCTTCTAGCTTCAGAGGCTGCATTTAAGGCATGAGCTTCCAAATAGAGTTGGAACTGCTGTTTAAATAATTTCCAATTTAAGTTTAAGTTACCGGTAGTTTTCAGCTGCCATGGAGCTTGTACGTGGTCCATCAAATCAATTAGTTGTCGAGGTTCTGTTTGTTGCGAGGACTTCCACAGTCGAACAGTCTGTATCGGAACTTTTTCTTTTCTTTCCTAATCTTACTACTGGTTGCTTTTTTTTAACCTGGTACCATGTTATATTACAGAGATATAATATATATATTACTCATTTGTCTTGTCGAGTTGTATTTAATTTGATGATCAACAGTCAAAGTCTCCCAGTTGATGACAAATTATTTACTGAATAAAAAAATATGTACTTGTGAGTTCTTTTACTTTAATACTTTGACTAGTAATAGAATTAACTAAAATTAGATTAAATTAACAATTAATATAATACACTACACTCTGAGCTGGTCTCGTCTATCCTCTAGTTGCAATACACACACAAACACTAAGAAGGAGTGGGAAACTCCTTATAAAGTTCCTGTTAGTGTTGCCATCTAGTGATCATCTGACTGGACTGACTGCACATTAACTAATTATGAATTAACATATCCAGAGATCACTACTGGTGACAGGGGCTATCCACTGCGGTCGTGGCTGATGACACTTATCTGGAGGCCACAGACCAACGCAGAGATCCATGTCTAAACCAGGGGTGGGATCGAGCATTGCATTTGGCATCCTGAAGATGCAGTTCAGGTGCCTGGACTGCTCTGGACGATCGCCCACATTGCAGTGGCCTGCTGCAACCTCCATAACATGGTGCAGCAGAGGGCGACATGCTGAAGGAGGAGGATGAACACCAGTCTGACGAAGAGGAAGCGAGGAAGGGCGAGGATGGGCAGGACATGGGGCCTAGGCAGGCACGGGAGGCCGCACAACGTGTGCTCCAGGGCCAATGTGCACAGGACGCTCTGAGCGACTCCAGGTTCACCAACTAGTGAGAGATTAGCCAGGGGAACGGACCCCACATCCCACCCCCACGCACCACACCTCCCCCTCCCGCCTGCAACCCCCTCCGTGATACATACCTGCTGCACTGGTATGGGCCCTGGGTTGGCAGTAACAGTGGGTCTGGTCCATGGGTTGGAAGATGACAACCTGCACTGTGATGAGCGGTGACAAAGCCTGACGCCTGCCTACGGTAGCACTTTCCACCATCCACCTGGATGATCCGTGCATGCGAGCTGGCCATTCCATCACACGGTCCCATTGAGTCACTGGGGTGACGGATCTGGCGGCGGTGGTGAACAAAGAACAAAGAACAAAGAAATGTACAGCACAGGAACAGGCCCTTCGGCCCTCCAAGCCCGTGCCGACCATACTGCCCGACTAAACTACAATCTTCTACACTTCCTGGGTCCGTATCCCTCTATTCCCATCCTATTCATGTATTTGTCAAGATGCCCCTTAAATGTCACTATCGTCCTTGCTTCCACCACCTCCTCCGGTAGCGTGTTCCAGGCACTCACTACCCTCTGCGTAAAAAACTTGCCTCGTACATCTACTCTAAACCTTGCCCCTCTCACCTTAAACCTATGCCCCCTAGTAATTGACCCCTCTACCCTGGGGAAAAGCCTCTGACTATCCACTCTGTCTATGCCCCTCATAATTTTGTATACCTCTATCAGGTCGCCCCTCAACCTCCTTTGTTCCAGTGAGAACAAACCGAGTTTATTCAATCGCTCCTCATAGCTTATGCCCTCCATACCAGGCAACATTCTGGTAAATCTCTTCTGCACCCTCTCTAAAGCCTCCACATCCTTCTGGTAGTGTGGCGACCAGAATTGAACTCTATACTCCAAGTGTGGCCTAACTAAGGTTCTATACAGCTGCAACATGACTTGCCAATTCTTATACTCAATGCCCCGGCCAATGAAGGCAAGCATGCCGTATGCCTTCTTGACTACCTTCTCCACCTGTGTTGCCCCTTTCAATGACCTGTGGACCTGTACTCCTAGATCTCTTTGACTTTCAATACTCTTGAGGGTTCTACCATTCACTGTATATTCCCTACCTGCATTAGCCCTTCCAAAATGCTTTACCTCACATTTGTCTGGATTAAACTCCATCTGCCATCTCTCCGCCCAAGTCTCCAGACAATCTAAATCCTGCTGTATCCTCTGACAGTCCTCATCGCTATCCGCAATTCCACCAACCTTTGTGTCGTCTGCAAACTTACTAATCAGACCAGTTACATTTTCCTCCAAATCATTTATATATACTACAAAGAGCAAAGGTCCCAGCACTGATCCCTGTGGAACACCACTGGTCACAGCCCTCCAATTAGAAAAGCATCCCTCCATTGCTACCCTCTGCCTTCTATGGCCTAGCCAGTTCTGTATCCACCTTGCCAGTTCACCCCTGATCCCGTGTGACTTCACCTTTTGTACTAGTCTACCATGAGGGACCTTGTCAAAGGCCTTACTGAAGTCCATATAGACAACATCTACTGCGCTACCTGCATCAATCATCTTAGTGACCTCCTCGAAAAACTCTATCAAGTTAGTGAGACACGACCTCCCCTTCACAAAACCGTGCTGCCTCTCACTAATACGTCCATTTGCTTCCAAATGGGAGTAGATCCTGTCTCGAAGAATTCTCTCCAGTAATTTCCCTACCACTGAAGTAAGGCTCACCGGCCTGTAGTTCCCGGGATTATCCTTGCTACCCTTCTTAAACAGAGGAACAACATTGGCTATTCTCCAGTCCTCCGGGACATCCCCTGAAGACAGCGAGGATCCAAAGATTTCTGTCAAGGCCTCAGCAATTTCCTCTCCAGCCTCCTTCAGTATTCTGGGGTAGATCCCATCAGGCCCTGGGGACTTATCTACCTTAATATTTTTTAAGACACCCAACACCTCGTCTTTTTGGATGACAATGTGACCCAGGCTATCTACACCCCCTTCTCCAGACTCAACATCTACCAATTCCTTCTCTTTGGTGAATACTGATGCAAAGTATTCATTTAGTACCTCGCCCATTTCCTCTGGCTCCACACATAGATTCCCTTGCCTATCCTTCAGTGGGCCAACCCTTTCCCTGGCTACCCTCTTGCTTTTTATGTACGTGTAAAAAGCCTTGGGATTTTCCTTAACCCTATTTGCCAATGACTTTTCATGACCCCTTCTAGCCCTCCTGACTCCTTGCTTAAGTTCCTTCCTACTTTCCTTATATGCCACACAGGCTTCGTCTGTTCCCAGCCTTTTAGCCCTGACAAATGCCTCCTTTTTCTTTTTGACGAGGCCTACAATATCACTCGTCATCCAAGGTTCCCGAAAATTGCCGTATTTATCTTTCTTCCTCATAGGAACATGCCTGTCCTGTATTCCTTTCAACTGACACTTAAAAGCCTCCCACATGTCAGATGTTGATTTGCCCTCAAACATCCGCCCCCAATCTATGTTCTTCAGTTCCCGCCTAATATTGTTATAATTAGCCTTCCCCCAATTTAGCACATTCATCCTCGGACCACTCTTATCCTTGTCCCCCAGTACTTTAAAACTTACTGAATTGTGGTCACTGTTACCAAAATGCTCCCCTACTGAAACATCTACCACCTGGCCGGGCTCATTCCCCAATACCAGGTCCAGTACCGCCCCTTCCCTAGTTGGACTGTTTACATATTGTTTTAAGAAGCCCTCCTGGATGCTCCTTACAAACTCCGCCCCGTCTAAGCCCCTGGCACTAAGTGAGTCCCAGTCAATATTGGGGAAGTTGAAGTCTCCCATCACCACAACCCTGTTGTTTTTACTCTTTTCCAAAATCTGTCTACCTATCTGCTCCTCTATCTCCCGCTGGCTGTTGGGAGGCCTGTAGTATACCCCCAACATTGTGACTGCACCCTTCTTATTCCTGATCTCTACCCATATAGCCTCACTGCCCTCTGAGGTGTCCTCTCGCAGTATAGCTGTGATATTCTCCCGAACACGTAGCGCAACTCCGCCTCCCCTTTTACATCCCCCTCTATCCCGCCTGAAACATCTAAATCCTGGAACGTTTAGCTGCCAATCCTGCCCTTCCCTCAACCAGGTCTCTGTAATGGCAATAACATCATAGTTCCAAGTAGTAATCCAAGCTCTAAGTTCATCTGCCTTACCCGTAATGCTCCTTGCATTAAAACATATGCACTTCAGGCCACCAGACCCGCTGTGTTCAGCAACTTTTCCCCGTCTGCTCTGCCTCAGAGCCACACTGTCCCTATTCCCTAGTTCTCCCTCAATGCTCTCACCTTCTGACCTATTGCTCCCGTACCCACCCCCCTGCCATACTAGTTTAAACCCTCCCGTGTGACACTAGCAAACCTCGCGGCCAGGATATTTATGCCTCTCCGGTTTAGATGCAACCCGTCCATCTTACACAGGTCACACCTGCCCCGGAAGAGCTCCCAGTGGTCCAGAAAACGGAAACCCTCCCTTCTACACCAGCTGTTTAGCCACGTGTTTGTCTGCTCTATCTTCCTATTTCTAGCCTCACTGGCACGTGGCACAGGGAGTAATCCCGAGATTACAACCCTCGAGGTCCTGTCTTTTAACTTTCTGCCTAGCTCCCTGAACTCCTGCTGCAGGACCTCATGCCCCTTCCTGCCTATGTCGTTAGTACCAATATGTACAACGACCTCTGCCTGTTTGCCCTCCCCCTTCAGGATTCCCTCTACCCGTTCGGAGACATCCTGGACCCTGGCACCAGGGAGGCAACATACCATCCTGGAGTCTCTTTCACGTCCACAGAAGCGCCTATCTGTGCCCCTGACTATCGAGTCCCCTATTACTATTACTCTTCTGCGCTTTGACCCTCCCTTCTGAACATCAGAGCCAGCCGTGGTGCCACTGCTCTGGCTGCTGCTGTTTTCCCCTGATAGGCTATCCCCCCCGACAGTATCCAAAGGGGTATATCTGTTCGAGAGGGGGACAACCACAGGGGATTCCTGCACTGACTGCCTGCCCTTTCTGGTGGTCACCCATTTCTCTGCCTGCACCTTGGGTGTGACCACATTTACATAACTGCGATCTATGACGCTTTCCGCCACCTGCATGCTCCTAAGTGCATCCAATTGCTGCTCCAACCGAACCATGCGGTCTGTGAGGAGCTGCAGTTGGGTGCACTTTCTGCAGATGAAGCCATCCGGGACGCTGGAAGCCTCCCGGACCTGCCACATCTCACAGTAGGGAGATGTTAGGGAAAGTGGGGATGGGGGGGAAGGGGAGGTGCAGTGGCATGGGGGTGGGACTCTGGAGCGCTGAGTGCTGGCTGAACAGCAGTCCCTGTGCCAAGCCCACCCATAATGGTCCGTCCATTCCCCCCTCCTAAACCGCTAACGCTATGCCTAGCTGGATCCCCAGATGGTACATCAGGGGTGAAAGAGGCCTTCTGTGATTCCCGCCTTGCGATCTGGGTCCCCTTTGGCAGCCGTCTTCTCGTGAGACCGGGCCTGAATGCTGCTCGGGTGCCCTAGATGGCATGCTGCCGTGCTCCACCACCTGCTGCCCAGCAGATGCACCAGGGACAGGAAGGGTGACAGTCCGAGGTGCTGTGGTATTCCGGCACCTCCCCTGTGGGAGTCTCCGGAATGGGCCATATCAACTCCTCCTCCCTTGGGTGACCGATGTCCCCGTGGGATGGGGGTGCGAGCAGAGCTATCCGCTGAGGCTCCCCTGCCAGCTGGGTCTGACTGTCCTGGAGGCCCGCTCTCACCTTGGCCAGGGTCCGCACACTCGTGGTCATGGAGCAGAGAGAGTGGATCATCTCCATCTAGGGCTGTGTCACATCACCCATTGACTGTGCCTGGGCAATGACACCGATGCTCTCAACCATGGTCTGCGGTGATTGGGCCATGCTCTGGAGCACTGCTTCAATGTCTAGGTAGCATTGGCACATGGCTGCCTGTGAGAGAGCAGCCCTGTCCTGGGACTCGGCTACCGCCTGCACAGAATGCCCCAAGCCTTCGACCTGCTGATCCATAGCTGAAAGTCTCGGCCCCAAGGCCTGCACCGCGGACGCCACCCATGCGGTGTTGGCCTGGCTGCCCCTGTGCCCGGCACAACCTCCTGCTCCTGCACGAGGTTGGACTCCTCCACCTGCGGCTGCAGGTGCTGGATCCTCGCCGAGAGCCCCTCATGTAGGCCCTGGCTCTGCGACTGCATCTCTACATTCGATTGCTCTGTCCATTCCAGAAGCCCAAAACCTGTCTGAACGGCAGTTAGTCCCTGGTGTTGGTCTGCTCTCCGACAGTCCGCACCCTCGGGTGTTCCTACCTCCACCTGCTGTACCAGAGCATTTGTGTGGTGCGCACCAGATAGTACCCCAGGAGCCTCTTCACTAAAGTGCCCAACCAAGATGAGTGTCTGTGGGATGGTGGAGGGTGTTGGAGATAGCTGTGATGGGAAATCTGTGTCATCCTCAGACTCGATTTCTGGAATGTCTTGGTCTCGATTTGATGGCTTCATCCTCATCGGCATCATCCTCATCGCTGCTCTGGCTGTGGCACTGGCTGGCGGCGGGGGACACCAGAAGGACCCGCCCCATCACCAGCAGGTCCTGCAAGACACATGATTAGACCACGGGTGGGAGTGGGGGTGGTGGTGTGGGTGATGTGAGGGTGGTAGTGGGTGAGGGTGGTGCGAGGGTAACGGTGGTATGAGGATGGTGTTGGCGGGGGGGCATACACGTATCATGGGGAACCGCAACTCAGCAGGGTCTCACTTCCTCGCCTGAGGCCGATCGCCACCCCAGCGATTTCCCTTTCCTCGGGCTGCCAACCACATCCAGGGCCCTCTGCTCTGCCGCAGTGAGGGGCCGCAGTCCCCCTCCAGTCATGTTCTGTTCCCGGCTGTTATGGGCAGCTTTCTCCGGAAGCAGAAAACGACAGTGTTAGACAATCCAACGCATGCAGCCCAGGGGATTGGTGCCTAGAGTCCTCCATGGCCAGGGCACCCGGCCATGTTGGCCGATATGGGAGCCGGCATGTGGTGCGGGGTGGGGGCTCCATAACTGCACACAATATTCCAGGTGTGGCCTCACCAAGGCCTTGTATAATTGCAGCAAGATACCCCTGCTCCTGTACTCGAATCCTCTCACAATGAAGACAGGCAACCATTTGCCTTCTTTATTGCCTGCTGTAGCTGTATGTTTACCTTCAGTATCGCTCCCAAATCTGTGACTGTAATGCAATCAACTTCTCCAACATTGAGTAGAAAACATTAGCTTTGGTGTTTGTAACCATACGTTTTCATACCAAGTCTTTGGGAAAAGACTTATGACAGAAAGGACCACAAGCTACTGAAGATGATTTGGAGAAAACCATTGACCAGCGCACAGCCAACATTGCAACGTCTCTTGATAAAGTTTGAAGAATCATAGAATTTACAGTGTAGAAGGAGGCCATTCGGCCCATCAAGTTTGCACTGGCCCTTGTAAAGAGCACCCTACTTAAGCCCATAGCTCCATCCTATCTCCGTAACCCAGTAACCCCACATAGCTTTTTTGTACACTAAGGGCAATTTAGCATGGCATCCACCTAACCTGCACATCTTCAGACTGTGGGAGGAAACCGAAGCACCCGGAGGAAACTCACG
The DNA here is from genome assembly GCF_047496885.1 of Scyliorhinus torazame. Lineage (NCBI taxonomy): Eukaryota > Metazoa > Chordata > Chondrichthyes > Carcharhiniformes > Scyliorhinidae > Scyliorhinus > Scyliorhinus torazame. The sequence continues at coordinate 158,239,936 of NC_092707.1, forward strand.
CAGACACGGGGAGAATGTGTAGACTCCTCACAGACAGTGACCATGCCGGGAATCGAACCTGGGACCCTGACGCTGTGAAGCTATAGAGTTAACCACTATGTACAAGTTGACTTCAGTGACTTTGAATTTGATGATGTTCTCCAAATTGATGTGGTACAACTTGTGCAATGCAAATGCCAACAGCAAGAAGAAAAATAGCCAAAGATTCTATGCGAGAGAAACTGTGAAAATCCATCACTGAAGGATGGCCTGTTTCAATTCAGCATGTTCACGGACACGTGAGACCATTTTGACTCTACCAGGATGAGCCAGGCATCTCCAAGGAGTAATTTCTAAAGGTAATCAGGTCATCATAACGGAAATCTTGCAACCTGAAAAAAGAAAGCAAAGTCATGAATCACATGTGCGCATAGATCAGACGAGAAGAGAGACAGTCTATTGGCCGAGTATGAACAATGACATTGAAGTCATCGTCTAGAAGTGCGAGGAATTTCAAGAGCAAAGCCAAGTCACCACAAAGAACGATTGATTCAACATGAAATTCCTACCCACACTCAGTCCAAAATCACATCCGACCTCTTTCATGTCCATGGCACTGACTTCATAGTCACTGTCAACTAATTTACCAAGTATCCCATTATTCAACAATTGTACAAAAATAATAATCTTTATTAGTGTCAAAGTAGGCTTATATTAACACTGCAATGAAGTTACTGTGAAAATCCCACCGTCGCCACACTACAGCGCCTGATTGAGTACACTGAAGGAAAATTCAGAATGTCCAATTCACCTAACAAACACATCTTTTGGGACTTGTGGGAAGAAACCAGAGCACCCGGAGGAAATCCACGTAGACACAGGGGTCTGGATTCTCTGTTTTAGGACTATATCCCCATGGCGTTGTAAAAACTGTGGACTTTCATGCCAGAAAAACTGGCGTTAAAGTGCCACATATTCCTAACCCTGCAGGGGGCTAGCAGTGAACCAGCGTGAAACTAGCAGCTTTTGCTCCAGATACGGGCCCCCGCACCTCCGGATCAGAGGCTGTGCATGTGCATGGTGGTGGCATCCAGTGGCCACGCTGTGCTACATGGCAGACTCAGACCGCGGAGATGGACCCTAAACATAGTGCCCCGATCGGCCGTGTGTCCGACCCGGATCGATCGCCCAAAATTAGTGTGCTGCCGTATAACGCCCCCCTGCACTCCGATCGGCCCACCCCCGACCAGGGTGGCCGTGGACTGAGTCCGCAGCCACCATGCTAGTATTCCAACTGGCAGGACCATGTTAGATCCATGCCATCGGGACTTTGGCTGGTCGGGTGCGGAGAATGGCAGGGCAGTCCTCCAACAATGGCCGCAGGTAGGCGCTACATAGCTCGGCGTACTCACCAAGTACGCCGCTTTTTGAGGCCCGAAAAGTCGGGGAAATGGCAGCGGTCCTGATTCCATGTGGGAAACTGGATTCTCCCCCCCCCCCCCCCCACCCCCACCCCCCCCCGGCACCGGCCGCAACTTCGGCATCGGGATGCGGAGAATCCAGCCCATGGACAACGCGCAGAAACTGCACAGACAGTGACCCAAGCTGGGAATCGAACCTGGATCCCTGGCGCTGTGAAGCAACAGTGCTAAGCACGGTGCAACCGTGAATGTGTCAAGCACAATGGTTACACACACACTTGAGTACTATTTTCAGTGTATTTGGTGTGCCGAGAGAGACCATTATTGAAACGGTCTATAATTTATTAGTAAGCCACTTCAGGCTCTTTGTGAGAAGTGGAATATGAATCACACTATTTCTTCTCCTCATTACACTAGATCTAATGGCCTAGCTGATCAAATGATTCACATAGTAAATACCTCACTCTTAAATGTAGACAGACCAAGCAAGATCGACAATTGCAATTTTACATCTGAAAGTGACACCATTAAGTGCAACTATTCAATCACTGGCAGAGTTCATGATTGGCTGATCAGTGCATACCAATGTACCTATTCTTACCCACTCTACTCGCTTCGAAACTATAGACCAACTTTTAAATCTACAAGGGAAGATGACCAACATGCACGGTAAAAATGCAGGTTGAGATTTGGCAAGTTTACAGTTGGGACAGCAAGTTCACATTCAGGATCCCACAGAAAATATATGGCAACCAATTATGATGACAATGATTTGTTCAGAACCAAATTCCTATGAAGTCATTACACGCAAAGGTTCAACAGTGAGACAAAACAGAGGACAAATCAGATCAATTCCAGCTCCCCAACCACTGTGCACTCCTATTGCATTGAGGACCAGGTCCGAAATGCAATCAGGGACATCATACAAGAAAGACAGGACACAGATCACAGTGTGCCATTTGAAAATACTTTCAGGCAAGGTTACCATTACAACATCTCTGTACATCTGCAGATTACCTCGATATTTTAAGAGACACATAGATTCATTGAGTCTACACACTTATATCATGGGATCTAAACACAAATATATATTTTAAATAGTTCTACTTCTTTAGAATGAAGGAAAGTATCTTTAAAAAGAAAGGGGGATGTTGTAATGTGCCTTTGAGGGATAATAGCATAGGGGGAGGGGAAGGCCTCAGGAGAACTCAATACAGTTCCAATAGGTTCTTAAAATGCCAGGAACAAGTGCAAAAAAGAATCAAAAACGCCAATGGAATGCTAGCCTTTATATCTAGAGGACTGGAATACAAATACACAGGAGTTATGCTTCAGCTATACAAAACCCTAGTTAGACCCCACTTGGAGTACTGTGAGAAGTTCTGGGCACTGTTATATTACTTTATGTAATATATATATTACTCTTTGAACCAGCCGAGTTGATGAACTTTTCTGTGAAATGAAGTGTTCGAAAATTTTATTGGTCTACATCTTGCAATGTTCAGTGAACTTTGCTATAACTTGAGCAAATTTTGTTTTATCATTAGATTAAAAGAATTGAAGATTTTGATTGCTTGCTGTCCTGCCAGGGACAGAAGTAAAGCAATTCTTCTAGTTTCTGGTGCAGCACTTATGTCACTAGCTTCTAAATAGAGTTGAAAGAGTTGTTTGAACAATTTCCAATTCAAATTTAAATTACCAGTGGTCTTTAGATGTCTTGGTGCTTGAACTTGGTCCATTGAAAAGTTGTTTTTGTCAAAGTTGCCGATGTTGCGATGACTTCTGTAGTCAAATAGTTGATTCTGATTTTTTTTTTTCTTTCTTTTTATTCTAAATCTCCACTAGTCTTTCTTAGAAGTTTAAATCACTCTGGTACCATCTTATATTACTTTACGTAATATATATATTACTCTTTGAACCAGCAGAGTTGATGAAATAAACAAGTCTCCTTTTAAAGATGAACTAATTTAATGAGTAATATAAATAATATTCTGTGAGTCCTTTGTACTTAATACTCAAGTAGTAAAAGAAATAAAATACAGTAAAGGTAACCAACTAACGATACAATGTAACAATAAAATAACTTATAACTTCTTTCTCTCTCTAGCTAATCTATGTCTTATCTGTTCTCCTCCAACGCGACAACGCCTTCTCATGGGCTCCAGTCACATACACATGTAATGACGCCCACCGAGCAACGCTATGCGCAAATCGAAAAAGAGTGCCTGGGCCTCCTCACGGGAATTGTCAAATTCCACGACTACGTCAATGGACTCCCCAAATTTACGGTCGAAACGGCCCACAGGCCACTGGTCAACATTATATAGAAGGACCTTAACGATATGACGCCGCGCCTGCAACGCATCCTCCTTAAGCTCAGGCAGTATGACTTTGAACTGGTCGACACCCCGGGTAAGGAGCTCATCATCACCAATGCACTCTCCCGTTCTGTCACTACGGCCTGTGAGCCGTCTGGCTACGTGTGCCAAATTGATGCTCATTTTGAGTTCTGCGCATCTAACTTGCCCGCCACGGACGAACGACTCATCCAGATTTGTCGTGAAACAGCCAATGATCCTTTGCTCCAACGCGTCATGCGCCACCTTACAGACGGATGGCTCAAGGGCCAATGCCCGCAATTCTACAACATCAAAGATGACCTGGCAGTGGTAGATGGCATTCTGCTAAAGTTGGACAGGATCGTCATCCCGCACAGTATGCGGGAGCTCGTCCTTGAGCAGCTCCATGAGGGTCACCTGGGGTTGGAGAAGTACCGACGGCGGGTCCGTGAGGCAGTGTACTGGCCTGGCATCAACCATGACATCGCCAACGCCGTTCTCAACTGCCCGATATGCCAACGGTTCCAGCCAGCTCAGCCAAAAGAGACCTTGCAGCCACATGAACTGGTGTCGTCCCCCTGGACCAAGGTTGGCATTGATCTTTTCCATGCACTAGGCCAGGACTATGTCCTCATAGTGGACTACTTCTCTAACTACCCAGAGGTGGTTAGGCTGCATGACCTCACGTCGACAGCAGTCATCCGTGTGTGCATGGAGACTTTTGCTCGCCATGGCATCCCACTCATGGTCATGTCTGATAATGGCCCGTGTTTTGCTCATCAGGAGTGGTCCAACTTTGCCCGGCGGTATAATTTCACGCACGTCACCTCAAGTCCCCACTACCCCCAGTCGAATGGCAAAGCTGAGAAAACGACTCCTGTGCAAAGCGGCCGTGCGGGATCCGACTTTTACCTCGCACTACTTGCCTACAGATCAACTCTATTGTCCACTGGCCTGTCACCAGCTCAATTGTTAATGAACCGCACATTATGAACAACGGTGCCTGCAATACACGCCCCAGACTGGGACAACTTTCCGGTCCTGCATCGAATGCAACTGTCTCGGGCCCAACACAAGTCGGCGTATGACGCCTGCGTCACAGATCTCCCTGCTCTCGTTCCTGATGACCAGGTTTGTGTACAACTTCCTGAAGGTGGCTGGTCTGCCGCCGCGGTGGTAATCAAGCAAGTGGCCCCCAGGTCGTTCCTGGTTCGTATGCAGGATGGCTCTTTTCTTCGCCGAAATAGGCGGGCACTGCGGCTCCTTCCATGCTCGCCGCCAGATCGTGATGCCCTGCCTCGCCCTCAGGACAGGCCCGTCCAAGAGCTCGCAAATCTGCCTCTTCTGTTGCCACCCTCTGCGACTGACACAGTCCCGTCCATTCCAGAGCTGGCGGCCCCTGACCCACCCTTGCGGCGGTCAACCAGAATTCGGCGCCCACCACAGAGACTGAATTTATGAACTCTCTAAACTCATGGACTGATTGTTTTGTTACCCTGGTTATTTGTTCGCTAGTTTGTACATATTGTTATTCATGTCCTGTGTTTTGTTTCATACAGTCTATCTGCACTAGACACCTTCCCGTGTAAATGTGTTAGAATTTTGGTATATAGTCAGGAACATTCACATACCACACTATTTATCGCCATTGACACATATTTATTTTTCAAAAAGGGGGAGATGCCATAATATACACACAAGTCTATGATGGTGCACAGACAGACACTGACTGACACACTGAAAGACCAATCAACACACAGAACACAGCGGCCACTATATAGCCAGAGGGCACTAGATTTCCCGCTCATTCGGGATGCAGCCTCTGGGACAGCCAGAGCCCATGATCAGTAACGCAAACATCTACCATGTGCTAGCAGTATAGTCTGGTCAGGTTAGCCTCAGGTCTCCAGTCAACCTAACATAGTGTCAACCCACAGTGCACGTATGTTTAACAGCTCGTAGCTAAATAAAATAGAGTTGTACTTCTACAAGTGTTGGTAGCCTGTCTCTCTCACTGCTCTGGTAAACGCAGTCCACACAGACCCAACATACCCAACACATCAGATAGCACTGTGGCTTCACAGCGCCTGAGTCCCAGGTGTCATGATATCCATATTAACATATCATGGTGCAATCACACACACACACTGATGGACAGGTAGATGGACCAATCAACACACACACAACATCACAGCCAATCACCAGTGAGAGCACACGCACTATAAAACAGGGGACACCACAGTTCCCGTTGATTTTCCACCAGGAGATAGCTCAGAGCACAGAGCTCACAGCGTGCCACTCAGGCATTCACCATGTGCTGAGTGCATCTCTAAGATAGTGCTAGGGCTGGGTCCACAGGTTAACTGGTGAAGTGCGAACAACAGCCAGAAGTTAATAGTTATTATTGTACAGAATAATAAAACAGAGTTGTACCATCTACAACCGTGTTGCTTTGTTTGTGTATCGGAACACCCAACACGACATGATACCAGGACTGGAAACTCGCCAGGGACTGTGAGACCTACCTGCACCTCTTCAGAGATTCGCCATCCTGCGCCATGGAAACCATCAGCCCGCCGCAGCTGCTCCAAATCGCTGGAAATCTCGGCATCAACTGGAAGCTGTTTAAACAGCGCTTCCAGCTCTTCTTAGAAGCCACAGACAGGGAGAATGCATCGGACACCAGGAAGATCGCCCTCCTCCTCTCCACGGCGGTGCAACACGCCTTCCACATCTACAACTCCCTGGCATTCGCGGAAGGCGAGGACAAGACGAAGTACAAGACGGTCCTTCTAAGATTTGAGCAACACTTCAGCGTCGAAGCGTCGAAGTGAATGAGAGCTTCGAGAGGTACCTCTTCCAGCAGCGCCTGCAGGGTAAGGATGAGCCTTTTCAATTTTTTTTGACACACCTCCGTATCCTCGCGCAGTCCTGCGGCTATCAGGCCTACTCCGATTCCATGATTCGGGATCAGATAGTTTCGGGGTCACCTCGGCCACCCTACGCCAGCAGCTCCTCAAGATAAAGCGCCTCACCCTAGCCACCACCATCGAAACCTGCGTCCTCCACGAAAACACGACCAGCCAGTACTCCCAATTCCAGGCGGCCGAATCGGCACGGCAGGGGTCCTACGAGCCCGAGCGGGTCCAGTCGATCGAGTTCCTCCCGGCCCACGGCCCGGACGAGGGCGGCCATTTCGCACGCCTTCCGGGGCCTTCCACGCTTGTACGCGGCAAAAGAGAGGATGTCGACGCAGAGGGGCGTGATGCGCAGGCGCGCTCTACGCAGGACCGCACCGTGCATGCGCGGTGGCGCAACGAATGCCACGACGTCACGACGTGCGGCAACTGTGGATCCGCACACTTAAAGCGGCAATGTCCAGCCAAAACTCGACAATGCCTCCGCTGTGGCAGGATGGGCCACTACGCTGCCTGCTGTCGAGCAGCTCAACCTGCCAATGCTCCGCAATTCCGCCAGCCTCGCAGGGACGTGCGGGCCATTCAGCCTCCATACATGATACCGACGACCGGAAACCTGGAATGTCAGGGGACTTAACAGCCCAGTGAAAAGATCCAGAGTCTTCACCCACCTGAGAAACGTGAAAACTGACATAGTCTTCCTCCAAGAGACACACTAGAGAGAGCAGGACCAGAGAGCGGGTAAGGAAGGGCTGGGTGGGACAAACCTACCATTCCTGCTATGGGACAAGGGCCAGAGGGGTAGCCATGCTAATTAATAAGAGGACGATGTTTATGGTGAGAAAGATGGTTACGTACCCAGGAGGATGGTACAGCATGGGTCAACGGAGCCCTAGACAGGGCACCGGTAGTCCTCATTTACGTGCATGCTCCCAACTGGGATGAGACGGAATTTATTAAAAAGACTATGGCGGAAATCCCCAACATAAATATGCACCGACTGATCATGGGGGCAGGCTGGGACTTTAACTGTGTACATGGCCGCAGACGGACAGGTCGAACCCCAAAAAGGGAAAGACCTCCAACATGGCAAAGGAACTTGGTCTCTTTATGGAGCAATGGGGGCGGTGGACCCATGGCGATTCACCCGCCCATGGGAGGAGGAGTTCTCCTTCTTCGCCCCAGTGCACAACGTATACTCGAGGATCGATTTCTTTGTAGTGGGGAAATCGGTGCTTCCAGGGCTGGTCAAAGTAGAAAACTCTGCGATCGTAATCTCCGACCATGCCCACACTCTGTGGATGTGAGGTTGGAGACAGGCAGTGCCCAACTCCCTACTTGGAGGTTGGACCCTGCATTATTGGCTGACAAGGCCTTTAGCGAGAAAATATCACAGGCCATAGCTGAATACATAAAGAACAACCAGAATGGGGGGATGTCACCCTCCACCTTCCGGAGGTGCTAAAGGTTGTGATTGGAGGAGAAATTATTGCCTTTAAAACGTGAAGCGACAGGGAGGAAATGGCGGTTAGGCAACAGCTACTTGGCTCCATATTGGAGGTGGGCCGTAAATACTCCGAGGCCCCGACCATAGAGCTCCTGGCGGAGAGGAAAAAGCTACAGATGAACTTTTACCTGCTCTCCATGAGGAGAGCAGTGCACCAACTCCACCAGGCAAGGGACACCCTATATGAATACGGAGAAAAAGCCAGCCACCTGCTGACACGCCAGCTGAGAAATCAGGCAGCCACTAGAGACATCGTGCAAATCAGAGACAGCAGAGGCTGGTGAGGGGTACACTTCCGCCTACGCTGGCACAAGCCTCAATATCGCTAATACGTAAAAAGGACAAAGACCCAACAGAATGCGGTTCCGACAGACCCATCTCACTGCTAAACGTGGACGCCAAAATATTGGCCAAAATCCTAGCCAAGAGACTGGAGAACTGCATACCAGAGGTGGTCTCAGATGACCAAACGGGCTTTGTCAAAGGTAGACGGCTAACATCGAACATCAGACGCCTGCTGAACGTGATCATGACCCCATCTGGGGAGAGAACACCTGTGGTGATCATCTCCCTAGAAGCAGAAAAGGCCTTTGACAGAGTCGAATGTACGGGAGCGGTTCGGGCTCGGAACTGGATTCACCACCTGGGTGAAGCTCGTGCACAACTCTCCCATGGCGAGCGTACGGACAAAACAGCAGAGGAGAACCAGAAGGGAGAAAAGAGAGGCGTCCACCACCGGGTAAGCAAACACAGGGGAACACAACGGCCGTAACGAACGCAGCAAGATGGAAGGAGAGCAAAAGATCGAGAAGAAACAACGGTCTAAAATCAAAACGCATGTAAATAAACAACAAAAACCGACCGAAATGTAAATAGCTTTAGGGGCACCACCCAAGCCTTTTCATTCTGTGTGTATTTATACTGTGCTATAACAAAACCCAATAAAAACATTTTAAACAAAAAAATCTCTGCATACAAGGAAAGTTATTTTCACCACCTTCAATAACTACTGCAAGTCATCAGTCTGACAGGTGTTTGCTGATCAATGATACCATAACCCAGTAGAAAATATATATCTTAAAGATTTACTGAAGAGAGTTACAATGGGCTGAATTTAATGCAGCAAGTCACGGCGGGAACCATGGCAGTGGTGGATCCACTTAAATACGGCAGAAGCCCCCCTTCACTCAACTTATAGAAGCAAAGCCTCCCACGATTGAGTCAAAAGGCAGATTCCCTGCCACTGGCTGCAGGACGTCAATTAGGCTAATTTATGGGCCAATTGATGCCCATTATCCCCGAGTCCACTGCAATTTAATGACGGTTCAGGGGTTAAATGGGGGTCGCACAATTTCCTGCTCCCTTGGAAGGCTGTCCAGCGTATTTGCCAGTGGCCTCCCAAAGTCGCCGTCCAAATTGGCCAGGCATTTCTGAAGGAGGTGTAGCACTGTCAATATGACGCGAGGCAGGTTGAGGTAATGTCAATTGAAGGCTTTATTAAGCAGAACTTTATCCCCAGCACCGTGGTTACAGAATGCAGCTGCTGAGGGAAATGGAGGGAAAAACTGGGTTCTTATACCGGCATTTCTGGGTGGTGTCCAGTAGGTGGCAGATCCTATCAGGACCTGGCATCCCTCCACCAATAGCCTGTCGACACGTGGTGCACCGTATTACCCCTAATACATACCACCACAGGAGGGTATGAGGCTCAGTGTTGCATGTGTGAGGATGACTGTTAGACCTGAGTCCTGACTGTTAGATACTGCTGTCGGTGAGTGATGGGATATGGTGCATTGCACAGCTAAAGAGACTGGTGTTCTAGTGGATAACAGATGTCATGTGTTACGACCTCCTGGGCTAGTGCAGGGTCAATTCCAGCCCCCCTTGACTCGCAGTCACAACACAACTGTAATTAATAATTAATTTTTAGAAAATACACAAAGTCTTGGTATCTGGCTGCCCAATAAATACGGTCACCAAGATTGTAAAGTTAAACAATTAATTTTTTATTATTAACTATAATTAGCAAATACAACCAGTTAACTATTGTTTAATTCCTAATCCCTCCCTCTTTAACTCGTCCCACCCTTTACACACACACACAAAATAGACAAACACAGAGGGGAAAGAGGGGACTAAAGAAAATAATGAAAAAATAAAAAGGATAAAAGTCTCTTTTCAGTTTGATGTTTTCCAGTACACATTTCTTCACTCTGGACCTTCAGCTGGATGTCTTTGCTTTCAATCTGTAATTGTTTTTAGTGTAGACTCACCAGTGCTTTGAGGCTTATCTACAGACTCAGAAACAGCAGGCAGGAAACATTTTGGAGAAAGAGAAAGAGAAAGCAATGCACAAACTCTCCTCTTAGTGTCCAGGACCCAGTTGTCCCTTCCTGGGTTATCTGAAAACCACCCAACATGGCTCAGACCCAATCACCCCCTGTTGCCATGCAAAATACCGTCTTTAACCAATTCATTGGCCACCAGTCAACAAATCGAACCAAATTTCTCTGACCTCTTGGGTGCCAGAAGGTTCTGCTGTTCAAAAGTTAAATCTCCAATAGCACAGTGAACTATTTTGCAACTTTTGAGTTCCTCACTGCCTCTATTCAATTTAATAGTATATGTCCATTAAAGACCCATAGATCAAAAGTAAAAGAAATGGGAAATAAGGAAATCAATTGGAATGGTCCTTATACATGTGATGATGTATTTATCGATCTTGAACATCCAAGTGAGGTTAATGAATTTTTTCCAGGCTTCTTGCATTGATCTTCCTGACCACTGGCTGCCAATCCTTTTGTAAGGCGTTCTGAATGGCCTCTCTTCTAATATCAATCTCCTGATTAGGCTACAACAAGAACCTGGGAGCTCTCCCTTGGGTCATTGCCTTTTTTGGGTCCTTCCTTTGCACTATCGGCTGTCAGCCATAGCTTCCTTATAATGAGTGCAGCTCCTCTTTACGAGGGACAGGCTGCCTTTAAGAAGAGGAAGTAGCTGGAACAAGTGCTAACCACACACTCTGCAGGGCACCCAGTTGAACATTTAGCCACCAAGTTTGCTGAATTCTACACATTCAAATAAGGATGCACTACCTGCCTTGATCCAGCTGGGCTCGGGCTGATCGCAAATTGCATTCCCAGAGCCAAAAACTAATTTATTGTCCTCTCCCTTTTCAAAATTGCTTTAATTGTCATCTTCTTGGCTCTTCTACCAACCCACACTTTTGGAATCATAGAAACCATACAGTGCAGAAGGAGGCCATTTGGCCCATTGAGTCTGCACTGACCCTCTGAAAAAGCACCCTATCTAGATCCTCTTCCCTGCCCTATCCCTGTACTTCCACCGAACCTTTCTGGACACGAAGGAGCAATTTATCATGGCAAATCCACCTAACCTGCACATCTTCTGACTTGGGAGGAAGCCAGAGTGCCTAGAGGAAACCCACGGAGACACAGGGAGAAAGTGAAAACTCCACACACACCACAAACAGCCACCTGAGGTCGGAATTGAACCCATGTCCCTGTATCTGTGAGACAGCAGTGCTAACCACCGTGCCACCCTGAAGGTGATGACCCTTTAAATTAATATGTGGCTCAAAAGTTAAAGTACAGCAAGCACATGATCAACTCAGGAATCCAAATTCGATAATGTTTAGTGCACTTTGAATCAGGAATCCAAATTCGATAGTGTTTAGTACACTTTGAAATTGGTAATGATTCATTTTTGGGAATAGGTTGCTGAGCTTGCTTGTGTCTAATGTGTGTTGCAGTGAGCACTCATTTATCTTGTTCTCTTCCAGTCATCCTCACTCCGACATGAACTGAATAAAAAAGCTGAGAAAATAGCCCTGCAGCAGTTTAATAATAGAGTCCTGGGCGGTAAAACAGCAAAACGGATCTAACTGTTGGCAATGCAGATAAAGCAATATATATTACAATTATATAAAGTCTTCTCTCCACTGTTATAATGAAAATAAAGCCTTGCTTATTTTAAACTAGTCAAAGCTTTGGTTTAAATAGCAGAGAAAGCCATTTGATACAACTTCCCGAAAGTAATTTGTTGTTTTTAGTGAGAGGTTACTGTGCTTAACTCCAAAACATTTTTAAAAAGAAACGTTTACAATGGCAAAATGTTTTCCATGATCTGGGAAAATTGCAAAGCACTTCCCAGCCAATGCAGTAAATTGATAAAAGGCTATGCCTTGGAACAGATCAAAACAGATCCCACATTTCAGATCTTATTTATGGTTCATATCTTCACCTTTTCTCTTCTGTACTTTGGACAGAACGTTAAAACAGTGATCCACTTACTTCTTCAGGTGGACCCGCTTACTTCTTCAATTGGGTGTTAAAGATCTTGTTAAACTTTAAAGGATGGGATGGATGGTCTCCTGATGTCTTCGTCAATATGCAGCCTAACCAGTACCACAAAAGAAAATGTGCTTGCTAGTCTCACTGCAGTTAAATTGGCTGCTGTGTTTACTTTCATAATTTTAGTCATCCCACTTCCAAAATAATTCTTTATGTCAAGTACTTCAAGACATTTTAATGACATGATAGAGGCATAGAGAAAAGCAAGTATCGCTCTGATTTATCCGAATCTAAAATTGAAATTGATTGACAGGCATAGCAGCTCAATTAGATTTAAACTGTTGAGAGTTTTGGTTTTATTTCAGATTGTCAGGCTTTGCACTTTTTATTTTCTTCCTCGTCAAGTCAAAGAGTCAGCCTTGCCTCGAGGAGTTGCACTCTTACCTTTGAGTCAGAGGGTCTATTGGTTCTAGGCCCCAGTACAGACTTGAGCATATAATCTAGGCAGACGCTTCTGTACAGTGTGCAGGAAGTGCTGCCACATGGGAGGTGCCATCTTTCAGGTGTGACATTTAAGTCAAGGTCCCATCTGTGGTGTTCTTTGTGATTCTTGTTCTCAAGATAGATATTGTAGTGTTCACAAAGACCACAGAAGCTAAGTTCATTAACAAAGGTAACATTTATTTACACTACTTAATTAAGCTGGACCACTTACTCCTATTGTAAACAATAGTCTAGTAATCTACAATCTACACACAACTAACACTAGTCACTACACTATCTATAACTGTACTATTCTGTCTATCACTGCTGTCTCTAACTATCCTCTGGTTCTCTCCCTGAAGTCTCTGAGGCAGTGCTTCATATAGATCTGTATCTAGCTCCATCTGGTGGTTAATTATGATATGGCATTAACCCTTTGTATTCTGAACATTGCCATACTGTCATTCCATCTGTCCACTTAGTTGAATATAAAAGATGCTGTGGTAGAACTTTATAACAAGCAGGACAGCTTTCCTAGTATCCCATCTATAGCTTACTCGTCAATCAACATGACTAAAACAAAAGATGGTCATTTATTTCATTGCTCTGTGGGACTTCGTCTGCGCAAACTGGCTGCCGTATTTCTCTGCACTTCAAAATTCTCTCATTGGCTCTCATATGCTATGAAATGTCCTGAAGTTGTGAAAAATACTACGTAACGGAAAGTTTATTCTTTTTCTTCCTACTTTCTTTCTCACTATATTGTGGCCAGTCCTAATTCCGAAACCCCTGTGGAGCACAATGTTTCATCACAAATAATAAGCAATTACAATCCCAGATGAAGATAAAATTAATACTTGCAAATTCTTCATGGATTATCAGTCAGACATAATACTGTCCCATAGGAAACATCAGACTGAGCTAATGCAAGCTGACAGATTAATAAACATTTCCCACCTTTTCAGTGATGCCTCAACAAAGTGTTAAATCAAATGAAGCTATAGACCTTGGGAATTAGTCTACGACAGGGCTGATGGCTGAAAGTGCTATGAGGAGCTGTCAGGCTGGTTTGGTGAGGATTTATTTATGGTTGAAATCCTAGTTCATTTGACAGTGCCTGTCATCCTGGAGAATGACCTGTGCATATATTAATAAATACAGAAAATGATGGAAATGCTCAGCATCTCTGGAGAGATATAAACAATGTTAACGTTTCAGGTCAATGGTCCCTCTTGGGAACTGGGAACCCTTTGGTCAAAAGTTTATCGACCTGAAACATTGGCCAAGATTTTACCGGTCCCCATGAGGCAGGATGGGATGCAGGAGGTCTGCTGGTCCTTGCATCAGAGTACAGAGTCTCCCCATCCCACCGGGACATGTTGGGCGGAATTCTCTGTCGGCCGAATCTGGAATCGCGAAACGTGATTGGGCGGAGAATCGGTTCCGACGCCGAAATCGCGGTGGGTGCCGATTTCACGCCATATCGCAATTCTCTGTTGCATCGACAGCGGTCTCAATGCGTTGCAGATCACACATACAATAAACACCGTTTGCATTAGGGGCCGGCCCGGTATTCTCCGGGGCCTCCGCGATTCTCCGTCTCCGATGGGCCGAATTCCCGACGCAAGGTTCGCTTGTGCTTTTAAAAATCGTGAAATCGGCATGGTAGCTGTTAAGGGAGAAGGGGTATGGAAAGTTTCCAACATCGCCATATTTTGCTGACAGTTGTGCCGCTGGCTGGGGGCTTCGGGCAGGACCGGGGAGTAGCGGAGGGTGGCCAGGAGTTGGGCTGTGCGGTCGGGGTGGACGGGCATGAAGCACAATTGCCGCGGCCTGCAAGGCAGCCATGCAGCTGCGCATGCCGCTGATTGCCCACTGTGAACTTAGGGCCACATGTTGTTTGGTTGTCCCCCCAGGGCACCCCCCCCCCAGGTGCCATCTGGCCCCAGCCAACCCATCAACTGGATGGGCACGCTCCAGCACAACCAGTGCATTCTTGTAGGCTGGGATGAGTGTGTGTGGGGAGTGTAATGTGCATATGCAGCTGCAACTTATCAGTCTCCTGAGTGTCAATCATGGACCCGGCGAATCCTGCACCATTTCTCATTGGAATCGATGCTAGCCCCTCCACAGTCATTGAATCAGTCCAGGCATGGCGCCAGTTTTGCTGTCATGGAAGTCCACGAATCCTGTCCTGGCGTCAACACTTAGTCTCAGGAACGGAAAATCCCACCGGTCAATCCTGGGGAGACACAAGGGCACGATTGAAAACCAGGGAATTTGCTCTCCCCTTACAGTCATCAAAGTAAGCAACCAAAGAAAGACTTGCATTTATATAATGTCTTTTATCAGCTCAGGATATCCCAAGGGTTGTGCAGCCAATTAAGCACTAGGGTATCTAGTCCCTGTTGTAATGGAAGGAAAGGCAGCAGCTAATTTCTGCACAGAAGGGTTCCACAAACAGCAAGGAGATGAGTGACCTTCAGTGGGCTGGTTCAGGGAGATCCACGTTAAAACCAAAGGCATGCAACAAGAAACAAACCGTTTTTCTGGTCCTTTATTTAGTTACTATTTTCTGAGCATTTAAGTTAAAATATATCCAAGCCGAGCCCTACTCATTGTTCCCTGTTGCTTTGAATGGGTTTTTCGAGCAAAGTGTAAGTCAAAATTGAAAAGTAGAAAGCTTCCCAAGCTGCAAAACCTTAAATGTGTTGTGATGGGTCTCCGATTTCTGCCCTCCGTCAACTTAAACTCATGCAAACTTTTGCTGTCAGAATCTTAATTTGCACCAAGTTGCTCGCTGACCCTCACTAGATCCCAGCTGAGCAGCATCTTGATTTTAACATTTTCAATTGGTTTTAAATCTGTCCTTGGCTTCACCCCTCCCTATCTCTGTAATCTCCTCCAATCCTGGAACCCTTCAAGATATCTGCAGTCTGACAATTCTGACCTCTTGCACGTTGATGGCGAAATAAGTTGAAGGTTAAATTTCAAAGAATACAAGAAATATATGGATTTGATGCTTTACTTGCTCCTTGAGTGTTTTCATTGATTTATGTCCATTCATGGCTATTTCAAGTTTGAGAAAATTCTAATAGAGACGTGGAACTCACTGCAACATGGAGCAGTTGAGGTGAATAACGGCCGCATTTAATGGGAAGGAAGCTGTATACATGAGGGAGAAAGGAATAGAAGGTTGTGATGATAGGGTTGGAGAGGATGCACATGTGGAATATTAGCATTGGTGTAGAACAGTTGGGTAAGATGACCTGTTTCTATTCTGTGTGTTCTATGTAATTCCAAGTTATCAGGAGGATACTTGAAGCACAACATGACAAACAAAATGTCGTCACAGTCTGAGGGGACCATAGTCTGCTCTCCTCTTTGAGAGAGAGCTAACCGGTGGTGATTTAACCTGTGGGTCACCCCACCTCATGCGCGAGGCGAGGTTGAGAAGACAGGGCCATCATGAATAACATCAGTCAGTACGGGAATTCAACTCATGCTGTTGGCATTGCTCTGCATCACAGACCAGCTGACCAGCCAACTGAGTTCAGCATGTTGAATATACTGTGCATGAAGTACTGATCCCAATCAGTCCAAAAAAAATTAACACGATTTGTGGCCAGATAAGCATTAATAAAATGACAATCGGCACTCGATACTATGGACAATGTGGATTACCCACCAGTCTTCTTTCCTATCACCAATTTGTATTTGTGGCTATCAAGAACAGTTAGGGCACGATCTATCGGCTTCATTGCTCTCGACTCAGGATGCGATGACGCCAGTAAATCTTGTGAGAGGCATCACGTGAGATTTACCAGCTTGAGGGCGGGATGCAGATTTGCATATTCAAGTGAGTAGGTAGTCTCACTTGAATAGGTCTACACCGAATCGACCCAGGGATCGAATGGCCTCACCTCGGAGATGCCGAGCAGGCACGTTTAGCACTAGTTTCCACAAACGTAGACCAGGCGTACCGGCACTTAGAGAGGTCTCCCAGGCAATCAGCGGCCCACGGGTGGCCGGGCAATGGGCAGGGTGGTACCCTGGCACCCCCGATGCCAACCTAACACTGCCAATCTGGCATTGTGGCAGTTCCACCTGGGTGCCACCTTGTAAATGCCACAGTTCTTGGGTGGTGCCAGTGGTGCCAGGCTTAACATCCAACTGTGCAGCATGTTCCTGCAATCCAGGTCATATGCCCAGGTTTTGGGAATAGGATTTAAACCCACAATCTTCTGCCACAGAGTTATGAGGATGAAGAACAAGCATGAAACAACCTGAATTTTTAAACCTATATTTCGGATGCATTGAGCATCCTTGGCATTTTAACCAACAGGAACCTGCATAGAATACTGTAGAATTAGTGAAGAAAGGCTAAAATCTACGCTTTCAATTGAGAGTAAAATCATACAGAACATACATTGGACTTGAACTTACTTGAACCTACTCGACAGATGAAAATTAAAATTGCAGGTTTATAACTATAGTTTTGTAAGATTATGAATGGGTTCAACAACAATAACAACAACAACTTTTATTTATATAGTATCTTAAAAAGTTCCAACCATATCTCAGGGGCATTATAAAGTAAAAATATGACACCGAATCATATTAGGAAATATTAGAGAAAGCTTGTCCATGGAGGTAGGTTTAAGGAATGTCTTAAAGCAAGAAAGTATGGTGAGAGGTGGAGAGGTTTAGGGAGGGAGTCGGAACTTGTGGCTCAGGCAAACCTATGGGCGGAGCAATGAAAATTAGGGATGCTCGAGAGAAAAGAACTGGTCAAACATGTATACCTTAGAGAATTATGGGGCCGGAGGAGAGTGCTGAGATAGTGAGGGACAAGCCATGGAGGGATTTAAAAACAAGGATGAGCTTTTTAAAATTTGAGTGTTATTTAACTGAGAGCCCATGTAAGTCAGCGAGGACAGGGGTGATGGTTAAATGGTATCTGGTGCAAGTTAGGACACAGCAGCATTTGGATGACCTCAAGTTCACAGACGTTAGAAGATGGGTGGCTGATCCAGAGTACAGTACAATAATAAAGTCTAGATGTAACAAAGGTATGGATCAGAACTTCAGCACAAATAACCTGAGGCAGGAGTAGAATCGAACAATGTTACGGAGGTAGAATTAGCCAAGCTTCATGATTGGCATGTGGTCAGATGTACTCTCTGCCATCAAATATGACACCAAGTTGTAAACAATCTGGTTCAGCCTCTGAGCGTTGCCGGGAAGAGGGATGGAGCCAGTGAAGAGGGAACAAAGGGCAGGATTCTCCGATTTTGCGGCTAAGTGCGATCGCCGGTGAGGGAACTGTGGCGTTTACAATGCGAAAATTGTTGCCGAACCCTCACTGATTATGGCTCCCGTGCCAACCGGCCGCAGAATGGCCGGGTCCGTGACAGCGCATGCACGCTGCTCAGAAACACTGGCACTGGTCAATCATGAAACACCTTCTCCTGCACACATTTACAGGCCTCATCTCGCTGCCCTTATAGAGAGTTCTGTTGGTGGCCTGGTCAATATTTGTATCCCAAAGAACTTCACTAAAAACAGATTATAGAATCATAGAATTTACAGTGCAGAAGGAGGCATTTTGGCCTATTTGAGTCTGCACTGGCCCTTGGAAAGAGCACCCTACTTAAGCCTACAGCTTACCCCCGCAACCCAGTAACCCCACCTAACCATTTTGGACTCAATGGGCAATTTTAGCATGGTAAATCCACCTAACCTGCACATCTTTGGACTGTGGGAGGAAACTGGAGCACCCAGAGGAAACCCACGCAGACACGGAGAGAAAGTGCAAACTCCACACAGACAGTTATCTTGGGCATTTATCTCATTTTGTGTGGCAGTGGAACTGTACGTCACAGGAGAAAGAAGAAATTGGCTGGACTTGACTTACCCTGCAGTCATTTGGTTCCTGTCAGTCAGGGCTGAAAGAGCGCTGACAGCAGATGTGGAAAAGTCCATCAAATGACACTTTTGTCCAAACCGTCAGAAGAAGTGTGCAAGTAGGAGACATTAGCGTGACAACTAGGACGAGAAAAATCAGAGGAAATTATTCTTGAGGCGGTGCTGCTGATGGCTTAGTAATTTAGTGCAGCTCCAGAAGAAAGATTACTCCATGCATCAAGTCAACAACTTGCATTTATGTATAGCAGGCGGGATTTTCCATCCAGCGACACCGGAATTGCGAATCGGGCGGAGAATTGGGGAGGGGGGATTCTCCGGTCCGACAGCCACGTTTTCCTGCGCATCATGTCCCCGCCAGCAGTGGGATTCTCCGTCCCCCCAGCCGGCCAATGGGATTTACCATGGGAAACCCACGGGCGTGGGTGCGCTGCTGGCAACCGGAGGATCCCGCCGACTTAGAATTCCATTGCGGGGTGTCAGCCGAAAAATAAGGTCGACGCTAGCCATCTAATGGAACGACACGCTCTGGCGCCTCAATGGCGGAGCGAATGAGTTCCATATCCCGGGCTGGCATGGGTATGCAAATCGGACAGTAACAGCTGTTAGCATATCAGTAACATGCCCGACCCCATAGTCTCCGGCCTCCTGCGATGCTCCGCCTATTAAAGGCAAATGTGATGCCGACGTGGTTTACTTCTGGCATTTAAAAATGGGAACCAGGCTCCGTGTCTGCTAAGGGTGTGAGAGGAGGTAAGAAAAGTTTTCAAAGGTGCAACTGTGGACTTCCAGTCATGCTGCTGGCTGGGGGGGGGGGGTCGGGCATCTGCCAAGGTCAGGGTGAGTAGCAGGGGGCGACCAGGAGATGGGCTGTGTGCAGAGCATCACCCCCAGCACCTGGGTGTCCGGGCACCATCCGTCATTGCTATGGCCAAGGCAGCCACCTGGCTGCACACTCCACTGACTGCCCACTGTGACCCGTAAATGTGCAGAGTATCGATATGTGCACTGGCCATATGGGTGTCCCCACCAGCACCCCGCTCCACCCCCTGTCCACCTCCCTAGAGAACCCCTAGACCACAGCCAACCCATCAACGGGACGTGCGTGGCCCAGCGCAGCCAGTGGCCCACCAGGTATTGGCACCCCTCAGTGCACCCATCTGACACGCAAATCCTCTCGCTATGAAGGCCAACATACTATTTGTCTTCTTTACTACCTGCTGTACCTGCGTGCTTACTTTCAGCGACTGATGCACGAGGACACCAAAGTCCCGCTGAGTATCCACCTTTCTCTGTTCAAATCCCGCTGAAGCATCTCTGCATCCTCCTCACAGCTCACCCTCCCACCCAACTTTGTATCATCTGCAAATTGGGATAATACATTTAGTTCTCTCATCCAAAGCATTAATATATAACGTGAATATTTGGGGTCACTGAGATACCCCACTAGTCACTGCCTGCCAATTGGAAAAAGACCCATTTATTCCAACTTTTTGTTTCCTGTCTGCTAACCAGCTTTCTATTTATCTCAAGATACTATCCGCAATCCCATGGGTTTTAACTTTGTACATTAATCTGCTATGAGAGACTTTATCGAAAGTCTTCTGAAAGTCTAAATAGTCCACCAGTTAGCCCTGGCCAACTCTACCAGTTACATCTTCAATGAATTCTAGTG
Organism: Scyliorhinus torazame; assembly: GCF_047496885.1. Taxonomy (NCBI): domain Eukaryota; kingdom Metazoa; phylum Chordata; class Chondrichthyes; order Carcharhiniformes; family Scyliorhinidae; genus Scyliorhinus; species Scyliorhinus torazame. Next base: position 158,260,496 of record NC_092707.1, read on the forward strand.
GAATTTTCAAACATGATTTTCCTTTCGTAAATCCATGCTGACTTAGCCTGATTATACCACTGCTTTCCAAATGCTGTGCTATGAAATCCTTGATAATGGACGCCAGCAACTTCCCTATTACCGACGTTAGGCTGGCTCATTGGTCTATTGTTCCCCGTTTTCTCTCTACCTCCTTCTATACAATTCCCCTGCCCTTGGTATGCGAGTTAGGAAATGGGTATTCACATGAGAGCGATAAAATGAAGGCTAGATGAGAAGTGTAAATGAGTTCTACCAAAAACCTTTTTAATTCCATGTTACTGCTGCAAGGTTGCCGTGGAAGTCACGTAATTATATGTATCCTCCTGAGCATAGCATCCGTGACTTGAACAAATTAATTGTAGTGTTGTTGAATGATTGATGCCTATACAAAATTAATCTTCCAATGGGAGAGAAAGGGGTGACATAGAGTAGCAGCAAAGGGGTTAAGGAGAGTCACCTTCAGCGACACTGTGACTCATGGGTCTTATGAGCTCGGCATTCCAAATCATCTTATAATTTGCTGCTCGTAAAACATTTGATTAGAAAATGCAAACCTCCGGAGCAATTGTCCTGTCAGAACAATTAATACAGCTAATGTGATGCCTGTAAATTGTAAAGAATGTGTCTACCTCTGTGCACTAGACCGAGGGTACCACTCATATGCATCAACCATTCTGGAGATAACATACATTGAAAGTAATGGCCCAGCACTGTCCTCAGTTCAGAGCTTGAAAACAATGCCCAGGAATACAATCAATGATCGTTCTGGTGTGCATAACCAAAAAGTAAGAACTTGTATTTACGTAACATTTTTCACAACCATGGGATGTTCCAAAGTGCTTTAAAGCCAATAGCATACATTTATGGAAGTGTTCTCTCTCTCCACAGATGTTCCCAGACCTGTTGAGTTTGTTTCCAGTGTTTGCGGTTTATATTTCAGGTTTCCCGCATCTGCAGAGTTTTGCTTTTATTTGGAAGTGTTGCCATTGTTGCAGTTTAGAGGAATGTGGTCAGCAAAATCCCACAAATAGCCGACGAGATATTGGGTGAATGGCCAAGACACTGTAAGGAGAGCTCCCCTGCTCTTCAAATCCTGCTTGGGTTCTTTTGCACCCACCTGAGAGGACAGACAGGACATTGAATTAATGTCCCATCTGAAAAGATGCTTGGATGAAGATCCTAGCAGTTAACATATAATGGGGTCAATTTTAACATAAGACACAAAATGGGTGATGAGTAGGAGGTGCTGCTGCCTCAAAGCCTGGGCCTCATTTGCATGGATCCAGCAAGTTGTACCAGCCAGACCAGAAACCCAACAGGTGGCACAGTGATTAGCACTGCTGCCTCGCAGCGTCAGGGACCCGGGGTGAATTCGGATCTTGGGTGATTGTCAGTGTGGAGTCGGAACGTTCTCCTCGTGTCTGCGTGGGTTTCCTCTGGCTGCTCCAGTTTCCTCCCACAGTCCAAAGGATGTGATTAGGTGGATTGGCCACAATAAATTGCGGCCTAGTGTTCAAAGGTTAAGTGGGATAAGGTGTGGAGTGGGTCTGGATGATGTGTTCTGTCAGCGGTTGGTGTATACACCCACACACACGCACAAGTGCATGTGCACATACAAATTTGGGAATTAAACACACAAACACAAAAGAACTTGGAAATTAATTAGAACTGATGATCATTCAACATGCTCTGCATATCATGCGATGTACAATTATCATTCGTGTTCAGTGCACAGAGTCAAAGTACACCTGTCCCTATCACTTTGATATGAGAGAGCCTTTTCTAATTAAGAAGTCCATTTTGCAAATGGCACAGAAACAATGCTAATCAGCAGGAATACTATTGCAACTGTCAGAGGAGAGTCTGAGTGAGCAGAGAAGTGCTTCTAAAGTGCAGGCTTGAACAAAGAGTCTTTGGTTCCTGTGGCAGCCCTTAACATTTAACAAATTTAAAAATTATATATTGAGAGTCCTTTCATTCGGTTAGCGGCTCTGCAGAATGCGCACAGGCACGCTCCAGTTTAGTTTTGTGCAAGGTGAGGGGTGTCAGCAATATCTAACAGAACTTGTCAGCTATTGTTATGGGGGGGTGGACACAGCACTGAGCAATCCTGGGAGCCATGTAGCATGATTACATCAGTAAATCTACTTCGGTTTTGTTCGCGTATCATGACTTAGTACCAGTGTGACTTGGAGAACGGACAGGTCAGAGGATCCTCTCATGGGCCTATTCCCCAACCTGGCTAGAGTGGCAATTTAGATGGGGTCAGTGGGTAGTTTTGATTGCCTGCTAATCATAACTTTCTGGTTCGCCACCATCGGATTTGAGGGTCATCCATAGATGTGCCTGGGAATCCCTCTTGGGAGTTCTCGCATAAGCGTCCAGAGCGGCTAACAATTGGGCTAGGCTGGGAACCATCCAACAAAGCGATTTAAATCGCTGACTTCGGATGGTTCTGCCAAACTTACCCTCATAGTTACTCTGAAAGAGTTAAAAGGATAAACTTCACAGTAATTATTTTAAACACCCAGACCGAGTCCCACATGGTACACCCCGCACACACCGATCCCCCAAACCCCCAGGGAACACAACCCACACCCTTCCTCAACCAAGCGCCCTACCCCCTACAGAATTCCCCACCCCCCCCACCTGCACAGGATTTCTCCAGCCCCTGCTGACAGCGAACATGCCTAATCCAAAGAACACCCTCGCTGGCCTGACGACACCCCAACCCGAAGCACCCCCCAACACAAACTACACCACCCTGACCCAAATGTCACACCCGCGATTCGAATCTCCTCCCACTGGCCTGACCCCCATGACACGATCACCCTCCCCAACCACCCCCTGCCAACATCCCGACAATATCCAAACCCCCTTTCCCAAAGTCTTCTGCCTTTCAATGGGACCTACAAACTCACTTGATTTGCCACAGTTAGTGTCGTAAAAAGGGGGCATGACCTCCTTCACTCCGCTCTTTTTGTATTTCACTGCTGGATCCTTGGATGTGTTTCACTCCTTCAGTTTCACCTGGCATGAGTGAGGAAGGTCGGGCGAAACAGGTGCTTTCCATTTCAAGCACAGCTAAGTCACCATGTCGTGGCAATCCACCGCTGATTGCAACTCCAAGATAGATATGGACCATAGTCTTCTCTGAGCCCAGGTCTCTGGGAGTACTTGGAAACTGACAATACACTTGAGGCCATCAGTTGCCTGCTACACACGATTAATAATCTTATGATCTAAATGATGAGCTTATTTAACTTAATTATATTTTATGTAGGATAATATTAGTTGTCGCTCCTCATTTTGAGGAGTTGCCTTTCAGTTCACAACAATGGGACATCCCAACATGATCCTGAGCAGTTTATTTAAAATAGGCAACAAGGAGAGGACCAATTCACCCACCTGCTGCAATGTGATTTTTGAATGCAGAATCTGCAAAGTTTCCTGTCACCTGCAACTTGCATGGCTTAAAACTTGCATGCATCCGCTTTCCTGCAAAGTTTGGCTGGATAGTAATGAAGGAGCAGGAATCCTGGCTCATCCATTTCTCTCTCCCTGCTCTGTACAGGCAATGCCACCACACATACAGGTGATAATCCAGTTTTACAAATAGTCACTTGCTTTCAACACAGGCAGCATATTGGAATGAGCTGTAAGTGATCCAGGTGAAAAATATAACTAGATTTTAATAGAACAGAAATTTCTAACATTAAATGTTAAAGTGAAGATAAAAACATTGCAACTTCTTTTTTGGTTACAAACTTATTCTTAAAATAGTACGTTCTGGGCAGGAATTGATCTAACGGCACTCTGGGGGCTGGATTCTTCCACTCTATCGCAAGATCGCCATGGGCTGGACGCAGACCATGTAAAGGTCCATTGACCTTGGGCGGTATTACGTTCTGGTGCTTGGCCAGTCAGAATAAGTGCACTGGAGAACGTCTAGTTCGTGACTATTAAAGTTTTATTGTTCAACAATTATGTGGGTTAGATAACCATAAGAATATAATCAAAAACTACTAACTATTATAAATAATTTAAGAGCTACTACAAATGTGACCATCCACTATGAAGACTATCTCCAGACTCCCTGAAATAACAGTGGCAGGTGGTTGTTCTCTACTGCCACCTGCTGGTTGGAGGTCATAACTATCACTATATACATGCTTGCTTATGCATATTATCACAACCCCTTTCCTTTGGAAATGTTTAGTATTTTTATTTCAATTTACTATACAATATATATGATATGCATAATGTGTCCATTATTTACATGTTTACAGTCCATCACAAATTCAATCTGTCTGGCTTAGTCTGTGTCTTGTCTACCTCCCGGGGACTTCCGATTGCCTGGGAGAACCCCCCCAACTGCCATTCCGGCTGGTCCCTGTTCGTGGGGACCAAGTGCTGAATGGTGCCCAGCTGGGGTCTCTTTGGCAAGGCCGATAGATGCTGGGTGGCCATTCAATCTGGCAGCAGCATTGTTAAGTGGTCTTTTAAGCTCTTTTAGCTAGGCGGGTCTGAGTTCTGACCATTGTGGGGGGATCCAGATCGCGACATCTCATGAGATCTCGTTAGGCTATCGGGAATTCCGGGAGAGGCCTCTCCCGGGATCTACTGGCTGCATCCCACCCCGATTCCATCCAGATTCCGATGGGACGCGGCCAGTTCAACGCGCCCTTGATCTTTGAATCGTTATGGTGCTGAAAATTAGCCCCCACGAGATTTTCGACATTACTAGCGGTGTTGCCATCTGATTAGCCAGACTTGCGCCTCAGCTATCAAGGGAGAGCTGCTTTTAAATGCACCTTCGCCACCCAACTCCAGTCAACCCACACACATGGCAGCGCGAAGACCAGCTCCTCACAATGGGAATGCCTGCCTGGACAAGCTTCTTCCACCGAGCTGCAAGAGTAAGTTACCACCCCTCTCCTGGCATCAGTCCCCCTGCTCCCCCTCAATTACCCTACCACCACCCCACCACACAAATCACTGGCTGACATGTCGCACCCTCCCCACATCTGATCTTTGTGCTTGTTCCTTTGCAACCCCAGCACACACCAGCACAACCCCTTCATGTCTAGTTGCAGTGCCCACACATGCCACCTGGTATAGACCCCCTGATCCATCAGGCACACAGTTCACAAAGCCCTCCCTTTGTCCCTGCAAGCAAAGTTAAGCGGGAAAGGGACAAGACGGGTGGGGGGGGGGGGGGGGGGGTGGGGGGGCGGTTGTACTCCAGTACACCACCAGAACGGTCCAGGCATCAGAACCATATTTTGAGCAATCTGATGCCCAATTTCACCGGAACCAAATCCTGTCATCCTGCCCTTTCTCTCGCAGGATCTCCATTTGATGGGGCCGGGCCATCCGGAGTGGCCCCCCTCGCCACCCAACAGAACACGTCGGAGGAGAGCTCCGAGAAGACCACCAATGGCGTCAAGATTAACGCCCACTTTCCACCAGCGCAGAGGCACAAAACCTCGGTGGGCGACATTAGAGGACAGGCTTCTAGTGGGCACCACACAGTTGCTGGTACACATTAGAAAATCCCACGGAGTCAGTATTCAGGAGTCTGCTGGTTCCAAGACTCAGCTGAGTCCCAGTCAGAAGCTAAGCCTCTGGCCAAGGTTATCCCAGAGCTGATGCAGATGATAGGATACAGCCGTGAGATGCAGGAGAGGATATCAGCAAGTGCACAGTCGATTGGAGGAGTCCTAAAGGCTAAGGGCAGAGGAGATGATGCTGACAATGGGTGGCACCGATGCCAACAGTGCTATGGTGGTGACCGGAGTGGACAGCCTGCAGCATGACATCCGGGTCTTGAGTGACGGTGCCCAAGGCATGGTTCAGTCTGTGACGACTATGGCTGAGGATCTCACCATCATGTCCAAGTCACTGATGGACACCGTGGCACTGCAGAGCATGGCCCAGTCACTGAGGAGCATCGCCAAGGGTGTCGACACCATGGAGCAGACGATGGGGAAGCACCAGGACCGCAAGAGCCAGATGACGCAGAGGCCTCTGGGTGGGCAGGGAGTTTAGAGCTGACGGATGAACCTTGTCCTGTGAGAATTGGGTGAGAATGAAGGCTCCTCTGGTCCTCCTTGCATGCCGGACCCTTGCTGCCACGGCTTCTTCTTCGGCTTTTCCAACATACCCTCCTGGTCTGCTTCCTCCTCCTCCTCAGATTGCGATGCATGGCCCTCCTCCCCCAGCATGTCACCCCGTTGCTGTGCTAGGTTGTGAAGGGCATAGCAGGCCACCACAAAGTGGGAAAACATCTGGGGGTGGGCGGTTGTACTCCAGTACACCACCAGAACGGTCGAGGCATCAGAACCATATTTTGAGCAGTCTGATGCCCAATTTCACCGGAACCAAATCCTGTCATCCACATATTCCACTGACGCTCAAGGTGCAAATGAACATCCTTGAGTTCCAGCGTGTTTAACCCGTGGTGACATGCCAGTTACATGCAGCACTCAGCACACCAGCAGCAAAAGCATCAGCAATCTGTGAAAGCATTTCTTCAACGGTGTTTTCAGGTGACACATTTGGAACAATGTCGCACCCCAGGTCCTGCAGCACCTTCCGGTTTCAAATTGGATTGCCTTCCGGACTCAAGATGTTCCCTAGAGCCTGGTGTCCCAGGATACAGGTGTCTTGAAAAAAATTTCCTTCTTTCCAGCTACAGAAAAGGAAGGAAACAGCAAACAGCAGCCTCCAGGCATTCGCAGCCACCAGCAGGAACAAGCAGCAAACACAACCTGCAGCTGTGACGTGCTCTCACAACTAATGAGGCCAATTCATTATTTGCAATAGCCTTCAGCTGCGAAGCTAGAGACTGCTCACAATCGAAGGGAGTTAAAGTGACCAAGAACAGGTTTTTGGTAGGGCAGACAGGCAGACAGGTAGTTGCCCCTGTTATGGGTCTCCACAATATTCAAAGATGGGTTGAAGGCCTCACAGATGAAAATCCCCTCACCCGTGAACCCTCAGGCCTAGGGGTGACCCCTGACCTAGAATGCTTCAGCCCCCCCGACCAAGCCCAATCCCCCCGAGGGTTCTCTCCCCCGCACCCCCCGCTCTCTCAGCGAGCACCAGTGCCCTTGAGCTGCATGCCAGATAATGGAAATGGCTACTCACCTCCTCAGCTCCCCTCAGCACCCATTCCGGCAGCTTTACCTTTTTAAAAAGGGGTGCTAAACGCGCTCGCGTGATTTCTTGTGGGGAGCCGGTTAATTCCAGTGAGGCCGTTACATTCGACTTCAATCTTGCTAATGAGATGGAAATTACTGCAAATTCGAGTTGAAGATGTGCTCGCCATATTTGGGCGAGATCTGGAACTTGCCATCGAGAGAAGGCCAGTTAGATAGCAAAATGATTCACTCCTGGTGCAAATCTCGATCTTGGCCTTTCCCCCTATTTAGCCGGCGCGCCCAGATCCATGCTGGGCGCATAGCAGTGGTTAAATCACCTGCTTTACAATCCCTCATCGGCACTTTATTGATGTACCTCACTGTTGAGTATCTAGAATCAATTTATCTGCCTCCTGAATGAACCTAAAACACCTCCTATTTGAAAATTCACTGACTCTCGCACAACTGGAATGGCATTTCGACATTGAGAGATTAGTGGAGAATGCTGTGAAATGGCCAAAGGTGACAGCAATGTCATTACCCGAAGGATTGCTGTGTAGATTTGTTATTTCCTTCTCGCCCACTCCCACTTGAGAATGCTGCTGCCTCCAGACCAAAAACATCTCCGAAGCTCCTGCCTTTCTCATATTCTGGCCTTTTATGCATCTTCAGCTTATCACCCCGGAGGCAATTAGGGATGGTGTGAGGGTGGCGTGTGGATGAGGATGGTGTTCACTGGGGGGAGGGGGGGGTGACATGCATGCCATGGGAACCACAACTCAGTAGGGTCTCTCACTTCCTCTATGCCGACCTCCACCCGGCGACTGCCCTTTGGGCCCGCCAACCATGTCCAGGGCCCGCTGCTCTGCCGCGTGAGGGGCCAGAGGTCCAGCCACCCCACTCCACTCCACTCTTCCCACACTCCCGGCGGTTATGGGTGACCTTCTCCTGGGCGGGGCGGGGGGGGGGGGGGGGATAACGAACAAATAATGCACAGTGTTAGGCAGTCCGACGCATGTAGCCCAGGGGGTGGGGAGCTGGTGGCACCAGTGGCCAGGTCATCCAGTTCATGGCGGCCGATATGGGTGCCGGCATGTGGTGCAGGGTGAGGGTCTGGCTGCCCACCAGGTGGGAGATGGGGGGGGGGGGGGGGTTACAGGGGGATGCGGATTGGTGACAGGTGTACAGTGCTGCCTACTCACCCTGGCCGGCCTGAGGAGGTTGTGCAGTTTCTTCCTGCACTGCTGTCGGTCTGGATGGTGTTGCTCACGGTGCTGACCACCACTGCCACCTGTGCCCAGGCACAGCGAACGGCAGCAGCTAGCGGCCTCCTTCCCTGGCTGGGGCACAGGGTCGCCCACCTCTCCTCCACTGCGTCTAGCAGGGCCTCGAGCTCCACGTCCGTAAAACGGGGGTGCCGCTCTCCTTGCTGCCATCTTGATGGCTGGGATGGTGTGTGTAGAGAATGAAGCGTTTGCGGCAGCAGTGTGTCAGTCTCCTGAGTGTCAATCTCGGACCCAAGAATCTGGCACCATTTCTCATTGGAATTAATTGTGTTCAACCTGGCGCTGGTGGTAGCCCCTTAGCTGCAGCTGAATCGGTCCAGGTGCGGTGCCAGTTTTGCCATTGCTGAAGTCCACGAATCCTGTCCCAGTGTCAACACTTAGTCTCAGGAACGGAGAATACCGCTGTTTATCTCTGCCGGCTGCAAAAGCACATCAACTCTCCAGGGATCTCCCCAGCCAAACAACAGCCCATTAGCCTCATTTCAAAAACACATTGCTTTGACAATTTCACCTGCTATTCCCCAGAAGCAAAACAAAATCCTTTTTAAAACATTGGTCACTGCAGAACAAAATTATTTCTAAACAAACACATTGATGCACTATCAATTACGACGAGACAAGAGTAGAGTGTAATCGAGGCTTTATTACACAGAGATGTGTAGCCTCCCGCAGCTGCTGCCGAAATGGCTGCAGCTCGGTGAGCACACACATTTATACTCTGCCTACTGGGCGGAGCCAGCAGGCAGGGATCTACCCCTGTACCTGTAGTACAGGTGCCTTACCGTATTACATCTTATATGTGATATATACAACAGTGGTGACTACCACATTCACCCCCTGTTAAAAAGAGTCCAGGGTGGGGGGGGGGACAACATGCATTTTAAGGTTAACATTTTGGGGAAAGTTCACGAATTCAGCCGATCGGGTGCCTTGATCCTCCATTGTGAGCGCCGCAGTCCCAGTGGCAATGCAGGCGTCGGCTCGGTCGCCGGTGACTCCGGGAGCGTGTAGATCTCATCTTCATCCCCGGGTGGGACCAAGGGGAGGACGGATTGTCCTGGAGCGGGGGCTGTGGTGAGATGCGCTGGGGGGAGGAAGGGTGGCGCCGGGGCAGGGGGGGTGGGGGACCCAGCTGGTGCCAGGTCCCTGAGGGAGACTGTGTCTTGGCGGCCATCAGGGTACGCCACGTAGGCGTACTGCGGGTTTGCATGGAGTAGCTATACCCTCTCGACCAACGGGTCTGCCTTGTGGAGCCACACATGCTTGTGGAGAACGGGTCCTGGAGCTGCCAGCCACGTTGGGAGCGAAACCCCGGAGGTGGACTTCCTGGGGAAGGCAAGGAGACGTTTGTGGGGGATGCATTAGTCACCGTGCAAAGTAGCGATCGGATGGAGTGGAGGGCGTCAGGGAGGACCTCCTGCCAGCGGGAGACAGGGAGAATTTTGGACCGTAGGGCCTGCTAGACTGCCTTCCAGACCATCCCATTCTCCCGCTCCACCTGCACGTTTCCCCGGGGGTTGTAGCTGGTCATCCTGCCCTTGCTGAGCAGGTACTGACGCAGCTCATCACTCATAAAGGAGGATCCCCGGTTGCTGTGGATGTAGGCGGGGAAACCGAACAGGGCGAAGATGGTGTTGAGGGCTTTGATGACGGTGGCAGACGTCATATCGGGGCATGGGACAGCGAAGGGAAATCTGGAGTATTCGTCGACCACGTTAAGGAAGTACGTATTTCGGTCGGTGGAGGGGAGAGGCCCATTGAAATCCATGCTGAGGCGCTCAAAGGAACGGGAAGCCTTCACTAGATGTGCGCGGTCTGGCTGGTAGAAGTGCGGTTTGCACTCCGCGCAGACCTGGCAGTCTCTGGTGATAGCCCTGACTTCCTCGATGGAGTAGGCAGATTGCGGGCCTTAATGAAGTGAAAAAACCGGGTGATCCCTGGGTGACAGAGAGCGTCGTGTAGGGTCCGGAGTCGGTCCACTTGTGCGCTGGCACATGTACCTCGGGATAAGGCATTGGGGGGCTCGTTGAGCTTACCGGGGCAATACAAAATCTCGTAATTGTAGGTGGAGAGCTCGATCCTCCACCTCAAGATTTTATCATTTTTGATCTTGCCCCGCTGTGTGTTATTGAACATGAAGGCAACCGACCGTTAGTCAGTGAAGAGAGTGAATCTCCTGCCAGCCAGGTAATGTCTCCAATGCCGCACAGCTTCTACTATGGCTTGGGCCTCCTTCTCGATGGAGGAGTGCCGAATTTCAGAGGCAGAGAGGGTGCGTGAAAAGAATGCCACAGGCCTGCCTGCCTGGTTGAGGGGGGCGGCCAGAGCAACGTCTGATGCATCGCTCTCGACTTGGAAGGGGAGCATCTCATCGACCGTGTGCATCGCGGCCTTGGCGATGTTGGCCTTGATACAGTTGAAGGCCTGGTGAGCCTCGGCCGTCTGGGGGATAACGGTGGAGTGAATGAGTGGACGGGCCTTGTCCGCATAGTTAGGGACCCACTGGGCGGTAGTATGAGAAGAACCCCAGGCATCGTTTGAGGGCCTTGGGGCAGTGGGGGAGGTGACGTTCCAGGAGGGGGCTCATGCGATCGGAATCGGGCCCTAGAACTCCATTTTACACCACGTAGCCGAGGATGGCTAAGCGGTTGGTGCTGAACACACACTTCTCCTTGCTGTACGTTAGGTTGAGGAGTTTGGCAGTGTGGAAGAATTTGGAAAGGTTAGCGTCGTGGTCCTGCTGGTCGTGGCCGCAGATGGTGATGTTATCCAGGTATGGGAAGGTGGCCCGCAGTCCGTACCGGTTAACCATTCAGTCCATCTCCCATTGGAAGACCCAAGACGCCATTAATGACGCCGAAGGGAACCCTGAGGAACTGGTAAAGGAGGCCGTCCACTTCAAACGCGGTGTACGGGCGGTCTGCCTTGCGAGGGGGTATGCGTCGAGCTGCGTGTACCGATTGATGGTCTGACTGTAGTCAACGACCATCCTGTTTTTCTCTCCAGCTTTCACAACTACCACTTGGGCTCTCCAGGGGCTGTTGCTGGCCTCGATAATGCCTTCCCGCAGCAGCCGCTGGACCTCGGACTTGATGAAGGCCTTATCCTGTGCACTATACCGTCTGCTCCTGGTGGCGACCGGTTTGCAATCCGGGGTGAGGTTTGCAAACAGAGAAGGAGGGTTGACCTTAAGGGTTGTGAGACCGCATACGGTGAGGGGTGGTAGGGGCCCGCCAAATTTCAGGGTTAGACTTTGAAGGTTGCACTGGAAGTCCAGGCCGAGTAGCAAGGCAGCGCTGAGGTTGGGGAGGACGTAGAGCCGGAAGTCGCTGAACTCTACGTCCTGGATGGTGAGGGTGGCGGTGCAGATCCCACAGAGTGGGATCCGGAGGCCAGGGAGATTCTCTGGTTAATGGGGTGTACTGCGAGGGAGCAACACCTTACCGTATCGGGGTGGATGAATCTCTCTGTGCTCTCGGAGTCAAGAAGGCATGATGTCTTGTGCCCATCGACCTTTACCGTCGTCGACGCTGTTGCAAGGTTGTGCGACCGGGACTGGTCGATTGTGATGGAGGCGAGCTGTAGCTGGTGTTGGAAGGCCCCTGGTTGGTCGGCAGGTGATGAGCGGCCCGATGAGGTGCCCAACGGGCAGGGGTCCTGAGGCAAGCAAGATGGCGGCACCCACGGGCCGCACGTGGCGGGCGCCGTTAAAGATGACGGCGCCCACGGGCCGCACGTGGGTTGCGGGGGCGAAAATGGCGGCGCCCACGGGCCGCACATGGGGGGTGCAGGAACAATGGGCCTGGTTACAGCGGCGATCGAGCGGGCCTGGCACACAGCAGCGAAATGTCCTTTCTTCCCGCAGGCCTTGCAGAGTGCGCTCCGTGCCGGGCAGTGCTGCCGGGGGTGCTTTGTCTGACCGCAGAAGTAGCACTTGGGTCCCCCGGGGTTGGCTGGCTGCAGGCTTGGGGTTGGCTGGGGGTGGTCGCTGGTGGGGTCCACGATGGGGTGTTCGCTGGTGGGGTCCATGATGTCCAGGAATGGGGGGCGCCGTGCAGTCGGGGGTGTACGCTTGTACATTACAGGAGGCGACCATTAGTGAGATCGCGAGTTTCTTGGTCACCGCGAGGTCGAGGGTAACCTCTTCTAAGAACATAGAACATAGAACATTACAGCGCAGTACAGGCCCTTCGGCCCTCGATGTTGCGCCGACCTGTGAAACCACTTTAAAGCCCATCTACACTATTCCCATATTGTCCATATCATAGATTATCATAGAATTTACAGTGCAGAAGGAGGCCATTCGGCTCATCGAGTCTGCACCGGCTCTTGGAAAGAGCACCCTACCCAAGGTCAACACCTCCACCCTATCCCCATATCCCAGTAACCCACCCAACACTAAGGGTAATTTTGGACACTAAGGGCAATTTATCATGGCCAATCCACATAACCTGCACATCTTTGGACTGTGGGAGGAAACCGGAGCACCTGGACGAAACCCACGCACACGCGGGGAGGATGTGCAGACTCCGCACAGTGACCCAAGCTGGAATCGAACCAATGACCATTTGAATGCCCTTAGTGTTGGCGAGTCCACTACTGTTGCAGGCAGGGCATTTCACACCCTTACTACTACCCACTGAGTAAAGAACCTACCTCTGACATCTGTCTTATATCTATCTCTCCTCAATTTAAAGGTATGTCCCCTCGTGCTAGACATCACCATCCGAGGAAAAAGGCCACTGTCCACCCTATACAATCCTCTGATCATCTTGTACACCTCAATTAAGTCACCTCTTAACCTTCTTCTCTCTAACGAAAACAGCCTCAAATCCCTCAGCCTTTCCTCATAAGATCTTCCCTCCATACCAGGCAACATTCTGGTAAATCTCCTCTGCACCCTTTCCAATGCTTCCACATCCTTCCTATGATGCGGCGACCAGAATTGCACGCAATATTCCAAAAGAGGCGCTGGCGGATGTACGCCGACCCTATGCCCGTAACGAAAGCGTCCCTAATTAGGAGTTCGGAATGTTCAACGGCCGAAATGGCCTGGCAATCGCAGTCCCTTGCTAGGGCGTGCAGGGCACGCCAGAAATCTTCCACAGACTCACAGGGAAGTTGATGCTGCATAGACAGGAGGTGCCTGGCGTAGAGATTGTTGGTCTGCTGAGTGTAGTTCTCTTCAGTAGCGCCATGGCCCCAGCGTAGGTAGGCGCGTCCTGAATGAGAGGAAATATATCGGAGCTCAGCCGCGTGTAAAGGATCTGGAGCTTCTGTGCCTCTGAGGGTGGTTCTGTCGCAGATCCGATGTCGGTTTCAAAGCAAGCTAGCCAATGTGCGAAGGCTGACTTGGCGTTGTCTGCTTAAGGGTGCAGCTGCAGGCGATCCGGCTTGATGCGGAGGTCCATCGTTGTAAAATCTCTGCTTAATAAATTGATGCACTATCACTTACGACGAGACGCGAGTAGAGTGTAATCGAGGCTTTATTAAGCAGAGATGTGTAGCCTCCTGCAGCTGCTGCTGAAATGGCTGCAGCTCGGTGAGCACACACATTTATACTCTGCCTACTGGGTGGAGCCAGCAGGCAGGGACCTATCCCCGTACCTGTAGTACAGGAGCCTGACCGTATTACATCTCGTATGTGATAGATACAACAGTGGTGACTACCACACACGTACTAACTCTTGGCTGTTAACCCGTAAATCCAATTTTCCTCACTTCTTCCAATCGTCACAGTACCAATGGAAGATTTTACAGTCCATTTTCATGTCTCTTGCTAGTCTATTTTTAAATTGTATTTTCTCTTTTTTTAAATCAGTTTCTTGTCCTCTTTTGCTGAATTCTAAACTGGTCCCGAACCTCAGGCTTATTACTTTTTCTTCAGCAACTTTTTCTTCCTTTGATGTAACATAACCTTTAACTTCCCTTGGTCACCATGGTTGGTTAACCTTTGCTGCTTGGTATTTGTGCCTCAAACGAATGCAAATTTGTTGTAAACCATTAACTAATTCTTTGAAATCCTTAAATTGTCTGTCTACCACCATACCTTTTTATGTAACTTCACAATCTACCAGGGTCGATTTCCCCCTCATATCTTCAGAGTGTCCTTCGTTTAGAGATAAGATTTAGTTTTGGATTGATCACCATTTCTTTCAAAATAAATGTAAATTTCTTCAGACATGGACGTGCAGGTCACACATTAGGTGGCTCCGACTATGGTCTTCGAGTTTTGAACTTTTATGCCCAGTCTCAGGGGTAGCTTCTGGATGAGCTGTTGTGGGAAGTCATAAGGAGTTGGGGGAATGTCGAAGTCCCAGAAGAAAGGCCTTGGAAAGAAGGGGGTGAGCAAACATCCGTTGGTGAGTGTTGCTGTGTGTCCAGCAGGAAGAAAGATGGTGAGGGCTGGATCATCGGGTGGAGCCGCTCCCATCACGGTTGAGACTCTAACCGAGGTGGAATCGGTGGAGTTTGAAAGGCTATTCACCAAACATTTAGAGGTGCTTTGGAGGGAGATGATGGCTTCGCACAAAGAGGGGATGGAAGAAGCGCTTGCCACGATAAAGGGTGCATTGATGAAGATGTGGGTTGAGGTGTGAGAGCAAGGAGAGAAGTTGAAGTGGGTGGAGGAAGCATTGTCGCAACTCAGCGACCAGTTCACCTTGGTGGGTGAGGAGCTGCAGAGGTCAACAAAGGGTTCCGAGGGCAGCACGGTGGCGCAGTGGTTAGCACTGTTGCCTCACGACACCGAGGTCCCAGGTTCAATCCCGGCTCTGGGTCACTGTCTATGTGGGGTTTTCACATTCTCCCCGTTGTTGCTCGTTTTAGCCTTAGTTTACTTATTCTTATTCTGTCACCTTTGCTCAGGAGTCGTCATGTATCTTTCTGATACCGCCACGTGATTCAAGTTCAAGTAATGATTAATAATGCAACACACCGCTTAGTAAGAGTTAAATCAACGCTCATTTATTATATACAGCAATTAATACTTATACAATAATTCTACTTCTAAACTACTACCTACCACTAAAAGGCTAATACTTAACTTTGGAAATGGCCCACCAGGTCAGGGAAACGAATGGTCTTTCGAATTTGTTCTGAGCCTGCGGGATTCAAAAGCTGGTACAAGTCGATAGTCAGGAGTGCCTATCTGGTAGCGATCGCTGGAGTAAAACGTACGTTCTCTTGTAGAAGGATCTCGAAGGTTGCGAGCAGGAAAAGAAGGGTCGATTTGAACTTGGCCCCTATTCTTATAGTCCCCAGGGGCTTCCCGCCTCTCGGGGCGGACCTTGTACCTGGTTCCAAGTGATTGGACTTGGTCCCAATCACTTGGTTCGATATGCTCCAATACTGGAGCGATTCCTTGATCGGGGGGTGGTCGTTTACCTTTCTTTGTGTCAGCCCCTGCTGGCGCCGAAAGGTCTGGGTCGGCTTTATGTTGCTAATTTGTAGCAATTGTTCCCGGGGATGGCTGCTTAATATGCAGATGGCTGGGTTGTTGTGATGTTGATGGCTGCAGGTATCGGTCTAGGCTGACTTCCCCAGAGGCGAATACACTGTTTTACCTGCAGCTGTCTGTTTGAGTCCTGTTGGCTGATCTTCCCATCAGCCTCTTCCGTTCGCCATTTTAAATCGGGGTTTGACCATTCTAATCGGGAGTCAGCCATTTTACATGGCTACACTGTGTCTCCGTGGGTTTCACCCCCACAACCCAAAGATGTGCAGGTTAGATGGATTGGCCACACTGAATTGCCCCTTAATTTGAAAAAAATGAATTGGGTACTCAAAATTTATTTTAAAAAAAACAAAGGGTTCAGAGTCAAGGTGGAGGAATAGGAGAACAGGTCGAGGAGGCACAATTTGAGGATTGTGGGTCTGCCCGAGGGGGTGGAGGGCCGAGGCCGACCAAGTATTTTGCAAAGACGTTCGTAGAGTTGTTTTGGGAGGGGGAAGAGCCCTCCCTCTATGAGTTGGACAGGGTCCATTGGTCGCTCTGGCCAAAGCCTAAAACAAATGAACCACCAAGGGTGGTCATAGTCTCCTTCCACAGTTACCACGTGAAGGAGAAGGTTTTGAGCTGGGCGAGGCAGAGGCGGTATGTGAAGTGGAAGGCGTTGGCATAAGTGTATACCAAGTTCTGACGTTGGAGTTTGTGAGAAGGCGGGTGGCTTTTCGACGGGTGAAGGTGGCATTGTACAGCAGCTGGGTGAGGTTTGGAGTGGATTACCCTGCGAATCCGAGAATGGCTCACAACTTGGAGGACTTTTATTTTGAGACGGTGGAGGCAGCGGAGGCGTTATGGCTGAAGGACTGGGACTGAGATAAGAGTTGGGATTTAGACTTTGCAAGTGTGGACTGGGAATATTTTTCTTATTGGGTTTTTTCCTTGGATTGTTTTTTTTCTTGTGTCTTGAGCGGGGTTTATATGTTTTCTTGTTTCTCCTTATGGGTGTGTTTTTTTTCTTGGTTTGGGGGACGTGGGTTTCTGGGCATGAGGGACCTGGTTATTGAGGATGAGGTAGGGAGGAGGGGGGGCTCTGGCAGACGTCAACAAGCTAGCCAATGAAGGTTGGCTAGTGAATGGGAGTGTGCAGGGGGAGGGGCCACCGGTCAATGGAGTCTGGTCGCACAGGTTTTGATGGGCCTGGGAGATGTGAATGGTGGTGGGAGGGGATCGATACTGGGTGAGGTGTTTGCAAGAGGTAGTGGATGGGGAGATTCTGGGAGGGGATGGACAGTAACAATAGGATGGGACGAGTCTGGCTGAATGGTCAAGGCCTTGGGTATTGGTGATGATGGATAGGAGGGGCAGGGAGGGTGAGAGACCCTCAATCCAAATAGTGACGTGGAACGTGAGGGGGTTCGGGGGACCGGTGAAGAGAGGGGGGGGCTTTGTTCATTTGGAGAGTTTAAAAGCTGATGTAATGATACTGCAAGAGACCCATCTGAGGATGAAAGACCAGATGAGGCTTGTTATGGGCCAAGGTTTAGAAAACTCCAAAGTATATCATGGAGCTCACCTGACCTACAACTTTTGATTGATTTTGGTTACGATGAGCACAAGGGCCTACCTTTCAAGTGTTATTCAACAGAGGCCTTAAGCACTTTTAATCAAAAACAAAGTTTATTCTACGAATTTAGTTAACATTTTTATAAACACACAGTAAACATTTTTATCAACTTCCAACATAAATACCTCACACAGCTACAGTACTCTATGTATAACTTTTCATAAATTCTAGGGGCTGGTGTAGCACAGTGGGCTAAATTGCTAGCTTGTAATACAGAACAAGGCCAGCGGCGCGGGTTCAATTCCCCTACTGGCCCTCCAAAACAGGTGCCGGAAATGTGGTGACTAGGGGCTTTTCACAGTAACTTAATTGAAGCCTACTTGTGACAATAAGCGATTATTATTATTACGTGCAGGGTAGGTGGATTGGCCGTGCTAAATTGCCCCTTAATTGGAAAAAAAGAATTGGATACTCTAAATTTTTAAAAAACTCTTTAAAAATTCAACCGGGATATCTATTACCGGGAGAATGTGCATACTAAATCGCTGGCTTTTAAGCAGACCAAGGCACGCCAGCAGCACGGTTCAATTCTCGTACCAGCCTCCCCGAACAGGTGCCGGAATGTGGCGACTAGGGGCTTTTCACAGTAACTTCATTTGAAGCCTACTTGTGATAATAAGCGATTTTCATTTCATTTCATTTCAACAGTGACCCAGGACCGGGAATGAACCTGGGACCTCAGCGCTGTGAGGCAGAAGTGCTAACCCCTGTGCCACCTTGCTGCCCATTTTTTAAGAGGTTTAAAGATAAGCTGATGAGTTATTTGATGGCAGTGTTGGAGAAATTTGGGATTGGGCCGAAGTTTGTGGCATGTGTGCAGTTGCTGTGTAAGGAGCCGATGGCGAGCGTGCGCATAAATGATATGAATTCAGGGAATTTTGCATTGCACCGGGGAATGAGATGGGATGCCCCTTCTGTTTGCATTGGCGATAGAGCCCTTGGCCATTGCGATGAGGAGCTCAGATTGTGGAAGGGGTTAATGAGGGGAGGGGCGGATGGGTGTCCTTGTACATGGATGATTTATTGTTATATATTTCGGAGCCGGGCTCCTCGGTAGGGACCATAATGGGCCTGCTTCAAAGATTTGGAACGTTCTCTGGCTATAAGCTGAATTTGGGGAAAAGTGAGTACTTTGTGGTTTCCTCTCCGGGGCGGGCACGGGTTGGGGGTGACTGCCATTCTATCTTGTAGTGTCGCACTTTCGGTATTTGGAGGTGCAGGTGACCTGGGATTGGGCAGGTCTTTGGAAGTTCAATTTCTCTAGCTTGCTGGGGAGGGTGACGGTGCACTTGTTGAGGTGGGATAATCTTCCTCTGTCACTGACGGGTAGAGGCAGTGAAGATGAATGTTTTACTGTGATTCTTGTTTTTGTTTCAGTGCCTGTCGATTATTTGCCTAAGGCTTTTTCAAGGGGGTGGGTAGTCTGATTTCTTTGTTTGCTGGGCGGGGAAGGTGGCTAGGATAAGGAAGTTGATACTGCAGAGGGGATGGCAGTTGAGGGGGATTAGTCCTCCTGAATTTGATATATTATTACTGGGCGACGAATGCAGAAAAGGTTCAGGGGTGGAAAAGGGAGGTGGGGGCTTTGTGGGTGAGGATGGAGGCATGCTCAAGTAGGGGTAGGGATTGTGGGCGCTGGCAACGGCACCATTCCCGATGGCACCAGGAGGTATTCGGTGAGTCTAATGGAGGTAGCTACGTTGAAGATTTGGAGGCAATTTCGGCAGCATTTTAGGTTGGGAGTGGGATCGTGGGGGATGCCAATCAGGGGAAATCGTATGTTTGAGCCAGGGAAGGGAAAGAGAAGGGGATTAGGGAGATGAAGGATCTGTTTCTGTGAGGGCGATTTGCGAGCTTGGAGGAGCTGAATAAAAAGTTTGGGTTGGCGCAGGGGGAGAATTTTCAGTACATGCAGGTGTGGGACTTTGCGAAGAAGGTCTTCAAGACCGTCCCGATACTGCCTGCCTCCTCATTGCTGGAGGCGATGCTACCAGCGGGGGGCAGGGAGGGGATTGGAGAGGGAGTCGTCACAGCGATTTATGGGAGGATTTTGAAGGAAGATAAGGTGTCTAAAGAGGACATTAAAGCTAAGTTGGAGGAAGAACTGGGGATGGAGGAGGGATTGTGGTGTGAGATGCGGTGGAGGGTGAATGCCTCGACTTCATGTGCGAGGCTGCGGCTGATACAGCTGAAGGTGGTGTACAGGGCGCACTTGACAAAACTAAGGACAAGCTGGCTTTTTGAGGGGGTGGAGGATGTCAGTGAGCAATGTGGGAGGGGCCCTCGAACCATGTACATTTGTTTTGGTCTTGCTCTAAGCTGGAAAGGTTTTGGAGATTTAGTCTTCACCTTGCTGATTGCTCGATGGCGGGTCTTGTTGGGGGGAGGTCAGCTTCCCCACCCTGTGCCTTGTTATGGTGGGGGGTCCTGCTAGAGTTTTTATCACTGGAGAAAGTGAAATTGTTCTAAGGGGACCAAGTGATGGGTTCTACAATAGTTGGGGTTTGTTTATTTTGCATTTTGGAGAGTTGGTTGCCGTTGATTGCTGAGGGAGGTGGGGGGAAGGGAGGAATGGGGGGGGTTTAATGTGTTGGGTAGGTTTTGTTGCTGTTGCAAATTGTAAAAATGTTGAAAATGTGGAATAAAAATGCTTTAAAAAAATGTGAATTTGTAACATATTATGGTCAGCCTTCCCTAAAAGCTCCCTTACAATGAGATTATGAATCAGCCCTTTGTCAATTGCACAATGCTAAAATAACCCATTCTCCAGTTGGTTCCTGAACAACTGTTCTAGGAAACCATCTCGGAGACATTCCAGGAAGTCGATCTCCATAGCTTCGGGCTAATTAGGTTTACCCAGCCCAAATGAAGATGAAAATCCCCCATGATTATTATATTACATGTACCTTTATTTCATGATTAATAAACTGCTTTGCATTTGACCAATTGAGTTCATGCTGGCTCTTCATACCATTGGTACTTACATGGACCATGACAACTAGATCCGTTCCCTCCCATTGTAACTTCATCTCCTCCCCAGAGCAGATGCCCCAAACCCTGACACTAGGCAGGCAGCACAGATCTTTCTTGGGCTGGATTCTCGGCCCGGCCACATTTCTGTTCCATTACCCCGGCTGGTCAATGGGGTTCCCCATTGTGGGGCAGCCCCATACTGTTGGGAAACCCCCGGGCTGCCGGCAAAATGGAGCATTCCGCTGGCGGAGAAACCAGCCCCTGAAATCTCACTTTCAGCTGCAGAGAACTATGTCTATCCTCCTGACTCTACTGTCCTCTACTACTATCACCTACCTATTGGCTCACCCTGCTTGAATGGCTCCCTCTACAATGGTGCCAGTTTTCTCATCAATTCTGCAGCCCTGTTTTTATCCATGCCGATGGCAAGAACCTCAAACCCATTGGACAATTGCAAGGACTGAGCTTCACTTCTACCTTCCTGAACCCCTTAACTGCCTCACTCACAGTCAAATCCTCCTGCCCCTGGACCAAATTAGAAGACCCTACCTGAAGAGATGTGACTGCCTCCTGGAAAAAGAGTCCTGGTAAAGTTCTCCCAGCGTGACTTGTCACAATGTCGACAGCTCAGCCTCCAGCTCACTGACTCTAGGCCAAAGTTCCTCCAGCCACAGACATAGATTGCAGGCAGGTGTCACACATTCTGCGGCCGCAACACATCTTTATACTGTTTAATTAATCCATTTTTTTCTGATTAAATTTTAATTAATACCCCTGGTCCAGGCTGTGCCTATATTGCTATCATTTCATCAAAAGTTTGATTTACTCCATTGAAATTCCCTAGTTCCGATAAATAGGAAACACGCACCAGCAGCCTTGCAAGCTTTACTGTTATTAGTAATGCGTTTTGAAAGATAAATAAGAAAAATACTATCGGTTCTCATGTGATGTCATGTTTTGATTTTCTCAGAATGTGGTCAGTCTGCTCAGGAAGCACAGGTTGGACTGGAGACCGCCTAAAGGAGTGTTCTCTGTCCTCTTTAAGGAGTTGTTCTCTCGCTCCGGTCTTCCTGTCTCGCATTCATTAAGGTGCTGCTGCCTGTCTCCATTTCCTCCACTCTCCCATCTTTAAGGTGCTGCTGTCTGTCTCCGGGTCCCCCTCTCTCCCACTTTTTAAGGTGCTGCTGTCTGTCTCCATTTCCTCCCCTCTCCCATTCTTTCAGGTGCTGCTGTCTGTCTCCGGGTCCTCCTCGCTCCCAATATTTAAGGTGCTGTTGTCTGCCTCTATTTCCTCCTCTTCCCCCACTGTTTAAGGTAATGACATCTGTCTTTGTGTCCCCCGCTCTCTCACTCTTTAAGGTGCTGCTGCCTATATCTGGGTCCTCCTCTCTCCTACTCTTTAGATGCTGATGCCTGCCTCTGGGTCCTCCTCTTTCCCACCCTTTTAGGTGCTGCTGTCTGTCTCTGGGTCCTCCTCTCTCCCACTCTTTTAGGTGTAGCTAACGTTGTCCAGTGTTATGACACCCTGG
Source organism: Scyliorhinus torazame (assembly GCF_047496885.1). Taxonomy (NCBI): domain Eukaryota; kingdom Metazoa; phylum Chordata; class Chondrichthyes; order Carcharhiniformes; family Scyliorhinidae; genus Scyliorhinus; species Scyliorhinus torazame. Next base: position 158,282,521 of record NC_092707.1, read on the forward strand.
GCTAGTGCATGGTCAATTCCAACCCCACAGGCCCCGAAGTCCCAACACAAGTGAATTCACCACATATTTGTATATTGTTTCTGAGATTTTTGGCCCGACAGGCAACAGATTTGTAAGTGAACACAACAATTGTTTATTTATAACAAAAAACAAAGATAAGACATGCAATACTTATAGTAGAATAACGACCAACTAATCTACGACTACCCCTTTTTACAGTCCCACCCTCCATCCAAACACACATATGACAGACACACACAAAGGAAGGGAAAGGGGCAAATTGATAGGGATGAAAATGAAATGGAAGATGAGTGTTCTTGCTTCGGATGTTGAAATTGTTGCAGCAGCAGGACGTGGAGTGATTGGAACAACTGGTTGGGTTGCTAACGTGGATCTTCTGGCATGGCCGTTCAGACAGAACTCCCAGGCTGTAGCATTTCCTATGGAGAGTCACTTTCACTTTTATTAACCTGGGCCTTCACTCAAAATAACAGACTTGTTTAATTCTCATTTGTTTCCAGCTTCACTAGAAGGATTGTCTGAGATAAGAAAAGGGTTTATAGAGTCATAGATGTTTACAGCATGGAAACAGGCCCATCGGCCCAGTTGGTCCATGCTGCCCAGTTTCTATCACTATGCTAGTCCCACTTGCCTGCATTAGGCCCATATCCCTCTATACCCACCTTGCCCATGTAACTGTCTAACTGCTTTTTAAAGGACAAAATTGTACCCACCTCTACCACTGCCCCTGGCAACCTGTTCCAGTTCAACACACAAGATTTTAAAAGGGGTTTTAAACAATTGACCCAGCCTGCAGTTGCTGGCTTGTCTAGATATCCTGAAGGTTTTCTTTGTCTTACCTCAAACTCAGTCCTCAGCCTAGACTGTACTATTACTTGAGTTCCAGAATCACTCAAATGTCCTCCAGCTCTACTGAGGAGAAAACATAGTCTTCCAACAAGGGTCTTAAGAGAGATTTACCCTCTCAGGGAGAGAAAAACTCAAAAGCCTCCTTCAGATCTGAGTTCAAAATGACAACTAAGAACCAGATCATGTCTTCCTGTCCTTGGCAGAACATTCTGGAAAGGTCTGCACCAATCAGCACAGTCTATCAGTGAAGTGTCCGGCAAAGTAAACAGCTCAATGGCCAACAGCCATGTCCATCAAGATAAATCATCGTTGATTTCAACATATCCTGCTGGACTCTTCTTCTTAATTAAAGGGGATGTCCACCTTAAAGGCATCGGTCCTATTAATTGTCCAGGTACAGAAATTATAAAAGCCGAAACAAAAGAAAATAAAGGAAATTCACATGGAAAAAAGGGTATAAACAGGAGGTTCTGCCTGCTGCTCACCAGATGCACCAGGGGCAGGACAGGGGAGTCCGAGGTGCTGTAGTGTTCCGACACCTCCCCTGAGAGGGTCACCGCATGGACCCCATCACCTCCTCCTCCCTTGGGGTGCCCGTTGGCCCCTGGGGGTGTGAGCAGAGCCAACTCCCGAGACTGCCCAGCCACTGCAAGTCCTGGAAACCTGCTGCTGTCTTGGCCAGGGTCTGCATGCTTGTGGCCATGGAGAACAGGGAGTGGACCAGCTCCATCTGGGACGATGCCACATCATGCTGCGACTGTGCCACCACCTTCTGGGTCTGTGCCACATCAGCCAGTGACTGATCCATCTCCCTCTGGGACTGGGCCATCTCCCTCTGCGTTTGTGCAATCTCGGCCAGCGCCTGGGCAGTGCCGCCGCCGCTCACAGCCATGGTCTGCTATGACTGGGCCACGCTCACGAGCGCCGCTGCAATGTCAAGGTGGCTCTGGCACATGGCTGCCTGTAAGAGGGCAGCCCTGTCTTGGGCCTTGGCAACTGCCTGCACAGAATGCCCCAGACCTTGGACATGCTGATCCATAGCCAAAACACCAAGGCCTCCAGCGCGGACACCAACCCTGCGGTGTTGGCCTGGGTGCAATGCATGGCTGGCAACAGCTCCTGCTCCCGCACGTGTTTGGACCCCTCCACCTGCACCTACAGATACTGGATGTTCGCCGACAACCCCTCATGTAGTCCCTGTCTCTGTGACTGCATCCCCACGATTGATGGGACTGTCCATTCCTGGATATCAAGTGGATAGCACTGTGGCTTCACAGCGGCAGGGTTCCAGGTTCGATTCCCCACTGGGTCATTGTCTGTACGGAGTCTGCACATTCTCCCCGTGTCTGTGTGGGTTTCCTCCGGGTGCTCCGGTTTCCTCCCACAGCCCAAGGACATGCAGGTTAGGTGGACTGGCCATGATAAATTGCCCTTAATGACCAAAAAGGTTAGGAGGGGTTATCGGGTTACGAGGATAGGGTGGAAGTGAGGGCCTAAGTGGGTCGGTGCAGACTCGATGGGCCAAATGGCCTCCTTCTGCACTGTATGTTCTATGTTCTATGAAGCCCTAAAATAGTCTGGATGGCAGTTAGTCCCTGGGGTCGGCCCGCCTTCTGACCGTCCACCCCCTCAGGAGTTCCTACTTCTGCCTGTTGTACCGGATAGTGTCCCAGGAGCCTGTTCACTAAAGTGCCCAATTGAGGTGAGTGTCTCTGAGTTGGTGGAGGGCATTGTAGACAGCTGTGACGGGAAATCTGTGTCATCATCGGACTCAAGTTCCGAGTTGCTGGCTTACGCCGTGTCGGTGTCGCCGTCACTTCTCGGCACCTGGGGCTCTGGCTGTGGCTGTGGCTGGAGGCAGGGGACACCAGAAGGGCTCACCCCATCACCAGCAGCTCTTGGCAGACACGAGACAAGACTCATGATTCGACCGCAGACCAGTGGGGAGTCGGGGTGGTGGAGCAGGGAAGATAAGAACATAAGAACTAGGAGCAGGAGTAGGCCATCTGGCCCCTCGAGCCTGCTCCGCTATTCAATGAGATGGTGGATGATCTTTTGTGGACTCAGCCCCACTTTCCGGCCCAAACATCATAACCCTTAATCCCTTTATTCTTCAAAAAACTATCTATCTTTATCTTAAAAACATATAATGAAGGAGCCTCAACTGCTTCACTGGGCAAGGAATTCCATAGATTCACAACCCTTTGGGTGAAGAAGTTCCTCCTAAGCTCAGTCCTAAATCTACTTCCCCTTATTTTGAGGCTATTCCCCCTAGTTCTGCTTTCACCCGCCAGTGGAAACAACCTGCCCGCATATATCCTATCTATTCCCTTCATAATTTTATATGTTTCTATAAGATCCCCCCGCATCCTTCTAAATTCCAATGAGTACAGTCCCAGTCTACTCAACCTCTCCTCATAATTCAACCCCTCAACTTTGGGATTAACCTAGTGAATCTCCTCTGCACACCCTCTCTATGTCCTTTCTCAGGTAAGGAGACCAAAGCTGAACACAATACTCCAGGTGTGGCCTCACTAACACCTTATACAATTGCAGCATAACCTCCCTCGTCTTAAAGTCTATCCCTCTAGCAATGAAGGACAAAGCTCCATTTGCCTTCTTACTCACCTGTTGCACCTGTAAACCAACGTTTTGTGACTCATGCACTAGCACACCCAGGTCTCTCTGCACAGCAGCATGTTTTAATATTTTATCATTTAAATAATAATCCCTTTTGCTGTTATTCCGACCAAAATGGATAACCTCACATTTGTCAACATTGTATTCCATCTGCCAGACCCTAGCCCATTCACTTAACCTATTCAAATGCCTCTGCAGACTTCCAGTATCCTCTGCACCTTTTGCTTTACCACTCATCTTAGTGTCGTCTGCAAACTTGGACACATTGCACTTGTGGGGGTGGCATGAGTGTGGGGGTGGCGTGTGTGTGGGGTTGATGGAAGGGTGGGTTTAGGGTGATGTGAGGGTGATGTGGGGGTGGTGTGAGGGTTGTGTGAGGGTGGTGTGAGGGGAAATTTGGTCTGGGGGTGATGTGAGGGTGGTGTGAGGGTGAGAATGGTGTAAGGGTGGTATGAGGGTGAGGGTGGTGTGAGGGTGATGTGGGTGAGGTGTGAATGTGGTATGAGGGTGACGTGGAGGTGGTCTGTGGGTGGGTGTGAGGGTGAGGATGGTGTAAGGGTGGTATGAGGGTGAGGGTGGTGTGAGGGTGATGTGGGTGAGGTGTGAATGTGGTATGAGGGTGACGTGGAGGTGGTCTGTGGGTGGGTGTGAGGGTGAGGATGGTGTAAGGGTGGTATGAGGGTGAGGGTGGTGTGAGGGTGATGTGGGAGAGGTGTGAATGTGGTGTGAGGGTGATGTGGAGGTGGTCTGTGGGTGGGTGTGAGGGTGAGGATGGTGTAAGGGTGGTATGAGGGTGAGGGTGGTGTGAGGGTGATGTGGGTGAGGTGTGAATGTGGTATGAGGGTGACGTGGAGGTGGTCTGTGGGTGAGTGTGAGGGTGAGGATGGTGTAAGGGTGGTGTAAGGGTGGTCTGCTGCGGTGAGGGCCCGCAGGTCCAGCGGTCACCCTCCCGTCTTCTCCCGCTCCCAACGGTTATGGGCAGCCTTCTCCTGGGGAAGGGAGGAACTGAAAATGACAGTCTAAAGCATATAGCCCAGGGGATGGGTAGCTGGTGGCTTCAGTGGCCAGGGCATCCGGCCATGGAGGCTGTTATGGGTGCTGACATGTGGTGCAGTGTTGGGGTTTGGCTGTTCTCCGGGTGGTGGGGGGTTACGGGTGTGTAGAACGGGGGTTGGTGCCAGGGGCACAGTGCTGCCTCCTCACCCTGGCCTGAGAAGGTCATGCAGTTTCTTCAGGCACCGCTGGCCAGTCTGGATGATGTTGCTGGTGGTGCTTACTACCTCTGCCACCTGCACGGTGATCGGCGGTGGCTGACAGCCTCCTTCCCAGGCCGGAATACAGGGTCGCCACCTCTCCTCAACGGCATCAAGCAGGGTCCTGAGCTTGGCTTCCGTGAAATTGAGTGCCCCTCTTCTTGTTGCCATCTTGTTGGCTGGGCTGGTGCATGTGGGGAGTGACGTGTGTAAATTTGGCTGCAGCTTGTCAGCGCCTCTTACGTGTCAATCGCGAAACTGGCGAATCCCGTACCGTTTTTCATTGGAATCGATTGTGCTCCACGTGGTGTCGCTGCTAACCGGTTGTTGAATTGGTCCAGTTGCGGCGCCAGTTTTGCTGTTGTTGAACTCCACGAATCCTGCCCTGGCATCAACACTTACGCTGGGATTCTCCCTTCTGGGGGCTAAGTCCCCACGCTGGCGGGAGAACCGGCACCAACCACTCCGGCGTCAACAGCCCCCGAAAGTGCGGAATTCTCCCGGCCGGAGGGGTTGCCGCCACTCCAGCCGGCGCCGAAGGGACGGTGTGAGTTCGCACATGCGCCGAAGGGCCAGCATGATCTCGCGCATGTGCAGAACCGCCGGCGTGGTTCCACGCATGCGCAGACGGCCAACGTATTTTGCCGCATGCGCGGGGGGTTCTCTTCTCCGCGCCAGCCATGGCGGAGCCCTACAGGGGCCAGCGTGGAAAGAAGAAGTGCCCCCATGGAACAGGCCCGCCCGCAGATCAGTGGGCCCCGATCGCGGGCCAGGACACCGTGGGGACCCCCCAGGGGTCGGATCCCCCCGCGCCCCCCCGAGGATCGTCCACGCTGAATTACCTGCCAGGTCCCGCCGGCGTCAGAGGTGAGTGATTCACGCTGGCGGGACTGGCAAAAAACGGACGGCCGCTTGGCCCTTTGGGACCCGGATATTTGCCAACGGCCCCCGACCGGTGTGGCGTGAATCCCACCCCCGCGCGAAAAACGCGGCGGAGAAAATGGCAGCCAGCGTCAGGGCAGCGGGGTAGCGGGGCGGGATTCGCGTCACCTCCCCCAGGGATTCTCCGACCCGGCGAGGGGGTCGGAGAATTCTGCCGTTTAGTTTCACATATAATTACATAGAATGTGCTGCACAGAAACAGGCCATTCAGCCCCATTAGACAGTGCTCATGTAAGAATAAGCAACAACACCTCCTCCACAAAATTCCTCAATACCAGGGCCCCGCAAGGCTGCATACTTAGCCCCCTACAATACGCCCTGTACACACACGACTGCGTGGCAAAATTTGGTTCCAACTCCATCTACAAGTTTGCTGACTCGACGACTATAGTGGGCTGGATCTCGAATAATGACGAGGCAGAATACAAGAGGGAGATAGAGAACCTAGCGGAGTGGTGCAGGGACAACAACCTATCCCTCAATGCCAGCAAAACTAAAGAGCTGGTCATTGACTTCAGGAAGCAAAGTACTGTACACATCCCTGTCAGCATCAACGGGGCCGAGGTGGAGATGGTTAGGTGCTTCAAATTCCTAGGGGTACACATCACCAAAAATCTGTCCTGGTCCACCCACGTCGACGCTACCACCAAGAAAGCACAACAGCGCCTATACTTCCTCAGGAAACTAAGGAAATTCAGCATGTCCACATTAACTCTTACCAACTTTTACAGATGCACCATAGAAAGCATCCTATCTGGCTGCATCACAGCCTGGTATGGCAACTGCTTGGCCCAAGACCGTAAGAAACTTCAGGGAGTCGTGAACACCACCCAGTCCATCACACAAGTCCTCCCATCCATTTACTCTATGTACACCTCCCGCTGCCTGGGGAAAGCGGGCAGTATAATCAAAGACCCCTCCCACCCGGCTTACTCACTCTTCCAACTTCTTCCATCGGGCAGGAGATACAAAAGTCTGAGAACCCGCACAAACAGATTCAAAAACAGCTTCTTCCCCGCTGTTACCAGACTCCTAAACGACCCTCTCATGGACTGACCTGTATGCTTCACCCGATGCCGGTGCTTATGTAGTTACATTGTGGACCTTGTGTTGCCCTATTATCTACTTTTTTTTTTCTTTTTCTTTTCATGTACTTAATGATCTGTTGAGCTGCTCGCAGAAAAATACTTTTCACTGTACCTTGGTACACGTGACAATAAACAAAATCCAAATCCAAATCATGTTAATGCTCCACTTGAACCTCTTCGCACCACTTTTCATCTTTCCCTGTCAGCATATCCTTCTATTCCTTTCTCCCTCAAGCATTTGTGTAGCTTTACCTTAAAGACATCGCCCTGTACTTGCTTCCACTTTTCCTTGTGGTTGTGGGTTGCATATTTTTACCACTTTCTGACTCAGATGGACTTACCCTGATTGTTCTTGCTCATATTTATCCCTCAACCACTAAAGCAGGTTCAGCGTAGAGGAAGAGTCATATCGGACTCAAAACATTAACTCTGCTTCTCTCTCCACAGAACTGTTGAGCTTTTCCAGCACTTTCTGTTTTTATTTCAGATTTCCAGCATCTGCAGTATTTTGCCTTGATGACACGAAAACAGATTATCTGGTCATTATTGCGTTGCTGTTTGTGGGAGCTTGTTGTCTGCAAATTGACTGATTTGGTTCCTGCATTTCCACAGTGACTACAGTGCAAAAATACTTCTTGGACTGTAAAATATTTCTTTGGAGTTTCCTGAGGTTGTGAAAAGTGCTGGACAGGATAAGAAATAGGAGCATCAGTAGGGCACAAGGTCCTCAAAGCTGCTCCACCATTCAATGAGGTCAGAGTTGATTTTCACCTCAGATACACCTTCCTGCTTGATTCCCTCACTATTCGAAAATCAATCGATCTCTGACTTGAATATATTCAACAACTGAGCACCCACCACCATTTGCACAAAGAATTTCTAAGGTACACAGCGCTTTGAGAGAAAAAATGTGCCCTCAGTCCCAAATGGCCAACCCTCATTCTGAAACTTCCACCCCTAGTTACATTCACTCTGCCGAGCTCCTAAAGAATTTTATGGTTCAATTACATCACTTCCCATTGTTCTAAACTTCAGGGAAGGTGGACCTCGTCTGCTCAATCTCTCATAATGCAAGTCTTTTGGTGCTTTTTGTGTCCTCTTGCTCTGGATGTCCTCCTCTCAGTCGATACACTGCTCTACAAAACATTTACCCCTCCAGTAAATGGTAGAGAGATGGCTGAGAGAAAGCAAAGTAAATCACGCATCAGGTTTCATGAGTCGATGTTGCGCGATCGTTACCATCTCCCCCATCTTTGCCAAGGGTTGTTTCTCGAGAATTGGACTCTTTTCTCATTCACAGCGCTGCTGTACCGTGAACTAACTGAACTGCTCTGCCACTTTCACTGTTGTCTTTCAAGTAGTAACAGATGCCACTGCTAAAAGATTTGGCCAGTTTACAACCCATGGTCTTGTACGTGTAAGCACTGCTAGCTCTCATGCTGTCATACCACAAAAGGAACTAAGACTCATGTAGCTGGCAGCAGTACAGAACCACTTGTTTGTGAGGTTCACAATTTGCTGAACACGTTCAGCTCACAAAATGCTTAGAGGAAGCAGTTTCCATGTTCCCAACTGCTGAGTTGCTATGAGAAGCAGTGAACGGCGCTGAATTTCAGCATTAGGAAGAGTTCACTGCTGGGTGGGTCGTGACTGAAGATCAGTGACACACAGGGCTGCAGACGATGACAGCTGGTGGAAAAGTGGACTGTAAGTGGAGATTCTGCCCTTGTTATCAGCATCACTGCTGGAGCTGCATTTTATGAACCAGGTTGTCCAAATGAGACACATCCAATGCCCATGTGAGTCATACTCATTGTGTAACTGAGTCACACATCAGGTCTGTATTGAGATGGTTCATCACAGCACGTTGGCAGTTGACGCACCTTCAGCAATCAAGGAATAAAGAGAGGAAAAATCATCCCGGATTCCCAATTCGGATCATTATCCAGTAACTCCAGCTGGAAAGTTCATGTGTGCGGTTATTGGGGGTGGGATTTAGCAGCCACATTAGCTGTGGGCGCAAATCCCGTAATGTCCTCTAAATCTCACCAGGGGCTAAGAACAGGATTTGCGCTGATGAGATTTCCGATTGCGATATTCCCGGATCCTCCCCAATGACGTGATCAGGTTCATGCCCAGGAAGGGCGTGGTTAACGTTGCATCTTCAGTCCTCATCGAATCTTCCCACCCACCATGCCAGCGCAAATTACTACTACCTGTTAAAAATGGGATCCCAGCTCAGACCACAACAGTGGCTAGGATACTGGACAAAAACCCCAATATCTTATTTAGTTTGTAAGATTGTGAGGAAAGGATACTTCGGAATCATACTTGCATGATTTCATGCAAAATAGAAAATGGCATATTAAAGCAAATTTGTTAATACGGGATTTACATATCTGTAACATCACACAAGAAAATAGCTTACAATTACCCCTTAAACAATGCTAATCAATATAGTGACACAATAACCCTTAGCTGCTATCTTTACTTCCACTCAAACAACAAAACCATCTCAGATCCCAATCCACTTTTAAATAAAGTTAGCTTACTCAGGAATACTTGCTGTACAGAGATGTCTTTTGAGACTACATGAAAAGATAAACCTGAACCCTGTCAGAACAATGCAGCATTTCTGGCTGTATTTCTTCAGAAGCATCTCAGCTTGCCTTTCAGCCAAAAACTAAAACTGAACCTCAAAACCTGACTGTTTCAACCCCTGGTTCCTCCCATTAACAACATCATCATGCTAAACTGAACACGGTGGGTTGGATTCACCATTTATGAGACAAAGTGTTGACGCCAGCGGAGGAACTGTGGCATTTTCCGACAACAAAATCGACGTCGACACCTCACCGATTCTGTAACCGATGAGGGGTGAGCAGCCGCGCTGCGTAAAACTCCCATCTCCCACAATATAAACAGCTGGAGAATGGCCGGGTCTGTGGCTGCGCAAGCGCAGGGCGACAATCTGCAGCGGTCGTGCCGTAAAAAATGGCACTGGCAGTGCGCAGACCCAACCTGCCAGATAGTGCTCTTCTGGCCACCCCCAACCAGTCCCCCCAGTCCTCGCAGAAGCCCTCCCAGCCAGCAGCATGGGTCCCACCTGACGTGGCGGGGCTGGATGCAGTTCACAGTCGCCACGCCGGGTTCCCGACCACTGAGACCATGAGTCAACCGCACGGTCGGGAACTCGGCCCATTGGGAGTGAAGCATCGGGGGAGGGCCTTCAGGTGATGCGCCAATGGCGTTCCAATGCCGTTTGGCACGCAACGCCATGACGCTAATTCGGAGTGGGCGGAGGATACAAAACCAGCGTCAAGCCGCCGCCGTTCCCGATTGGGACATCAGAAGGGATTCTCCGCCCGATCGCCGATTCCGAAATCGGCGTCGGGGAGTGGTGAATCCCGCCCAATGTCTCTCATTAACAACTCCGCAGGGAATCCTCTTAATATAAATAAAAATCCATTTGTTCAAACATTTACACTGTTTTAATTTCACCTCTGGTTCCCAAACCTGGATTTTTTAAAAACACTACTGCAGCAGTCATACACACACAAACCCAGGCTTTTAACCCTTACTGCACCAAATACATATAATAAAAGTTGAAATAAAATTTCCGTAGTCCCAGATGGCCAGAGGCAGCTTTTCCCTTTGAGGGGGAGTACTGACTGGTGGTGATTTAATCTGAGGATCACCACACCGAGGGGCAAGGTTAAGATGACGGCGCCTTCATGAATAACCTCAGCCGATACAGGAATTGAACCTGCGCTGCCGGCCTGATTCTGCATCACAAACCAGCTGTCCAGCTAACTGAGCTAAAGCGGCTCCCCATAAATACATTTAATACAATATATCTGAAATTCCAACATTCATCATAGGGAACCAGGCGCTATGGCTTTTGAGAAAGAGGAAGGAGGTGAGCACCATTACCTTCACTGAGCACCAGGGAGTCCAAGGGGACATAATCCGCTGGCCAGCCCCATAGACTGGGGGATAGGCAGAGCTAATAGGCACACTTTTTACTCAGGTTGCATCGTTCAGAGATCTCATTGCTATCATGCCTCAACACTTAAGCATCCTGGACAGCTACTCCAGAGATCGAGAACCCCCATCCCCAGCTTGCTGCCAGGTTGGGCACCGTGCTGCCTTCTCTTTCAGGATCTGATCCACCCTGCCTATTTATGCTCGGCAAGCGTCCTCATTCTCTCCCGCTTCATGGAGGAGAACTAGTTCACTGTCCAACAGCGTTATCCCCCCAGGATGTCATTACCCCTCTGCGACCAAGAGATGAAGTAGGCAAAGATACCAATCATCAGGGTGCTGGGGTAGAGGAGTTCTTCAGTGTCTGCTGCCCAGTCGATGCAGGAGGGTAATGTTGACTCACAGTGAAGAATGTTCCTCAGCTACTATTTATGTCTGAATCCTGTAGGCCTGCTGCCAACACGCTGACTTCCCGGCTCATGGCTGAGTGAGGTTATGCGCTACATTCCTTTGTCCCTTTGCTTTAAAGGAGGAATAGGGGCAAGGGTCTAGGCTTCACTGAATCATGCCCGAGTCCCATCACTGTGAATAAAACATTCGCACTGAAGGCCTAATGGTCTGATGGACATTGGAGGCCAGTGAGAAAAAATGTGTTCCAAAGCGGAGAAGGGCTATGACACTGGGAGAATGGTTAAAGATTCTGAGGCATTAATGTGGTGATCAACTATAATATTTAATTCAATGATATTTCTAAATTTTACAAATGCCAATGTTCCCCAACCACCTGTGCCTAACTTCCACAGTGCCCATGCTGTGCCCCTACAATTCTTTAGACTTATGTACCCTTCCACTACATCTAGGTGTGTTCCCAGGATGCACATCAGAGGTAGAGGTGGCCTGTAGCCTTCCACGCACTGTTGCCTGCAATGCCTTTGGTGGGCGATCTCTAGAGGCTTAAAACCTGGAGGGGCCCAGCCTACTTTTGGTTGAAACTGATGATGTTGCATCATCCTGTTCTGCCCTCTCTGCTTGGGTTGCATCGGTCTCAGGAAGGGGGGATTCAGATTGGCTGGTCACTCCCAGGGTCTATTGTGGAAGATGTGCCCCGCAGTCTCTCCCCTCCAGGTGCTTGTGCCCCTGGGTTACTCCATGGGATGGAGGGACAGCGGGAGTGAGGTCCAGGAATCTCAACATCACCTGACACTGCCAGCCCTGGAGGCCCGCTATTATTTGAACCATACAATTGAAGCCCACAGCCATGGTTTTCAGGGACTAAGCCATGCTTCAGAATTCTCCAATCATGGATCTGACCTCTTGCCCCATGCTTTCCACCACAGAGGTCACCCTTGCAGTGTTGGCCATGGTGTCATGCATTGCCAACACCATCTCCTAGGACAGAGACTTAGGCCTTTCGGTTGCAGGAGTGTCACTGACAACTCCTCTGGGTATTCCCGGCTCTGGCTTTGCATTTCCAGCAGCTTTGGGGATGAACAAGGGGTTCAAGGATCTGTCTGATCCCTGGCTCCATCTGATGTGCATCAGAAGCAGTGTAGTGCTCATCAAATAGTGACCCAGAAGCATACGTGCTAAGGTCTCCCACAAGGTGTGTATCTCTGCGACGGTGGATGGTGTGGATGATAGCTGTGATGCTTCATCTGTGTCCTCCTCTGAGAGCTTCTCCAAGGTGGTGTCAAGGAAGGGCTGTGGGATACTGCTGGTGAATGGACTCGTGCTCGGTGATATTCCTGCAAGACAAGGAGAATGGTATTAGTGCAAGGCCTGGCCAAGGGTTTGAAGTACACAGAACTCACTTGAATCTAATCATCTGGATGGAGGTGCAATGACTCCTCACATTCCTCTCACAGGCCCATCTCGCTCTCAGCACAGGCCCGCTTCTGCTCCTCCCCTCAAGCTTCAGGGCTCTCGCCTCGAAAAGAGTCAGGATCGGTTGAGCATCCCGCCGCCCATCTTCTCTCGCTCGCACCGATTGTGCGTAAGCTTATCCTGTCTGACAAGTGTGGGCACTGAGCATAAACTTGAAAATGTCCTGAGTGTGTTTAGGGTATGTGGAAGCTTGTAAAGGTTGCGCGTGGGGGCCCAGTGAGGTGGCAACCTGTCGGATCAAAATTACATTCTGAGGGGTTACAGCAAGGTGGAGTGCAGAGAGGAGTTCAGGAGCACTTAACCCTTTCCCCCCCTCTTGGTCAGGCTTCTGGCACTGACCAGTGCTGCAACTGTCTCCCAGGTGGGATTTGTCACTTTGCTAAAGGGCTTCCTGCCAGCCTGAGGGTATATTGATGCCCGCTTCCCCTCCATGCTATCTAACATATGGGTGAGGGCCCCCTCTGCGAATCAGGGAGCTGGCTTCCTCGCTGCCAACCTCCTGACTTGAATGAGAGCAAGCGTTGTAGTGCCGTTTAAATGCAGTGTGCCCCTTCATTGAAATGCTCTGATGATCCTCGGGGTGGGCGAATCAGATGCTTCATGCCTCAGGCGCGGCGTTTTTCACATGAGGAGAAAAGTGTTTTCAAACGGCCTGAAAATTGTTGTCCGGAGCATGCTGCCAGGGCCGGTGGGAATTGCACTTTCATCGCCGAAAATTACGCGTTGTCATTTTTTTCCAGAAAATTCAGCCATAGGGAGGAAATAATCAGACATAATAAAGAATCTATTTACAGGTGCTGCCTAGCCTCAGATTGCAGTTTGCAAAAGCAAGGTCCAGCCATATTGAATCATATACTGACAGGAATCAATGTCTGCAATAGCATAAGGAGATAGAAAAAGGATAAAACCCAACAAAACAACGTACAAAGAATTGCACCGGATTCTGGGAATCTGAATGCTAACAAAAACATTCCAACAGGAGTTACTGGACAACGTTCTGAATTGGGAATCCTGGATGATTTTTCCTCTCTTTATTCCTTGATTATTTAAGGTGTATCAAAATTGCATGTCCTGCTGTTTCTAACTGAGAACAGATGAGGAGGTTGATGGCTGATGATATTCAGGTGGTCCTCAAGTCGATATTTTAAAACTTTCTAATCATTCATGGGGGTCAATATGGATGTCCATGACTCTTAGTAGTTATGATTTTGGCTGAATGCCATGATTGAAATCACTCTCACTTATTAATTATACTCTTTGGCAGAGTCTACAGAGAGCCGTAGTTAAGGGAGGGTGACTTCCGAAGGTCCTGCTCCTGAAGTAATTAGTGTCTGGTTGATTCCAACAATTGTAATAATCAGCTCCAAAGATTCACACTGGTTCAAGATTCAGTTGGCCCAGCTCAGTGTCCCTGTCCACAGAACCAGCCACCCCCCCAAGGGGTTTGGGATAGCTCATTTTCTTTGGCACACTGGCATTAGTCACATTTTAAAAGCTTGTTCAAGTGAAAAGGTGTTGGGCGGGATTCTCCGTCGGCTGATGCTGAAATCGGGAAAGGCTATTGGGCAGAGAATCGGTCTTGATGCTGAAATCGTGGGGGGAACCAGGTTCACGCCAAATCGTGATTTTCTGGTTGGGCGCAGGGGTACGCACCATGCTGACATGTCGGCCTTTCTCCCCCTGCAGACAGTGGATATTGGATTTCAACCAGCAATGGTGACCTTCCTCCTAGTCGCCGCAGCCCGGGGGGATGCACTGAGGCTGTACAAGCTGAAGCTGCTTGAGGAGGAGGAGGACGCTGCAGCAACAGAGCCTGACCCAGAAGAGCAGGAAGCAACTGGTGAGGATGGAGAGCAGGCCGAGGAGGAGGCGATGCCAAGGAGGTGCCACATGAGACCTCGTGTGTACCGGCAACGCCTGTCATTTATGGACCTGCCGGACCAGGCAAGTCGTCGAAGGCTCCGGCTGACCGGGGGGACAGTGCGGCGTATCTGCAAGGTCATGGCACACCTGGCACCGTGGGGAAATGGGGGGGAATCCCGTTCCGGTGGCCATCAAGGTGATAGTTGCCCAGAAACTCTACGCCACTGGGTCCTTCTAGACGCCGAGTGAGAACCTGTCAGGGATCTCACAGAGTTCAGCGCACAGATGCATCCGCATCGTTACAGGGGTCCTATGTGCCCAGTCAGTACAATACATTCATTTCAATGTGGACTGAGCCCACCAGGATGCCCAGGCAGCGGGGTACGCCGCCATCGCCGAGATGCCCCGGGTCCAGGTGTGATTGACTGCCCTACGAGCACCTACAGATGACAGGCTGATCTGAAAGGGGTTCCCCTCGCTGAACGTGCAGCTGATGTGTGACCATGAGCGGCGCATCATGCATGTCTGCACCCGATACCGAGGCAGTGTGCATGACGCCTATATCCTGGCACACTCAATGGTTCCTAGCCTTTTTGAGGTGCCTCCCTGGCTGGGGTTTGGCTCCTCTGTGACAGAGGTAATCCGCTACGGTCTTGGCTGATGACACCTATACTGAGGTCACAGACTGATGAGCACGGGACGTTCTAATTGCCTCCAGGTTCACCGACTAAGGGGCCTGGCCGGCGGCACCAACGTCCCATCCCATCCCCAGATCCCCTCCCAATCCCCCCGGCTGGCCACCCCCTCCCATGAGCACCCTCCCTCAAGGACTGCTGCCACCCCCCCCTGCGCACTTGCAACTCCTCATCGATTCCTACCTGCTTCACTATAGGGTTCAGGCCCTGGATTGTCAGTAACAATGGGTCTGGCCCATGGGATGGAGGATGATGACAACCCACTCTGGGAGGAGTTCTGGTGCTTTTCACCATCCAAGGTGCTGCGGTGTTCTGGTATCTCCCCTGTGGGAGTCACCGGCACGGACCTCATCACCTCCTCCTCCCTCGAGGTGCCCATTGAACCCTGGGCTACTCCATGGGACGGGGGTCTGAGCAGAGCTATCCCCTGAGGCTCCCTCACCACCTGGTGCTGCCAGTCCTTGAGACCTGCTCTCGTCTCAACTCGGGTCTGAATGATCGCGGCCATGGATCACAGGGAGGGGACCACCTCCACCTGGGACTGCGAGACATCACCCAGTAACTGTGCCACCACTTTCTGGGTATGTGCCACATCAGCCAGCGACTGCGCCATCTCCCTCTGTGACTGGACCACCTCCCTCTGGGTCTACGGCACGTCGGCCAGCACATGGGCAATGCTGCCAATGCTTTCAGTCATGGCCCACTGTGACTGGGCCACACTCTGGAGTGCCATTGCAATGCTCTGGTGCCTCTGGTACATGGCTGCCTGTGAGAGGGCAACTATGCCCTGGGCCTTGGCCACTGCCTGCACAGATTGCCCCAGGCCTTGGACATCTTGAGCCATGGCCGAGACCTTCCCCCCCCCCAATGCCTGAACCACAGACACCACCCATGCGGTGTTGGCCTTGGTGGCACACATGGTCGGCACCACCTCCTGCTCCTGAACATGTGCTGGATGCTTGTCGACAACCCCTCATGCAATCCCTGGCCCTGTGACTGCATCTCCACAGTCAATGGAACCATCCATTCCAGAAGCCCGGAAATTGTCTGGATGGCAGCTAGTCCCTGGGGTCGGCCTACCCTCCAACTGTCTGCCCTGTCATGGGTTGCTTTAGGTAGTATGGAGGAGGTGGGGAGGCTGCAGAAAGATTTAGGCAGTTTAGGAGAGTGGTCCAAGAAATGGCTGATGAAATTCAACGTGGGCAAGTGCGAGGTCTTGCACTTTGGAAAAAAGAATAGAGGCATGGACTATTTTCTAAACGGTGACAAAATTCATAATGCTGAAGTGCAAAGGGACTTGGGAGTCCTAGTCCAGGATTCTCTAAAGGTAAACTTGCAGGTTGAGTCCGTAATTAAGAAAGCAAATGCAATGTTGTCATTCATCTCACGAGGCTTGGAATATAAAAGCAGGGATGTACTTCTGAAGCTTTATAAAGTATTAGTTAGGCCCCATTTAGAATACTGTGAGCAATTTTGGGCCCCACACCTCAGGAAGGACATACTGGCACTGGAGCGGGTCCAGCGGAGATTCACACAGATGATCCCAGGAATGGTAGGCCTAACATAAGATGATCGTCTGAGGATCCTGGGATTATATTCATTGGAGTTTAGGAGGTTGAGGGGAGATCTAATAGAAACTTACAAGATAATGAATGGCTTAGATAGGGTGGATGTAGGGAAGTTGTTTCCATTAGCAGGGGAGACTAGGACCCGGGGGCACAGCCTTAGAATAAAAGGGACTCACTTTAGAACAGAGATGAGGAGAAATTTCTTCAGCCAGAGAGTGGTGGGTCTGTGGAATTCATTGCCACAGAGGGCGGTGGAGGCCGGGACGTTGAGTGTCTTTAAGACAGAAGTTGATAAATTCTTGATTTCTCAAGAAATTAAGGGCTTTGGAGAGAGAGCGGGTAAATGGAGTTGAAATCAGCCATGATTGAATGGTGGAGTGGACTCGATGGGCCGAATGGCCTTACTTCCACTCCTATGTCTTATGGTCTTATGATCCACCTGTTGTACCACAGCATGAAATGAAATGAAAATCGCTTATTGTCACAAGTAGGCTTCAGATGAAGTTACTGTGAAAAGCCCCTAGTCGCCACATTCCGGCGCCTGTTCGGGGAGGCTGGTACGGGAATGTGTGTCGTATGCACCAGATAGTGTCCCAGGAGCCACTTCAGTAATGCGCCCAATCGAGGTGAGTGTCTCTGGGATGCTGGAGGGTGTTGAAGCCACCTGTGACGGAAAGTTGGTGTCTTCCCCGGACTCGAGCTCTGGGGTATCAAAGGGCTCGGCCCATGTTCATGCCGATATCGTTATTTCTCTGTTACTGGGCAGGGGGCGAGGGACACAAGAAGACCCTGCCTCATCACTGGAAGCTGCTGGGATGGGGAGAGTGGGATATGTGGAAGAAGGCGCTGTGTGTGGGGAGAGGAGGGGGGCTGGTGGTGGAGAGGGGTTGTGGATGTCCTTGATAGTGGAGCAGGGGGAGGGTGGAGTGGTGGTGGGTGTGTGGTTGATGTGGGGTTGGGGGTAATGGTGGGTGGGGTGACGCACGTGCCATGGGGAACCACAGCTCAGCAGATTCTCATTTTCTCGCCCCATGCCAACCTCTGCCCCAGCGATTGCCCTTTCTTTGGGCCATCCAAACATGCCCAATGCCCTCCATTCTGCTGCGGTGAGGGGCCGCAGGTCTAGTGGTCCCCCTCCAGTCTTCCATCTCTCTCGGCAATTGTGAGCAACCACCCCCTGAGGGGGCGGGAGGGAAAGCAGAAAATGAACAGTGTTACACAGTCTGGTGCATGCAGCCCAGGGGGTGGGGAGCTGGTGGCTTCAGTGGCCAGGGCATCCATACCATGGCAGGTACGGGTGCCGGCATCTGGTGCAGAGTGGAGGTTTGGACGCCCTCCAGGTGGGTGGAGTTATGGTTGTGTGGGCCGGGGCTTAGTGCTAGGGCACAGTACTGCTTATTCATCCTGGCCGCCCTGAGGATGTTGTGCAGTTTTTTTCGGCACTGCTGGCCGGTCCTAATGGTGTTGCCCATGGCGCTCACAGCCTCTGCCACCTGTGTCCAGGCCCGGTGGATGGCAGTGGCTGACAGCCTCCTTACCACTCAAGGGTACAGGATCAGCCGCCAGTCCTCCATGATGTCCAGCAAGGTCTCCAGTTCTGCATCAGTAAATCTTGTTGCCGTTCGTCTTGCTGCCATTTGTTGGCTATGATGATGTGTGTGGGGAATGAAGTGTGTATATGCAGCTGCAACATGTCAGCCCCCTGAGTGCCAACCCTGAATCTGGTAAATCAGACACTCTTTTTCATTGAAATTGGCCGTGTTCCACGTGGCGTCGGTGCTAGCCCCTTAATTGTCAGTGAATTTGTCCAGATGCGGCGCCAGTTTGCTGCTTCCATGAATCCTGCTCCAGCGTCAACACTTAGTCTCAGGAACGGAGAATCCAGCCCATTGCATTTTCTCAGAAGTTAACTTGGCAGCAAGAGCTGGAGGATGCCTCTCAGTGGGACAACCCATTACCTAATACTGGGTCTGGGTCCCGTGGAGCATACATGCTGAACCCATTGGGATGAGAACAGTAAGCGGGCATTAAGTTCTCTCTTCAGGGCCTCAATTGATAGTGGGTAGGGAAGTCCACGGACCCTCCTTTTCTTTAAGTCATTCATGGTGTAGTGATATCATGGTTGTGTTGTAATTCACCAATTGACCACCAGGAGTCTTATTAGTATATAAGTGAATGTTAGAGTCTGGTGACCCCTCAGACTGGCTGCAGGAAGCTGGAGAAAGATTTCTTGTGCCTGATCTTACTGTTATTCATCTGTAATATAAATCAAGACCATTCGACAAGAACATTACATGGTACCAGGATTGGATGGTATTAAACACTGAGAAAAAACTATCAGCCTGCCACGAGGTCCACAGAAAGTTGAATATTTTGCAGACTGCAAGAATGAACCATGTGGAGTCGTTAAAGCCACCACTGAGTCTTAGATTTCATGGTAATGTGGACTGCAACTGGAGTGTGTTTAAACAACAATTTAATCTGTTTCTTACTGGAGTAAATTTAGAAGATCAATCAGATTTGCATAAGGTAGTGATGCTCCGAACAGCGGCAGGGACAGAAGCAATTGCTGTGCTTCATACGTTTAAATTTGCAAATGTTGAAGATAGTAAAAATTTTAATGAAGCAATTCGAAGATTTGATGCACATTGCAGCCCCAGAAAGAATTAAATTTATAAATGTTATGTGTTTAGATCACTTTTACAGAAGACAGAAGAGTCCATAGATCATTTCATCACTGATTTCATGTTAAAAGCTAAAACCTGTAATTTTTCTGTGGGGGAATCTTTGATGATTTGGGACCAGGTTGTGTTTGGTGTGAATGAAAATAAGCTGAGGGAGCGGTTGCTGAGGGAGAGCTGTCTATGGAACGGTTTGGATCAACACCCCAACAATTCTGAGAATATTATCAGCAAATTCAGCGATATGTTCACAGGTTTTGGTACACTACCATTCACCTACAAGATACAACTCAAAGAGGATGCAAAACCTGCGATACAGGCACCAAGAAGAGTACCTGCACCTCTTCGGGATTGCCTCAACAAGGAGCTGGACAGAATGACAAAATTAAAAGTAATCAGAAAGATAGTAGAAACTATCAGCTCGGTAAACTCCATGGTTTGTGTAAAGAAAAAGAATAGTGATATTCGCGTGTGCATGGATCCTAAAGATCTTAATGAGAATATCAAAAGAGAACATTACCAAATACCAAAGCGTGAGGAAATTGTCATGATATTCAGGTAAACATCATAGCACAGACATACATACATACTGATGGACAGATCAACGGACCAATCAACACACACAACACGACAGCCAATCACAGGCAAGAGCATACACAGTACAAAACAGGGAACATGGCACTTCCTGGGCACTCGAGCAGGAGACGGCTCAGGGCACAGAGCTCATTACAAGCCACTCAGACATCCACCATGTGCTGAGTGCCACTACAAGATAGAATTAGGAATAGGTCCACAGAATCAAGGTTCATGATCGAACGTCAGTAAACAGTTTACCAGTGTAAATAGATGTCTGAAATAAAACTGCGTTGTACCATTCGCAACCATGTTGTTTCGTCTGTGTAGCAGAGTACCCAACACTTCAGAAATCACATCTGAGATGGCTGGCGCACAATTCTTTACGAAAATTGACACATCTCAAACTCTCTAGCACCTAAAGGAAGAGGAACAAGGTACAAAATGCTGCCCTTTTAATATGCCATTTGGATGGCACTGCTTTCTGAGAATACCATTTGGCATAATTTCGGCATCAGACATTTTTAACCATTCTATGGCACACATAATCGAAGGCATCGAAGGTGTACGTGTGTATGTGGATGATATCATAATTTGGGTCTCAACCATAGAAGAGCACAATACGAGGTTGCTTAAAGTTCTAATGAGCGTCAGGAACATTAGGGTGACGCTTAACAAGCAAAAGTGCCAATTTGGAGTAACTGAGGTCACATTCCTAGGTGACAAGCTCTCATTGCATGTCATTGAACCTGACAAGGACAAAATCCAAGCAACTCTCAACATGCCAAAACCACACGACAAGAAAGCCATTTAAGAGTGATGGGTACAATCAATTATATAGGGAAATTTATTCCAAACCTGTCAGCAGAAACAACACATCTATGTGATTTCTTGCACAAAACAACAGATTTCACTTGGACTGAGCAACATGAGCAAGAGTGGAAGAAGTAAGACTGCAACTCGAGCATGTTGATTGGAAACCAGTTGCGTATGCATCATGATCCATGATGACAAATGGAGAAATTCCATGACTACATCTATGGGCTTGCAACTTACATCGTTGAGACAGGTCATCGTCCTTTGGTTAATATCATCAAACAAAATCTGAACCAGATGTCTCGCTAACTCCACGCATTCAGAGGTTGATGGTCAAGTTACAAAGCTATGACTTCAATCTCATCTACACGCCAAGCAAATATTTGTTCTCAGCAGATGCAGTATCAAGAGCATCGATACACAGAAGTAGTGAAATTGCTGAAGATGTAGATCTGCATGTCAATCTTATTTCTACTCTATTACCAGTATCATATATGAAACTATGTGAGACGCAAGAAGAGATCAGGATAGATCAAACTCTTCAAGAGGTGATGAGGAACATCAACTCACACTGGCCCAGAGGTCAATGTATAGAGTTTTACAATATAAGATCTGAACACAGTATCATTAATGGAGTAGTACTTCGTTTGAACACTATAGTCACTATAGTCGTACCTCAATCTCTTCGCAAGGATGTACTTAAGAGGATACATGGATTGAAAAATATAAACGGAGAGCTCGTGACTCTGTTTACTGGCCAGGTATAAACTAGGATATTGACAGGATGGTCAGTTGTTGTGACACATGCCAGATGCAACATTGCAAGCAAGCAAGAGAATCTATGCAAATATCTGATTTACCTACGGCACCATGTAGAAAGTAGCTATTGATCTCTTTCACCTGCGAGGGAAAGATTATTTAATGATCATGGGCTATTTTTCAAACTATTCTACTGTCATACATAACGGCAAGCAGTGTAATGCTGCATCACCAAGTCAAATTTTGCTAGGCACGGAATTCCGCAAGTCGTCGTGAGTGACAATGGTCTTTGTTTTAGCTGTAAAGAGTGGCTCCACTCCGCAGTCACATATGATTCCAATCACATCATGTTGAGTCTGTTGTACCCTCAAGCTGAAAAAGGTGTATATATTGTTCAGCAATTATTGAAGAAAGCAATGGATAGCCAATCTGATCCATATCTCACACTATTGAGTTACAGAGCGTCTATATTGTCACATGGTAGATCACCAGCAGAGTTACTCATGAATAGAAGGTTGTGAACCACACTTCCATACTTGGCAAAGAAGGAGGAGAATTCAGTGATACTGCAGGAAATGCAGAACGATAAAGCAAAACAAAACCAGTTCTAAAACTTAGAGTGTCTTGAACTTTACCACCTTTGAGTTCTTCAAAACCGGAAATCTTCACAACGACATGATGGATGACGGCTCTCCGTCAGAATCAACTCAAGCTGCAGTGTCAGATAGTTCAGCAGTTCCTGAGCATGAGAATGTCATGGAGAACATTTGAGAAGATCAATCAGAGTCAGAAGAAAACCCGATCGACTCAATTTATAGATTTGGACTATTTATACATACTATGCTTGCTATTCTTGTGTGTGTATATACATATAATATTTCTATAATATATATATTTGTTAAATCAGTTTAAAAAAAAAAAAATTTTAAATACTGTTCGACTCACAGGCCCATGATGTCACATGTAAATATACTGATGATCATGTATTAATTTATTCCTTCAAAGGAAAAGGGATTTAGTGATATCATAGTTGTGTTGTAATGCACCGGACCACTAGGAGTCTCATTAGTATAAGTGAATATTAGAGTCAGGTGACCCCTAAGACTGGCTGGAGGAAGCTGGAGAGAGGTTGCTTGTGCTTGATCTTACTGTTATTCATCTGTTGTTTTGTGTATAGTTTACCCATAGTTAATGTTAATAAATCTTTATAGCTTTAGCTACAAGCTAAAAGTTCTTGCAATATAAATCAGGCCATTCAACAAGAACTTTTGGGCGGGGGTTCATACATGTGTCACATGAACGGCAACTAAGCGGGGTCTCACTTCCTCGCCCAAGGCCGATCTCCACCCCAGCGACTTGCCTTTCTTCAGGTCCACCAAACACTTATAGGGCCCGCTGCTCTGCCACGTGAGGAGCTGCGGGACCATTGGTCCCCCTCCTGTCTTTTCCCACTCCCTACAGTTATGAGTGGCCTTCTCCTGCGGGAGGGGAGGGGGAACAGAAAGCACACATTGTTAGATAGTCCTATGTATCCAGTCCAGGCGGTGGGTTGCTGGTGGCTTCAGTGGCCAGGGCACCGGGCCATGGTGGCCGGTATGGGTGCTGGCATGTGGTGCAGGGTGCATGTTCGGTTGCCCTCCGAGTTGGGGGGGGGGGGGGGTTGGTGGGGTGGGGTAATGGGTGTGTGGGATGTGGGTTGGTGCCTGTCAAGGGGTACAGTGCTGCCTACTCACC
This sequence comes from Scyliorhinus torazame, assembly GCF_047496885.1. Lineage (NCBI taxonomy): Eukaryota > Metazoa > Chordata > Chondrichthyes > Carcharhiniformes > Scyliorhinidae > Scyliorhinus > Scyliorhinus torazame. The sequence goes on from NC_092707.1 coordinate 158,305,871, forward strand.
CTGGCTGTCCTGAGGAGGTCGTGCAGCTTTTTACGGCACTACAGGCCAGTCCGGACGGTGTTGGTGGTGATGATAACAGCCCCTGCCACCTGCACTCAGGCACGGCGAATAGTGGTGGCTGGCATCCTTCTCCCAGGTCCGTGGTACAGGATGGCCTGCCTTTTCTGCACTGCGTCCAGGAGGGGCTCCAGCTCGGCATTAGTGAAGCGTGGGGCCGCGTGTCTTTCTGCCGTTTTGTTGGCTGGGATGGTGTGTGCGGGGAGTGAGGTACATATACTCATTGGAATTGATTATGTTCCACGTAGAGCTGGTGCTAACCCCTTAACAGTTGCTGAATAGGTCCAGGTGCGGCACCAGTTTGGCTGTCATGGAAGTCCATGATTCCTGTCCCGGCGTCAACACTTAGTCTCAAGAAAGGAGAATCCCACCCCAGATGCCCCAGAGTTTTATCATTGTCCAGGAATCAGATGAAGTTACAAAAGGCACCATGATGCAGGACATTAAGAGGATTGCGAAGAGCTTTGAACAGAAATGACAGTAAATCGTACTGGAATTAATTTTAACACACCAATGTGACAATCCTCGGACTGTGATTAGAGAAGATTATTAACCCCTTTATTCCCAGTGGGTCCAAGCCTTCACTAAAATAGTGGACAGAGGAATGTCACAAATGTGTTAAGCATCTGGGGCGAAATTCTCCGTTATCGGCGGAAAGTCCGCCGATCGGCGCAAAAAACGGCGCAAATCCGACTTACGTCACGTCGGAAAAATGGGTCGATAGTCTCCGGCCCGAAATGGGCTAGCAGCGACGTAACGGGATCCGCGCTTGCGCAGTGGTTCACGCCGTGCAGCGTCATACGCGCTGCACGGCGTGGCGGCTCATAAGGCCGCGCTGCTCCCCCCCCACCCGACCGGAACACCTGACCGCAACACCCGACTGGATGGCTGGCCGTCGCTCAGCCCCAAGGTTCGAGTCACGCGATGTGGAGGCGCTCCTGGACGCGGTGGAGCAGAGGAGGGACGCCCTGCATCCCGGGCACGGCCGCAGAGTTGCCCCACGCCACAGCCGGCGTCTGTGGAGGGAAGTGGCAGAGGCCGTCACCGCTGTGGCCCTGACACCACGGACAGGCACCCAGTGCCACAAGAAGGTGAACGACCTCGTCAGAGCAGGCAGGGTGAGCCTCCCCATGTCCCCCCTTCCCCATATCCCCCCTCCCCCATATCCCCCCCTCCCCCATATCCCCCATATCCCCCCTCCCCATATCCCCCTCCCCCATATCCCCCATATCCCCCCTCCCCCATATCCCCCCTCCTCCATATCCCCCTCCCCCATATCCCCATAACCCCCCCTCCCCCATATCCCCCCTCCCCCATATCCCCCCTCCCCCATATCCCCCCTATCCCCCCTCCCCCATATCCCCCCCTTCCCCATATCACTCCCTCCCCCATATCCCCCCTCCCCATATCCCCCCTCCCCCATATCCCCCATATCCCCCCTCCCCCATATCCCCCATGCCCCATATCCCCCCTCCCCCATATCCCCCATATCCCCCCTCCCCATATCCCCTCTCCCCCATATCCCCCCCCTCCCCCATATCCCCCATATCCCCCTCCCCCATATCCCCCCTCCCCCATATCCCCCATATCCCCCCTCCCCCATATCCCCCCCTCCCCCATATCCCCAAGTGAATATAGCCCTAACCTTAACCTCTGCAATGCACGCGCAACCGATGGCGTGCATTCATATACCTGCCTAACAGTGTTGCCTTTTACCCCTGCCACCACCCCCCCCCACCCACAGGAGAAGCACGCACACAACAATAGGGAGCATGTGAGGACTGGAGGAGGCCCCGCTGATGAGAGGCCACTGACCGTACATGAGGAAAGGGCCCTGGAACTGGCTGGTGGACCTGAGGACCGGGAGGTTGCTGATGCAGGGGTCGGGGGCGTAGTAGCAAGTGAGCCACCGACAGCCCATCCCCATATCCCCCCTCCCCTATATCCCCCTCCCCTGTATCACCTGATCACTGCCTGATGTCTAACCATGCATGCTTCATTGTGTATCGCAGGACCAAACGTTCAGGCACCCATCCCCGCAGATGCAGAACGCCCGCAGGATGCCCCTCGGAGAAAGTCCGGCGATCGGCGCAAAAAACGGCGCAAATCCGACTTACGTCACGTCGGAAAAATGGGTCGATAGTCTCCGGCCCGAAATGGGCTAGCAGCGACGTAACGGGATCCGCGCTTGCGCAGTGGTTCACGCCGTGCAGCGTCATACGCGCTGCACGGCGTGGCGGCTCATAAGGCCGCGCTGCTCCCCCCCCACCCGACCGGAACACCTGACCGCAACACCCGACTGGATGGCTGGCCGTCGCTCAGCCCCAAGGTTCGAGTCACGCGATGTGGAGGCGCTCCTGGACGCGGTGGAGCAGAGGAGGGACGCCCTGCATCCCGGGCACGGCCGCAGAGTTTCCCCACGCCACAGCCGGCGTCTGTGGAGGGAAGTGGCAGAGGCCGTCACCGCTGTGGCCCTGACACCACGGACAGGCACCCAGTGCCACAAGAAGGTGAACGACCTCGTCAGAGCAGGCAGGGTGAGCCTCCCCATGTCCCCCCTTCCCCATATCCCCCCTCCCCCATATCCCCCCCTCCCCCATATCCCCCATATCCCCCCTCCCCATATCCCCCCTCCCCCATATCCCCCATATCCCCCCTCCCCCATATCCCCCCTCCTCCATATCCCCCTCCCCCATATCCCCCTCCCCCATATCCCCCATAACCCCCCCTCCCCCATATCCCCCCTCCCCCATATCCCCCCTCCCCCATATCCCCCCTATCCCCCCTCCCCCATATCCCCCCTGCCCCATATCACCCCCCTCCCCCATATCCCCCCTCCCCCATATCCCCCCTCCCCCATATCCCCCATATCCCCCCTCCCCCATATCCCCCATGCCCCATATCCCCCATGCCCCATATCCCCCATATCCCCCCTCCCCCATATCCCCCATATCCCCCCTCCCCCATATCCCCCCCTCCCCCATATCCCCAAGTGAATATAGCCCTAACCTTAACCTCTGCAATGCACGCGCAACCGATGGCGTGCATTCATATACCTGCCTAACAGTGTTGCCTTTTACCCCTGCCACCACCCCCCCCACCCACAGGAGAAGCACGCACACAACAATAGGGAGCATGTGAGGACTGGAGGAGGCCCCGCTGATGAGAGGCCACTGACCGTACATGAGGAAAGGGCCCTGGAACTGGCTGGTGGACCTGAGGACCGGGAGGTTGCTGATGCAGGGGTCGGGGGCGTAGTAGCAAGTGAGCCACCGACAGCCCATCCCCATATCCCCCCTCCCCTATATCCCCCTCCCCCGTATCACCTGATCACTGCCTGATGTCTAACCATGCATGCTTCATTGTGTATCGCAAGACCAAACGTTCAGGCACCCATCCCCGCAGATGCAGAACGCCCGCAGGATGCCCCTCGGAGACCACAGGAGACGGAGAGACCCGGACCCTCCAGCATGCGACGCCCGCAGGATGCCCCTCGGAGACCACGGGAGACGGAGAGACCCGGACCCTCCTGCATGCGACGCCCGCAGGATGCCCCTCGGAGACCACGGGAGGTGGAGAGACCCGGACCCTCCAGCATGCGACGCCCGCAGGATGCCCCTCGGAGACCACGGGAGATGGAGAGACCCGGACCCACCAGCATGCGACGCCCGCAGTTGGCCCCTCGGAGACCACGGGAGACGGAGAGACCCGGACCCTCCAGCATGCGACGCCCGCAGGATGCCCCTCGGAGACCACGGGAGACGGAGAGACCCGGGCCCTCCAGCATGCGACGCCCGCAGGATGCCCCTCAGAGACCACAGGAGACGGAGAGACCTGGAGGGAGGCAACAGGGAGACGACACCCCCTTCACGTGCGGGAGCGACCACCCAGCGATGAGGGGGGCAGCCACAGGCCCCCGTCACATCCGAGCCAGGACACCACTACCCAGGACACCACTACCCAGGACACCACTACCCAGGAAACCACTACCCAGGACACCCCTACCCGGGACAGCAGTACCCAGGCCACCCCTACCCGGGACAGCACTACCCGGGACAGCACTACCCAGGAAGACGAAATACCGGACAGTGAGTCAGAGTGGATGGGTGGAGACGAACCCCCACCCCAAAGTGCCATGGACTCAGAGTGGGACGAAGAGCACGACACAACGCCACTGCTGTCACCAACACCCTCCACCATCGCAGAAACACTCACCACGGTTGGGCACTTTAGTGATGAGGCGTCTGGTACACTCACTGGTGCGCACAACACAGCCGTCCCGGTAGAGCAGGTGGAGGTAGGAGCAGCAGAGGAGCCGGGCGGTCAGAGGGCAGCCCAGCCCAAGCGAACATCTGCCGCCCAGATGGATCCCGGGTTCCTGCAGTTACCACACCCACACATAGATCCGATGCAACCACCGACCCGGAGACGAGCGAAGAGGGTGACGGGCGGCTTGCGGCGGCTGCGGTCGCAGGTGGAGGAGTCCACCCGCGTCCAGGAGCTGGGAGTGGTGCCGGTCATGCGTGCCACCCAGGCTGACACCGCATGGGTGGCGTCCGCGGTGGAGGCAATGGGTGCGACGGTGTCAGACATGGGGAACGGGTTGCGAGGCCAGGGGCTTTCCGTGCAGGCGGCGTCTGTGGCCCAGGAAATGGCTGCCCTCTAACAGGAGGCTATGAGCCAGTGCCAGCGCCAGATGGCAGAGGCGCTCAACGCCATAGCCCAGCCTCTGCAGGCCATGGCCCAGTCTCAGCAGGCCATGGCCCAGTCTCTGCAGGCCATTGCTGAGGGCATCGGCACCAGTGGCCATGTGCGAGCCGGCGTCGCACTGTCACAGACAGGGTTTGCCAACCCCCTGGGCTCCATGGCTGCAAACCTGCAGACCCCTGTCGATACCAGCACGTGCCTCCAGGACTGGCAGCGCCAGATGTCGGGGGGGCGTCGGATGGCCAGTCCGTTCGCATCCCCCACCCATGTAGAGGCCTGGGGGCCATCGGGCACCCCGAGGGAGGAGGAGGTGGTGTGGTCCGTCCCGGCTCCCTCTGTAGGGGAGGTCCCGGTACACCGCAACACCTCGGACTCCCCCCCTTCCGTCCCAGGTGCATCGGGTGGGCAACGGGCAGGACAGGCTGGCAGCTCGCCATCCCAGTCGCCCGGGCCGCAGCCTGGCCCATCTAGGCCAGGACGCCCCAGGAAACGGCCGCCAAAGGGATCCAGTGTCAGAGGGCAGGAATCACAGGAGTCCACCTCCAGTTCTGCTGTACCGTCTGGGGAACCACGTAGACGTAGTCAAAGGGCCCGTAAGGCCAAACAATTAGACACTGAGTAAGTTGGCACGGGTGCAGGGCACAGATGAGTTTTAGGGGCTAGGGCACGTGCATGAACTCCTTTGGTTCTTAAAGTCAATGTTACACCTACCGAAGCTGCCTTTGTGCTCTGTCCAAAGTGTGCGGGGGTGTCATGTACATTGAGCGCAAGTGTGTGTGTGAGGGGTGGTCTTACCTCAGCCCCAGGTGAGTCTGCCCCCTTCCCCCTGGGCCGCCATCAACATCCCCCGGGCAGAGGACGGGACCGTGTGCTGCAGTGTCACAGCCGCATGCAGGGATGGTCCGGGTGGATGGTGGTACTGTGGCCATGGGTCAGACATAGTCCAACGATGTAGAGCCAGGTGCTCATCGCAGGGCGGGTTGTCATCATCCTCCATGGCCTGCGATAGACACGCGTCCACCCGCAACTGTGTGAGCCCGGCCCGTTGTGCCGCAGGTGGATCGGCAATGGGGTGGGGGGGGGGGGGGTGGTGTGCATGCGGGTGGGGTGGGTGGGGTTGGGGAGGGGGGTGAGGGTGCTGGGTGGGTGGATGGGTGGGGGGTGTGGGTGGTCGGCTGTTGCCATGGTGTGCGGTCTGTGGCCATACTACCCGATTCCCACGCCCATCTAGTCAGTGAAGCGGGCGTCTATCAGTCTGTCCCGTGCCCGCTGCCACCCGCCTGTGTCTACCCCGTCTGCCCTGACCATTGCCCCCATCCCCCTCATCTGGGGAGGACTGCGCCTCTTCCTGCTGCTCCTCCACTCCGCCCTCCTCTGCCTGCGGCACATCGCACCTCTGCTGGGCTATGTTGTGCAGGACGCAGCACACCACAATGATGCGGCCGACCCTATCTGACCGATACTGGAGGGCGCCCCCAGAGAGGTCCAGGCACCTGAAACGCATCTTCAGCACACCAAAGCACCTCTCGATCACTCCCCTTGTCGCTACATGGGTATCATTGTAGCGGTTCTCCGCCTCATTGCGTGGCCTCCATATAGGCGTCATCAGCCACGATCGCAATGGGTAGCCCCTGTCGCCCAGCAACCAGCCCCTCAGCCGGGGATGGCGTCCCTCGTACATGCCGGGGATGGATGACCGCGACAACACGAATGAGTCGTGTACACTGCCTGGGTGACGGGCGGAGACGTGCAGGATCATCATGCAGTGGTCGCAGACCACCTGTACATTCATCGAATAGGTCCCCTTCCTATTGGTGAACACGGCCCTGTTATCTGCAGATGGCCGCACGGCGACGTGCATCCCATCGATCGCGCCCTGGACCATGGGGAACCTGGCCACGGCAGAGAAGCCCACGGCCCGGGCATCTTGGCTGGCCCGGTCCACGGGGAAGCGGATGTAGCGGTGCGCCATGGCATATAGGGCATCTGTCACTGCCCGGATGCACCGATGCACCGATGTCTGCGATATGCCGGACAGGTCCCCCACTCGGTGCCTGGAATGACCCCGTTGCATAAAACTTCAGGGCCACCGTAACCTTGACGGACACGGGGAGAGCGTGTCCCCCGCCAGTGCCACGCGGTAACAGGTGTGCCAGCAGGTGGCAGATGTGTGCCACGGTTTCCCGGCTCAACCAGAGTCTCCTCCTGCATTCCCGATCCGTGAGGTCCTGGTATGACTGCCGGGGCCGGTACACACGGGGCGCCCTCGGGTGCCTCCGTTGCCGTGGGGCCGCGACGTCCTCCTCCCCCTCCTCGTCCTGTCGGTTAAGTGTCCCTCCAGCCTGCGCCGCCTCTCTGGCACCCTCCTCCTCCTCCTCCTCCTCCTCCTCATCCAGGGCAACATAGACATGAGCGGCTGCCGCCACGGCGGCCAACATCGCTAGATGATCTGAAAACATGACGGCCTGGTGGGGGGAGGGGAACGACGACATGTCATCATTGCCCATATCCCCTACTCCCCCCAGCCAGGTGGCATGGACCGCATGGGTCCAACTGTTGGAGGCTGGCACCTGGCCAGGTGGACCAACTCACTTGCCCTCCCATCCCCTTCCCCAGCACGGACCCCCCCCAACCTCCACCCCGGATCGGACCCCCCCCCCCAACCTCCACCCCGGCACGGACTCCCCCATCCCCCTACCCAGCACGGACCCCCCCCCCCCATCCCCCTCCCCAGCACGGACCCCCCCCCCCAACCTCCAACCCGGCACGGACCCCCCCATCCCCCTCCCCAGCACGGACCTCCCCCCCACAACCTCCACCCCGGCACGGACCCCCCCCCCCAACCTCCACCCCGGCACGGACACCCCCATCCCCCTCCCCAGCACGGACCCCCCCAACCTCCACCCCGGCACGGACCCCCCCCCAGCCCCCTCGCCAGCACGGAACTCCCCCCATCCCCCTCCCCAGCACGGACCCCGCCATCCCCCTCCCCAGCAAGAACCCCCCCCCCCATCCCCCTCCCCAGCACGGACCCCCCCCCCCCATCCCCCTCCCCTGCACGGACCCCCCCCCCCAACCTCCACCCCGGCACGGACCCCCCCCCATCCCCCTCCCAGCACGGGTCCCCCCCCAACCTCCACCCCGGCACGGACCCCCCCCCCCAACCTCCACCCCGGCACGGACCCCCCCATCCCCCTCCCCAGCACGGACCCCCCCCCAACCTCCACCCCGGCACGGACCCCACCCCCCCCAACTTCCACCCCGGCACGGACCCCCCCATCCCGCTCCCCAACCTCCACCCCGGCACGGACCCCCCCCCCCCCACATCCCCCTCCCTGGGCAGTGACAGATGCCCTATATGCCATGGCGCACTGCTACATCCACTTCTCCGTGGACCGGGCCAGCCAAGATGCCCGGGCCGTGGGCTTCTCTGCCGTGGCCGGGTTCCCCATGGTCCAGGGCGCGATCGATGGGATGCACTTCGCCGTGCGGCCACCTGCAGATAACAGGGCCGTGTTCACCAATAGGAAGGGGACCTATTCGATGAACATACAGGTGGTCTGCGACCACCGCATGATGATCCTGCACGTCTGCGCCCGTCACCCAGGCAGTGTACATGACTCATTTGTGTTGTCGCGGTCATCCATCCCCGGCATGTACGAGGGACGCCATCCCCGGCTGAGGGGCTGGTTGCTGGGCGACAGGGGCTACCCATTGCGATCGTGGCTGATGACGCCTATACGGAGGCCACGCAATGAGGCGGAGAACCGCTACAATGATGCCCATGTAGCGACAAGGGGAGTGATAGAATGGTGCTTTGGCGTGCTGAAGATGCGTTTCAGGTGCCTGGACCTCTCTGGGGGCGCCCTCCAGTATCGGTCAGATAGGGTCGGCCGCATCATTGTGGTGTGCTGCGTCCTGCACAACATAGCCCAACAAAGGGGCGATGTGCCGCAGGCATAGGAGGGCGGAGTGGAGGAGCAGCAGGAAGAGGCGCAGTCCTCCCCAGATGAGGGGGATGGGGGTAATGGTCAGGGCAGACGGGGTAGACACAGGCGGGTGGCTGTCCACCGTTACCGGCTGGCCCAGCGGGCACGGAACAGACTGATAGACACCCGCTTCACTGACTAGATGGGCGTGGGAATCGGGTAGTATGGCCACAGACCGCACACCATGGCAACAGCCGACCACCCACACCCCCCACCCATCCACCCACCCAGCACCCTCACCCCCCTCCCCAACCCCACCCACCCCACCCGCATGCACACCCCCCCCCCCCCCCCCATTGCCGATCCACCTGCGGCACAACGGGCCGGGCTCACACAGTTGCGGGTGGACGCGTGTCTATCGCAGGCCATGGAGGATGATGACAACCCGCCCTGCGGTGAGCTCCTGGCACTACATCGTTGGACTATGTCTGACCCATAGCCACAGTACCACCATCCACCTGGACCATCCCTGCATGCGGCTGTGACACTGCAGCGCACGGTCCCGTCCTCTGCCCGGGGGATGTTGATGGCGGCCCAGGGGGAAGGGGGCAGACTCACCTGGGGCTGTGGTAAGACCACCCCTCACACACACACTTGCGCTCAACGTACATGACACCCCCGCACACTTTGGACAGAGCACAAAGGCAGCTTCTGTAGGTGTAACATTGACTTTAATAACCAAAGGAGTTCATGCACGTGCCCTAGCCCCTAAAACTCATCTGTGCCCTGCAACCGTGCCAATTTACTCAGTGTCTAATTGTTTGGCCTTACGGGCCCTTTGACTACGTCTACGTGGTTCCCCAGACGGTACAGCAGAACTGGAGGTGGACTCCTGTGATTCCTGCCCTCTGACACTGGATCCCTTTGGCGGCCGTTTCCTGGGGCGTCCTGGCCTAGATGGGCCAGGCTGCGGCCCGGGCGACTGGGATGGCGAGCTGCCAGCCTGTCCTGCCCGTTGCCCACCCGATGCACCTGGGATGTAAGGGGGGGAGTCCGAGGTGTCGCGGTGTACCGGGACCTCCCCTACAGAGGGAGCCGGGACGGACCACACCACCTCCTCCTCCCTCGGGGTGCCCGATGGCCCCCAGGCCTCTACATGGGTGGGGGATGCGAACGGACTGGCCATCCGACGCGCCCCCGACATCTGGCGCTGCCAGTCCTGGAGGCCCGTGCTGGTATCGACAGGGGTCTGCAGGTTTGCAGCCATGGAGCCCAGGGGGTTGGCAAACCCTGTCTGTGACAGTGCGACGCCGGCTCGCACATGGCTAACGGCGCCGATGCCCTCAGCGATGGCCTGCAGAGACTGGGCCATGGCCTGCTGAGACTGGGCCATGGCCTGCTGAGACTGGGCTATGGCGTTGAGCGCCTCTGCCATCTGGCGCTGGCACTGGCTCATGGCCTCCTGTGAGAGGGCAGCCATTTCCTGGGCCACAGACGCCGCCTGCACGGAAGGCCCCAGGCCTCGCAAACCGTTCCCCATGTCTGACACCGTCGCACCCATTGCCTCCACCACGGACGCCACCCGTGCAGTGTCGGCCTTGGTGGCACGCATGACCGGCACCACTCCCAGCTCCTGGACGCGGGTGGACTCCTCCACCTGCGACCGCAGCCGCCGCAAGCCGCCCGTCATCCTCTGTGCTCGTCTCCGGGTCGGTGGTTGCATCGGATCTATGTGTGGGTGTGGTAACTCCAGGAACCCGGGATCCATCTGGGCAGCAGATGTTCGCTTGGGCTGGGCTGCCCTCCGACCGCCCGGCCCCTCTCCTGCTCCTACCTCCACCTGCTGTACCGGGACGGCTGTGTTGTGCGCACCAGTGAGTGTACCAGACGCCTCATCACTAAAGTGCCCAACCGTGGTGAGTGTTTCTGCGATGGTGGAGGGTGTTGGTGACAGCAGTGGCGTTGTGTCGTGCTCTTCGTCCCACTCTGAGACCATGGCACTTTGGGGTGGGGGTTCGTCTCCACCCATCCACTCTGAGTCACTGTCCGGTATTTTGTCTTCCTGGGTAATGCTGTCCCGGGTACTGCTGTCCCGGGTAGTGCTGTCCCGGGTAGTGGTGTCCTGGGTAGTGGTGTCCTGGGTAGTGGTGTCTTGGGTAGTGGTGTCCTGGGTAGTGGTGTCCTGGGTAGTGGTGTCCTGGGTAGTGGTGTCCTGGGTAGTGGTGTCCTGGGTAGTGGTGTCCTGGCTCGGATGTGACGGGGGCCTGTGGCTGCCCCCCTCGTCGCTGGATGGTCGCTCCCGCACGTGACGGGGTTGTCGTCTCCCTGTTGCTCCAGGTCTCTCCGTCTCCCGTGGTGTGCGAGGGGCATCCTGCGGGCGTCGCATGCTGGAGGGTGCGGGTCTCTCCATCTCCCGTGGTCTCCGAGGGGCATCCTGCGGTCGTCGCATGCTGGAGGGTCTGGGTCTCTCTGTCTCCCGTGGCCTCCGAGGGGCATCCTGCGGGCGGTCTGCATCTGCGGGGATGGGTGCCTGGATGTTTGGTCCTGCGATACACAATGAAGCATGCATGGTTAGACATCAGGCAGTGATCAGGTGATACGGGGGAGGGGATATAGGGGAGGGGGGATATGGGGACGGGCTGTCGATGGCAGGGGTAAAAGGCAACACTGTTAGGCAGGTATATGAATGCACGCAATCGGTTGCGCGTGCATTGCAGAGGTTAAGGTTAGGGCTGGATTCGCTTGGGGATTTGGGGGAGGGGGGATATGGGGGAGGGGGGATATGGGGGAGGGGGGATATGGGGGAGGGGGGATATGGGGAGGGGGGATATGGGGAGGGGGGATATGGGGGAGGGGGAGATGGGGGAGGGGGGATATGGGGGAGGGGGGATATGGGGAGGGGGGATATGGGGAGGGGGGATATGGGGGAGGGGGATATGGGGGAGGGGGGATATGGGGGAGGGGGGATATGGGGGAGGGGGATATGGGGAGGGGGGATATGGGGGAGGGGGGATATGGGGGAGGGGGATATGGGGGAGGGGGGATATGGGGGAGGGGGGATATGGGGAGGGGGGATATGGGGAGGGGGGATATGGGGAGGGGGGATATGGAGGAGGGGGGATATGGGGGAGGGGGTATATGGGGGAGGGGGGATATGGGAGAGGGGGATATGGGGAAGGGGGATATGGGGGAGGGGGATATGGGGGAGGGGTGATATGGGGGATATGGGGAGGGGGGATATGGGGATATGGGGGAGGGGGGAAATGGGGGAGGGGGATATGGGAGGGGGGTTATGGGGCAGGGGGGATATGGGGGAGGGGGATATGGGGAAGGGGGGATATGGGGAGGGGGATATGGGGAGGGGGGATATGGGGGATATGGGGGAGGGGGGTTATGGGGGAGGGGGGATATGGGGAGGGGGTGATATGGGGCAGAGGGGATATGGGGGAGGGGGGATATGGGGGAGGGGGGATATGGGGGAGGCGGGATATGGGGGAGGGGGGATATGGGGGAGGGGGATATGGGGGGGGATATGGGGGATATGGGGTGGGGGGGATATGGGGATATGGGGGAGGGGGATATGGGGAAGGGGGGGATATGGGGAGGGGGGATATGGGGGAGGGGGATATGGGGGAGGGGGGATATGGGGGAGGGTTGATATGGGGGATATGGGGGAGGGGGGATAGAGGGGATATGGGGAGGGGGGATATGGGGAGGCTCACCCTGCCTGCTCTGACTAGGTTGTTCACCTTCTTGTGGCACTGGGTGCCTGTCTGTGGTGTCAGGGCCACAGCGGTGACAGCCTCTGCCACTTCCCTCCACAGACGCCGGCTGTGGCGTGGGGCAACTCTGCGGCCGTGCCCGGGATACAGGGCGTCCCTCCTCTGCTCCACCGCGTCCAGGAGCGCCTCCACATCGCGTGACTCGAACCTCGGGGGCTGAGCGGCGGCCAGCCATCCAGTCGGGTGTTCCGGTCGGGTGTTCCGGTCGGGTGGGGACGAGCAGCGCGGCCTTATGAGCCGTCACGCCGTGTGGCGCGTATGACGCTGCACGGCGTGAACCACTGCGCAAGCGCGGATCCCATTACGTCGCTGCTAGCCCATTTCGGGCCGGAGACTATCGACCCATTTTTCCGACGTGACGCAAGTCGGATTTGCGCCGTTTTTTGCGCCGATCGGCGGACTTTCCGCTGATAACTGAGAATTTCGCTCCTTTTGTCTGTTACCTTGGGCGAGATTCTCCGACCCCCCGCCGGGTCGGAGAATCGCCGGGGGCTGACGTGAATCCCGCACCCGCCGGTTGCCGAACTCTCCACCACCGGATATTCGGCGGGGGGTGGGAATTGCGCCGCGCCGGTTGGCGGGGCCCCCCCCCCCCCCCCGCGATTCTCCGGCCCGGGTGGGCCGAAGTCCCACCTCTAAAATGCCTGCCCTGTCGGCGTAGATTAAACCACCTACCTTACTGGCGGGACAAGGCAGCGCGGGCGGGCTCCGGTGTCCTGGGGGGGTGCGCGGGGCGATCTGGCCCCGGGGGGGGTGCCCCCACGGTGGCCTGGCCCACGATTGGGGCCCACCGATCAGCGGGCGGCCTGTGCCGTGGGGGCACTCTTTCCCTTCCGCCTTCGCCACGGTCTCCACCATGGCGGTGGCGGAGGAGACTCCCTCCATTGCGCATGCGTGGCAATGTCGTCAGCGGCCGCTGACGCTCCCGCGCATGCACTGCCCGGAGATGTCATTTCTGCGCCAGCTGGCGGGGCACCAAAGGCCTTTTCCGCCAGCTGGCGGGGCGGAAATTTGTCCGGCGCGGGCCTGGCCCCTCAAGGTTGGGGCTCGGCCCCCAAAGATGCGGAGCTTTCCGCACCTTTGGGGCGGCGCGATACCCGACTGATTTGCGCCATTTTGGGCGCCAGTCAGCGGACATCGCGCCGATACCGGAAAATTTCGCCCCTTAAATGTGAAATGTGTGTCCTATGGTTATCAAATATCCTGCCAAGCGGAAACAGTTTCTCCCAATCTGGTCTATAAAATCCCTTCATAAATGTGAACCGCTCAATTAAATCACGTAACCATCTCGACTCCAAGAAGAACAATTGCAGCTTCCCTTGTCTGTCCCTGTAACTGAAGTCCCCCATCCCTGGTGCCAATCAAACAAATCTCCCATTCACCCTCACCAAGGCCCATGAAAAGAAATGAAGGTTATGATTTCCATTGAGCAGGAATCAATCAGGGCTTGGTGTCACTTTAATCTCATTTCAAGGCCTATCTTTTCAGATTGTTCCTTACCGGCCTGCTGTGAAACACAACCTATTCTGATTGATTAATGTGAAGAACGATTACGACCCCTCTTGTGCAAAGCAGCATGTTATTGGATTGTAGTATTCCGTGAACCACGAGTCAAAGTAGGTGCCTGCACTCGTCTAACTCATTCAAAAGACAATTAATTTTTCTTGCCGAATAATTCTATCATCCATCTTCAATTCTTATTTTATGATTGTATCTTCGACTATTTATGGAGCCATTAGAGGATACTGCCCTTTGGAAGCCATCCTAAAATCATGAAGGCTCTGCTAAAGCTCTGCTAAATACAACTTGTGGAAGCTTGGGGACTCAATCATAACGACTACTTGTTAAATATTCTCTTTCACTAAATCAGGCGAAGTAAAGGTTTGCATATGGGTACTTGATAGGTGCAGTTTCATTTAGGTTAATGCTGGCTGTAATAAATTAACAAAACCTGGGCAGCACGGTGGCGCATTGGTTAGCCCTGCTGCCTCACGGCGCCGAGGTCCCAGATTCGATCCCGGCTCTGGGTCACTGTCCATGTGGAGTTTGCACATTCTCCCCGAGTTTGCGTGGGTTTCGCCCCCCACAACCCAAAGATGTGCAGACTAGGTGGATTGGCCACGCTAAATTGCCCCTGAATTGGAAAAAATGAATTGGGAACTCTAAATTTCAAAATAGATAAATAAATAAATAAATGAATTAACAAAACTGATTTACTAACATTTACTAATATTTCAACTTCTTACTAAAATTAAAATGTAAAGTTATACTTCCACCTCGATGTATTTTCACAAAAGCTACCAAGACATAAATTGCTCTTAAATTGGTGATTTAAAGCCTTTGTTATAAATTGTAAATGTGCTGTAAAACCCTCCATTGAAGGGATGCAGAACCTGCAGTGACAGGCTCATGAAATCCTCTCAGTCAATAGCGATCCCTTCAGATTTGGGGCACCCTTCCCTCCAGTTCCTGGGAGCTCCGGCCCTCCCTATACACCTACACCCCAATCATCTCATCCCCCGGATTTACCTTGGGAAATGTCCTGGGATTTAGTGCCAGGTAGAGTACTACAAAACCCCTTCTGGCCACTTGCAGCCTTGTGTCTGGAGGCGGGATAGGTAAGGTAAAGTCGCCATAGTGCCAGATTAATATGCTGCTTTCCCTTTTGATGGGGAGAGCCGACTGGTGGTGATTTAACCTGGGGATCACCACACCTCAGACGAGGGGCAAGGTTGAGAAGGCAGGGCTTTCATGAATAACCTCATCCGGTACAGGAATTGAACCTATGCTGCTGGCCCCGCTCTGCATCATGAAGCTGTCTAGCCAAGTGAGCTCAACCGTAGAGAGCTATTGGCCAGTCAGACTGGCCGACAGCTGTCCAAGGTGAGACTTCCTTCCAAGGGTGGTCGGAAGGCCCAGCCACTGTCAATCAATGCTCAATTGAGTGTAAAATGACAGTGGGCTTCTGAGAGGCGGCGGGAGCATGTTACTCGCCATCTAATAATAATCTTTATTGTCACAAGTAGGCTTACAGTAACACTGCAATGAAGTTACTGTGAAAAGCCCCTAGTCGCCACATTCCGGCACCTGTTCGGATACACAGAGAGAGAATTCAGAATGTCCAAATTACTTTTGGGCATTGCTGGTTAGGCCAGCATTTATTGCCTATCCCTACTTGCCCTTCAAAAGGTGGTGGTGAGCTGCCTTCTTGAACCGTTGCAGTCCTTCAGGTGTAGGTACACCGACTGTGCTGTTAGGGAGGGAATTCCAGAATTTTGCCCCAGCGACAGTGAAGGAACGCCGATATATTTCCAAGTCAGGGTGGTGAGTGACTTAGAGGGGAACCTCCAGGTGGTGGGGTTCCCAGGTATCTGCTGCTCTTGTCCTTCTAGATGGTAGTTGTCGTGGGTTTGGAAAGTGCTGTTTAAGGAACCTTGGTGAGTTCCTGCAGTGCATCTTGTAGATGGTGCACATGCTGCTTCTGTTTAGCGATGATGGAGGGTTTGAATGTTTGTGGAAGGGGGTGCAATCAAGCGGGCTACTTTGTCCTTGAGGATGTCAAGCTTCTTGAGATTTGTTGGAGCTGCACTCATCCAGGCAAGTGGATAGTATTCCATTACACTCGTAACTTGTGCCTTGTAGATGGTGGACAGGCTTTGGGGAATCAGGAGGTGAGTGACTTGCTGTAGGATTCCTAGCCTTTGACCTGCCCTGGTAACCACAGTTTTAATATGGGTATTCCAGTTCAATTTCTGATCAATGGTAACTGCCATGATGTTGATTGTGGGGGATTCAACCATGGTAATGCCATTGAATGTCAAGGGGCAATGGTTAGATCCTCTCTTGTAGGAAATAATCATTGCCTGCCACCTTGTTGGCGCAAATGTGACTTGCCATTTGAAATGAAATGAAATGAAAATCGCTTGTCACAAGTAGGCTTCAATGAAGTTACTGTGAAAAGCCCCTAGTCGCCACATTCCGGCGCCTGTTCGGGGAGGCTGTTACGGGAATTGAACCGTGCTGCTGGCCTGCCTTGGTCTGCTTTCAAAGCCAGCGATTTAGCCCTGTGCTAAACAGCCCCTGTTTCAGCCCAAGCTTGGATATTGTCCAGGTCTTGCTGCATTAAAAGCCAGAAGAATATGAATGAATACACTAAAACCAAATTTGATATTTTGGGGGGCTATTAATGCATAAAACCATAAACGTTTGAACTCTGAGGCAACTTTAAGAGGGTAAAGAATGTACTCAAAGATTGTTTACTGTCTATTCATACAGCTATTTTGTGCTTCTAATTGAACTATTCATTTAACTAAATGAAAGAGGTAGTCATTTCTTATGTATTCAGTTTATGAATTTTACCCATGAGCAATGCATTAACTACCAAATAGCACAGGAGGAGGCAATTCAGCCCATTGAGCCCATGCTGGCTCTTTGAAAGAGCTGTTCAATTAATCCCAATCATATGGGGCTGGATTCTCCGTTCCTGCGTCAAAGTGCTGACCCCAACGGAGGATCCATGGAGTTCCATGATGGAAAAATCGGCGCCACACGCACACCGATTCTGCTACCTGTGAGGGGCTAGCACCGGCGGCGTGTCGCGTGAAACACCCGCGAAACACGTGGAAAGTGGTGGGAGAATTGCCGGTCCATGCTGGACACGCACAGGGCTGACAAGGTGCAGCCACGTGTATACTTACAACCTCACCAAAACCCCGATCGCGCCAGAAAAGATGGCGCCAGTTATGCTAGAGCACATATCCGTCCACCCCGATCCCACAACCCACTTCCCGGCCACCCCTGGACACTGTCATACGCCTTCTCTCTCTCTCCGCAGCCACCAGTCCAGGCTCATGACTGAGAAACACGTGGCCCACGCCATGGGGAACTCGGCCCATCGGAGGCAGAACATCGCGGGTGGGTGCGATAATAGGATGCTAACGCGGTCGCAACTACGCACGGCACAATGACGCCAATTTGGAGGGGGCGGAGCATCGCGACCGGACTTCAAACCGGTGCCTGCCACGATTTTGGCATCGGCAGCTATTCTCCGCGCGATCGCCGTTCCCTATTTTGGCGTCGGGCAACAGAGAATCCCGCTGATGCTCTTTCCCCAAGGCCCTGCCAAATGATTTCCACTTAAACCCCATTTTTCTGATTCCATTTTGAGAGTAGAATCCATTACCCCCCCCACGCCCCCCCCCCCCCCCCCCCCCCCCGCCCACCCCCACCCCCCGCCCTCCACCCTTTCATGCTGGATGTCCAAGGTCATTGCATTTTGTGTCGTGAAATTGTATCTGGCCTCTGCCCTAGATCCAGACTTACAGCAATCAGTTTTCATTTTTGAGGCTATGGCCTTGTTTTAATTTGAAAGATAAGAGGCTGGGCACCAGAGAGGTGTCCTCATGCAACTTGGACTGAAGCCTCAAGAGGGAAGTCAGCAACAAGTTATGCTGTGGGTGGGGCGGAATCATGGAGGATTGGAGGGTCCCGGGGTGACTCAAAGTGTCTTCCAGGGCCCTGGACTGCTCCTCCAGTACAGCGCAGGATCCAACTAGTTCTGCCCAAAATATAATTGGTTCCTTTTTGCTGAACCTTTGTTTTCATATTAAAAGGGGCCCACCATGTGAATCAAGTGGGTGCTTTGGACATTTGGCATTAGATTCCTTTCAAAGTAGTAGCAGCCACATTGCTACTGCTAATGGAACAGAAGGCTGTCAATACCCACCTTGAGATCATTCAATCCTCCCAACCCTCCCTGTTGATCCCAAGTGAAGCAAGTCAACATTATTTCAGATCTAGAATTCATTGCCATGTGGTAGAGACAAATTCAATCGTGGCTTTCAAGAGAATATTGAATAATTACATGAACAGAAAAATACACAGGGTGACGGGGGAAAGGCGGGGAGTGGGACCAGCCAAGTTGCTCTTGCAGCGTGTCAGCACAGACAATATGGGCTGAATGACCTCCTTCTGCATCATTCTATTATTCTATGACCCAACTAGTTTTTGACCTTGCTGCTTGAACCAATCACCATAATGAACAACTAACTGAAAGACCTCCACCAACCCTTCCATCACCTTGAAAACTTGAGATTACTTATTTTCTAAATCCGAATTCCTTACCTTTCCTTCAACTTAGCTTGGCGATGGATTAATTCATCTTGCATCTGACTTCGCTCCCTTCTCAAGGGCCTTAATGTCCCTTAAATATTTCATGATGTCTTTGCAAGAATAAAGGAACTCTTAAAAAAAAAATTTGGTTAGCAAAACACTGAGGCCTCAGGGGAAAAGTAATCTCTGCTCCACGGTGCTGGTATATCATGACCGAAGGCAATTTCTCACACTTAATAACTTTACTGCCAACTGCATCTTGCTTTTCAGTCAAAGGGTAAAATGATATCCGCTGTGAAACTGTTCATTAAAATTAGCTCACTAAAGGGCCTTGAATAAGGATTATTTTCCAACAAATACAAGTCATTATTGACAATAAAAGTGGTAGGATGAATTACTCAGAATTATAGTCTTTGAAAAATGCCATAATTTAAATTTTATGTATGCAGAGTGCAATTAGCTTTCATTTCCAGTGGAGTTAGGTTGAAGGCATCAATCACAGTGTTAATAGAAACACAAACTTCAAACAAAAATAACAATAATCTTTGAACACAAAATTGTTGCAAAACACATTTCATGAGTTCCATTTCATCCTTCCGCAACCTTTAGGCAGAATTCTCCTGTTCGGGACTATGTACTGTGGTGGGGGAAGGTCTCCCACTGTGGAGGCTGATGGGAAATCTTGCGGTATCCTCTGGCCGTGGTGTCATCAGTTATGCAGCCGAGAGTTTTGTGACATCTTATGTGGCGGGGCAGACTGGATGGCACTTACCCTGCAAGTATATCCGGGCATCATGTTTAAAAGGTGTCCGGACATCCTTCACAGTGGAAGACACCAGTGGGATGCCAGAGCTCCAGGAGAACCAGGGGGCAGAAGTGAGTGCAGTGGCCATCACTAAGGAAAAGGTTAAAGGGAAACTGAAGGGTCTGAAGGTGGTAAGTCACCTGGACCGGATGGACTACACCTCAGACTCCTAAAAGAGATAGCTGAGGAAATTGTGGAGGCATTGGTGATGACCTTTCAGGAATCACTGGAGGCAGGAACAGTCTCAGAGGACTGCAAAGTGGCTAATGTAACACCACTGCTTAAGAAGGGAGGAAGGCTGAAGCCGGGAAATTATAGGCCGGTTAGCCTGACTTCGGTCATTGGTAACATTTTAGGGTCTGTTATTAAAGATGAGATCGCGGAGTACTTGGAAGTGCATGGTAAAATAGGACTGAGTCAGCACGGCTTTGTCAAAGGGAGGTCATGTCTGACAAATCCATTAGAGTTCTTTGAGGAGGTAACAAGGAAGTTAGACAAAGGAGAACCAGTGGACGTGATTTATTTAGATTTCCAGAAGGCCTTTGACAAGGTGTCGCATAGGAGACTGTTAAATAAGTTAAGAGCCCATGGTGTTACGGGTAAGATCCTGGCATGGATAGAGGATTGGCTGACTGGCAGAAGGCAGAGAGTGGGGATAAAGGGGTCTTTTTCAGGATGGCAGCCGGTGATTAGTGGTGTGCCTCGGGGGTCTGTGCTGGGACCACAACTTTTCACAATATACATTAATGATCTGGAAGAAGGAACTGAAGTCACTGTTGCTAAGTTTGCAGATGATACAAAGATCTGTAGAGGGACTGGTAGTGTTGAGGAAGCATGGGGGCTGCAGAAGGATTTGGACAGGCTAGGAGAGTGGGCAATGAAGTGGCAAATGAAATACAATGTGGAAAAGTGTAAGGTTAAGCATATTGGAAAGAGGAATTTAAGCATAGACTATTTTCTAAAGGAGAAATGCTTAGGAAATCAGAAATACAAAGGGACTTGGGGGTCCTTGTTCACGATTCTCTTAAAGTTAACGTGCAGGTTCAGTCAGCAGTTAAGAAGGCAAATGCAATGTTAGCATTCATGTCAAGAGGGCTA
Source organism: Scyliorhinus torazame (assembly GCF_047496885.1). Taxonomy (NCBI): domain Eukaryota; kingdom Metazoa; phylum Chordata; class Chondrichthyes; order Carcharhiniformes; family Scyliorhinidae; genus Scyliorhinus; species Scyliorhinus torazame. The sequence goes on from NC_092707.1 coordinate 158,326,360, forward strand.
GAATACAAGAGCAGGGGTGCACTTCTGAGGCTGTATAAGGCTCTGGTCAGACCCTATTTGGAGTATGGTGAGCAGTTTTGGGCCCCGTATCGAAGGAAGGATGTGCTGGCCTTGGAAAGGGTCCAGAGGATGATCCCTGGAATGAAGAGCTTGTCATATGCGGAACAGTTGAGGACTCTGGGTCTGTACTCATTGGAATTTAAAAGGATGAGGGGGGGATCTTATTGAAACTTACAGGATACTGCGAGGCCTGGATAGAGTGGACGTGGAGAGGATGTTTCCACGTGTCGGAAAAACTAGAACCAGAGGACAACATTTCAGACTGAAGGAACGATCCTTTAAAACAGAGATGAGGAGCAATATCTTCAGCCAGAGGGTGGTGAATCCGTGAAACTCTTTGCCACACAAGGCTGTAGAGGCCAAATCACCGAGTGTCTTTAAGACAGAGATGGATAGGTTCTTGATTAATAAGGAGATCAGGGTTTATGGGGAGAAAGTAGGAGAATGTGGATGAGAAAATATCAGCCATGATTGAATGGCGGAGCAGACCTGATGGGCCGAGTGGCCTAATTCTGCTCCTAGGTCTTATGGTCTAATGCCAATGCAAACTAGAAAGGGAGGTGAAGGGTCAGCTCCGATGTTAAGTGATGCCACTCTGCACATCCTTCTGGACCATTACAGGTCTGCAGGAATATAATTTATCTGCCAGATAGGGTGAAGCTTTACGAAGAAAACACCCCTGCGTATGGGCACAAGTGACAGTTGCCATCAGTTCCTGGACTGTGCAGAAGAGGTCAGCATCAGAATACCACAATGGGATGAACAACGTTATTGGATCTACCAGGGTAAGTAATCCCTCAACTGGTCGTATAGACCAAACGAACAAAATGCCAAGGTGCACGGGCCTCGATGGTAACAGCATAATTGTGCCTCAGAGACACTGCAGTGCATCCACTCTACCCTGGGGTGACTACTGTGCTTCCTTCACCCTTTAACATTATATGGGAGGTTTTGGAAAAGGGGTGGTTTGGTGGGGTGCAAAAATGGGCTTAGGCAAAATGATACCAGCAATTCGATGCCCAAGCCTTCTCCTTGCGTGTGGATGGGCTCAGCACTCTGGAAGGAGCTGGCCCACAACACTACTAGACAACCTGTGGACAGTTATGACCCTACCTCACAGAGCAAACTCAGGGTGGACATGATAGGTTGGTGTTGTTAGGGTTACAGGGGGCAGGCAGAGATTGTATGGTGGGTGGGTGAGGGTTCTACGTGTCAGGTGAAGGGTCGTTGGGCTATCTTACCAGTGGAAACATGAGAATTGAATGAAATTGCAGAGTTCAAATGTATGCAACATGCAACTCCTCGCAAAACCATGTTCTGTTCTTTCTGAGCAGGAGAAGATGATGAACAACGAAAGAGAATAGGAGAAGATGGGAGGGGAGCCCCTACATCTGGGACATCTGACAGAGTTCGAAGAGAGGGCAGCTCAGCATGGAGTGGGATGGGCCATTAGTGACGGGAAGCTGTAAGGACCCACGCATGGTATAGAATCCTGAGGGTCAAATGTGCCTCCATGTTTTACTGAGGTAGCTCATGTTATCGCTTGCACTCTCCTCTCTCACTTGCAGGTGCCACCAGAAATAGGTCCAGGCCCATGGAGGAGGACTCCCTGTCAGGTCTTCCTGCTGGGCTTCCCATTCAGTTGTTCAGCTGTGATGACATGCATCTCCATCCATGCATTGATCCAACTCCCATGCAGCACCTGTGCCTGTCTAATATGAGGTTCTGTTCAGTTTCGATTTGACCAGCATGCTTGCTGTAACATACTTTCTGGGCTCCCCCACAATTTCCCTTCCCCCAATCACTCACACCCTTTCCCCATCACCATTGACATTCCCAGCATCACCTTCGACCTCCCCACTGTCACGTTATAATCGGAACACTTTTCATTGGAGAATGTCCAGCTGAACATGTATGTTCCCTTTCTACCCGTACACCCAAACTCCTTGCACATTGACCACTCCCACTTCCTCCTGCCTACCCCTTGAATCTGAGTCTACCTCCACACCCCCACCAATGACCCTTCACCTGTCACGGTAGAACCCTCATCCTCCCACCATACAATCTCTGCCTGCCCCCTGTAACCGTAACAACACCAACCTATCATGTCCACCCTGAGTTTGCTCTCGAGGAGTTAGCAATCGTCTACAATGACTCCTCCTTCTGAGCACATTTATTTGGATATTCCCCACCCCCCACTTCACACACCTGGACATTAACTCCCTCCCCAGTTACCAATGCAGCCCTTTCCAAAACTCCCCCATGGTTCTCTGTACCGTATTGGTATACCCCTGTGAAATCCTTTACTCGACCCCGAACATGCCTCCTCTAGGTCTCCACCCCCCCCCCACCACATCATCAGTCCTCCTAGCCTACCTTAACGTCCGCCCCCGCCAACCTTCTTTTACCATCCATCAGTACCTCCAGCAGCCTTTCCTCCTGCAACTTGAGGTCTGAACCCCCATGGTGAAGTCCCTGGGAGAAGGTCCAAAACTTCAGAAATTTTCCTTGGAGGAGACCCAAGGTCTCAGTGAAGTATTAGCATTGGAAATTCCCACCATCCAAAAAGTCCTTCGCCAATGAGCCACGTGAATGAGTCTCCACCCACCCTGTGGCACATGTATTGCTCCAGGGTCCAGTGGTTGGTGCCTTCATCTTCTTCTCGTCGGATGTCTGCAAGCTGCAAGATCCTCAAGGAAAGTCCAGACTTTTGCACACCATATTAGTCCAGGTATTTTTCTCACTGGCATTACGGATAATTGGGTGTAGGCGGAAGATTCCAGATGGCCTTATTTGCATCCATTAGCTGGATTCACGCAGTTTCACGCTGACCTCTGGTGGGAATTGCGATCCGCCATGGTGGGCGATATCGGAGGGTCCTGCTGTTGTGTCACGCTGACTTGAAATTGATTTTTAGATTCCCTGCTGAATTCTCCCCCACCCCTTCCGCCATTCATTCAGCTGGCAGGGGCATGGGAGAATTCCACCTTTGTGTCAACTCCAATGCATTTATATTTGAGTCAGGTACCTGCTTCGAGTGATGCGTCCGATGCCAGAAAAATCACGCTGCTCCTACCAATTGCGGGGGACCAAGCCATCCAGATTTTCAACTCGCTTACTTTTACCGACGGCGAGGACAAAACTAAATTCAAGACAATTTTAGCGAAGTTCGACACTCACTGTGAAGTCGAAACAAACATGGGGCGGGATTCTCCACTCCCACGCCGAAGTGGCCGCGCCGCCGTGAACGCCGTCGAGGTTCACGACGGCGCAGAACGGCCCCGGTCCCGACCGATTCAGGCCCTGACAATGGGCCAGTATCGGGGCCGCGTCACGTACCCGCGCCAGGCCTTGTCACCCGCGTAAAAGCGGCGCTGAATAGATGACGCGGCCGGCGCCGCATAACGGACATCATCCGCGCATGCGCGGGTTGGCCGGCGCCAACCCGCACATGCGTGGTTCCCGTCCTGTCCAAATCCGCCCCGCAAGAAGATGGGGGACGGTTCTTGTGGGGCCGTGGAAGGAAGGAGGTCCTCCTTCAGAGAGGACGGCCCAACGATCGGTGGGCACCGATCGCGGGCCACCCCACATTCAAGGTGAAGCCTGGTGCAGGATCCCCCCTCGCCCCCCCACAGGCCGCCCCCCCCAGCGTTCACACACCGCCCACGACTGTAGCGACCATGTGTGGATGGCGCTGGGGGGGAACCCGCCGTTTTGGCCTGGCCACTCGGCCCATCCGGGCCTCAGAATAGCGGGGGTGCCGGAGAATCGCCATTTTGGGTGTCTCCGGCGATTTTCCGGCCTGCGACCCGCGAAACTCGACCGGCCCGTTCCCGCCGCTTGGGAGAATCGCGGGAGGGCGTCGGACCGGCGTCCCCGGAAATTTCGGCGGCCCAGGCTATTCTCCCAACCAGCGTGGGAGTGGAGAATCGCGCCCAAGAGCTTTGAGCGCCTTCAGGGTAAGGATGAACCTTTCCAATCCTTTCTAACTCATCTCCGTATATTAGCGCAGTCCTGCAATTATGGTGACACTGCTGATTCCATCATCAGGGATCAGATCGTGTTTGCAGGGCACTCCGATTCTTTGTGGGAGCAACTCCTCAAAATTAAACACATGACCCTGCCAGTCGCAATCGAGACGTGTAAAGTGCATGAACAGGTGAGAAATCAGTACTCCCGTTTCAAATCGGCAGAACATGAACAACTTGCCTCCAACGAGGCAGAGTGTACAGACCATCGCCCGGATGCAGCGCCTCAGTATCGATGAAGGCGGCCATTTCGCGCGCTTTTCCCGGGGCCCCACGCATGCGCAACACGAACGGGAGAACGAAGCGAAGTCCAAACTGCGCAGGTGCGAACGTCGGCTGACCGCACTGCGCATGTGCGATGACGTACGGAGCGTAACGATGTCAACGTCATGACGTGCCAGAACTGCGGCATCGTCCACTTAAAGCGGCAATGCCCTGCCAAAGGCAGGCGATGTCTAAATTGTGGGAAGCCTGGACATGGTGCAGCCTTGTGCAGGTCTGCACCACCGGTCAAGGGCCAGCGATTCCATTTCCAACGCAAGCACGTTCGATGCGTACAGCAAGGTCTACTGGATTCTGATCCTGGTAGCACTACGGATCCAGAGGACGACTGCCTGGAGTCCCCATGTCACGTGAGCATCATCACTACATGTGAGTATACCTCTTCAAATTCAGCAAGACACCTATCTATCCTCAATGTGGATTCTGCGGACTCTGCTTCTGACTTCAACCTTGCGTTGCTGGCGTACAGGGCAACCCCTCTGTCCACCGGTATGTCTCCGGCTCAACTCCGCATGAATAGAGACCTACAGACGATTGTTCCAGCCATAAACATACCAGACCTGGATCACCTCCCAGTGCTGCAAAAGGTGCAGCAACTCAGGACCCGGCAAAAGCTGACATCTGATGCTCATGCTACCGATTTGCCTGTGCTATCTCCGGAGGATGCTGTTTGGATCAAGCTACCTGATGGAGGCTGGTCAGCTCCAGCTGTTGTTGTTCGACAGGCTGCTCCCAGATTGTTTGTGGTTCATATGGCCGATGGCACCATTGTCAGGCGCAACAGAAGGGCACTGCGCAAACTTGCCTGCCCACCACCAAATTTTACTTTTCCAGATGTTGTTATGCCTCCTCCGGACCCCTCGCACCACGAGGCCACCAATCTGGCAGCAATCCCAACTGTCATGGTGCCGTCGTCCCCACCTCCACCTCTCAGGCGGTCGACAAGGATCCGATGCAAGCCCCAAAGATTGGACTTATAGACATTTATCTTGTAAACTTTGTTATGTATCTGCACGCTATACACCTCTCATGTATATATTCATCCACTCGCCATTTAATGTAAATAGTTATACATGTACATACAGTCACATATGCTCCAAGCAACTGACAATTTTTTTTTTTTTTAAAAGGGGGGATGTCATGATATGCACTCATGCACATAATGAGATACAGACAGACAGTGACAGACACCCAGTACAGCCAATCAACACACAGGACAGAACACAACCAATCACCAGGCAGAACACTAGAGGGGGGTTTCCCACTATAAAACACAAGAGGCATCTGCACTCTGCCTCTTTCCACTGGTGACAACTATAGTGACAGTCAGGGTGTATATATCAGTCAGCACCTTCTACACGTGGATCAGAGCTAGCCTGGTCTAGTTAGTTATAGTAAGCATGTTTAGATTAGTAGTGTGTCAAACCCACGGCGAACTGTGTGCACTGCTCAGCAAGTTCAATAAAGCGTATTGAACCAACACCAAAGTTTGGTGTCTACTTTCAAGTACAACTGCATCCAATTGCGGTCCGTGTTACCCCAGGGTGAATAACACGACACTTACGTCCTGAAAGCAGAATGGTCAGCATTCTCTTGTCTTGCCTCTGTTAGGAACATAGTACTTAGAAACAGGAGTAAGCTATTTGACCCTTTGAGCCTGTTCCACCATTCAATATGATTGTGGCTGAACTTGCAGTGGTCTCAGCTCCACTTTCCAGTCTGCCCTCCCATAACCCTTGGCTCTCTTATCCATCAAACATCTATCAAACATCTATTAAACTCAGCATCGACTAAACCTAAAGACACTGCCTCCAGTACTTTTTGGGAGAAAGAATCGCACAGACTAACAACTCTCTGAGAGAAAAATTTCTCCTCATCTCATTCGTAAATGAGAGTCATCTTATTTTTAAACTATATCTCTCTACCTTTAGACTTCCCACAAGAAGAAACATTTTCTTTAGACTAGAACTGGTTGGGTTGTGTTTCAGATTTTTAAAAGTCAGAGTACTGGAGGCAGGAAGAGAACTTGGCAGCATGGTGCAATGACAGCAAAACAAAAGAGCTGGTTATCCACTTTCGGAAGCGAGGTGTAGTACACGCCACTGTTTATATAAATGATATCGAGGTGGAGTTGGTTGACAGTTTCAAGTTCCGAGGTGTAAACATTACCAACAATTTGTCCTGGTCCATCCATGTCGATGCTACAATTAAGAAAGTGCAACAACGCCTTTACTTCCTCAGGAAATTAAGGAAATTTGGCATGTCCACAATAACTCTCACAAATTTCTATAGATGCACCATAGAAAACATCCTATCTAGTTGCATTACAGCCTGGTATAGCAACTGCTCTGCCCAAGATCGTAAGAAATTGCAGTGTCGTGAAAGCAACTCAGTCCATCACGCAATTTCATCTTTCATCTATTGAATCCGTCTATATTTCTCGCTGCCTTGGGAAATCAGGTAACATAATCAAAGACCCCCTCCCATCCTGTTATTCTTTTTTCTAACTTCTTCCATTGGGCAGAAGATACAAAAGCTTGAGAACCCGTTCCAGCAGACTCTTGAATGGCCCGTCTATATATTAAATTGATCTTTTTATATATTTTACATTTTTACGGTTGTAATTAATTTTTGTATGTTGTATTTATGCATATATATATTGAGTGATCTGTCAGGTCTGTATGCAGAATAATACTTTTCACTGTACCTTGGTATATGTGACAGATTTTATCAGTAAACAATAAATAAACAAGAAAACTTTAAATTTCCCTCCCATCCTTGGGGATAAAACTCCCACCACCCCATCCCCCACACCACTCCAATCCCCGACCATCTCACTGGATCAGTAGATTAAATAATTCAAAGACAATCATGAACTCAGCCAACTGAGACAGACAAGCCTTTTATTTTCAATTAGGAATTCTTTTATTGGTTTTCAATACCTCAGTGCATGTGACAGGAATAATGATATATGAGGGACAGTATCAACATTCATGCTGTAAACCTTGTAACAGACACTCACCAGAGAAATTGTCATAATTCGTGGCACCTGTAAAGATGCACTTTCACAGACTTCATTAATAAACACAATTTATTCATAGGAATTGTGCAGCAACCTCATGGCTGCAGCCAGCTCAATCTAGGTGACCCTTTTCTGCTGTGTTGCCCTTAAAGGAACAATCACTACAGCACCGCTTCTACCACAGTTTTGGTCCACCTTTGAGCAACCACTGAGTGCTCACCTCTAGGCTGTTGGGTTACTCCTGTCACACTGAGAAACTGGAGACCAACTGAAAAATCCCAGTCGGTCTCCTTAATCTCTGCTCAACAAAGCTCTTAACAAACCTCATTGCCTGCCTTCCATATGGAAACAGGAGCCTTCCCAGGCCCGAAACCTGCATCAGCCAAAATGCCTGGCATCAGGAACAGGGTCAGGAAGTTGGCATACCAGTTGAACACGTAATCTTTGGTCCCGTCTGCCTCTATTTCTAACATTGGAGGGGCCCAGAAATTCAGCCAATCACGTTTTTCATTTCTTTATAATCTTCAATATCAGATCAGGTACCTGTAATAGGTGCTAACCAATGAACCCTTCCATTGTACAGAAATAATAAATGGCTTGAATTTAAATAGTGCCTTTAACAAATCCTCAGGACATCCGCAGCTAATGAAGTACTTCTGAAACTGTAACGTAGGAAATGGCATAGCCAAACGGCACACAGCTAATTGTCATGAACAGGAATGGGATAAGATCGATCAGCTAATCTATTTTTTGTGTTTGTTCAGGGATAAAGATTGGCCTGCACACTGGCCATCCTTTCCATAATGCCATATGGAATCTTTTCCATCCATTTGATTGGGCAGATGGGTCTTTGATTTAATGGCTCCTCGAGTGCCAGTCTAGATTTTGTGCTCAAACCCAGGAATGAATCTTGGTGATGCTATTGGAGAAATACTTAACACATTTGCAATTACGTGCCTGTTGGTTTAGGGAAGGGGCTTTTACTTTCAACAGGTTAAAACCTATTTTGAAGTGACAGTCAAAGTTTTGTGATTCAGGGAGCAACCACTGACAATGGCAATTTCTGAGACTGAAGGGGCTGCAAAATGAGTCAAGATGAAGGTGTTCAGAGGACTAGGGCAGAATAAGATGAGATAGGAGAGATCACAAAGGGAAGATTGAGTGTGAATAGGATCCCAGCCGGTTGTTGAAGCAAAAACCAAGACACAGAGCTTTTCTTCATTGAGAGAATTTATTGACTTGGTTCAGTCTTGCAGCTCTCCTCTCATACAGCCCAGTATCTCAGTAGTCCCCTATTTATACTATTATAATATATAAACCAAAATAAAACAAAAATGAGAGGAATTAGCAGTCCCTGGTGGGGCACTGTACCTAAAACAAAATGTCAAAGGAAACTTAACTAAACAAAAGTGTAATTTCTGGGGATGATGATGCACCCTAGCCCCTAGGGTTCTGTACTCCTACGTGCTCAAGGTACTGTGATGTTCTCTGCATGCACGGATGGCAAGGTCTTTACAGCTGAAGTGCTCAGAGAACATGTGGCTTTGTAAATGAACAACACTATTCATTAATTAACTAAATCACAAAAGGGTTTATATGATGTAAGGTTGCAGTTGGATATTATAGCAAAATACAAATAACTATGGTTAACTCTTATTAATAACTGTGCTTGTTGTCCAGATTCTTTGTCTGTGCAGTTGTCCAAGAGTTTACATCCCATCTCCATGCAGCCTATCTTCTAGTGACCTACTCCTGTCATCACGCCACCTGTGGTCAGATGCTAGAATCTCAGTCTATGCATGCGGCACCTGTCCTAACTTACAGTTTGATCATTAAATCATACACAAATGATATTCTACATCTCATTTCAGGTACTTAATTAAACAATCCCCTTCACCTGTGTATCTTAACAATATCATGATGTGGCGATGCCGGCGTTGGACTGGGGTGGATGCAGTAAGAAGTCTTATGACACCAGATTAAAGTCCAACAGGTTTGTTTCAAAACACTAGCTTTCAGAGCACAGCTCCTTCGTCAGGTGAACCTGGTGTTGTAAGACTTCTTCCTGTTAACAATATCATTAACATGCCATTAACAATGAGGCCCATACCTTCTCCACACCTTTGAATACGTGATGCAAATATCATGGAATTCTGTAACTTCTGTTTATTATTGGATTGCATTTTCCACAACTGTTGAAAATTTGTCGCCTTTGTCCACGGGATGGTGAAGAGACCCATGAGGCTATGAAAAGGTGCATTTCAATTATGCTTGCAGAAGTTCATCATCCTGTCTATGCAGTAGATTTTATACACAAAAAGTCTGAACAATTCCATTAAGCCTACTCCGAGATAATGAAGCCTAAATTGTACAGTAACTATATCCTCAAAAACAATTAAATTGAAGTGCGGTTGCATGAGCCTTTACTGGAACGTCAATGCTGGCAATCCCTTGCTAAACCAATCAATCTTTCTGATCTTAACATGCCTTCTCCAATCATCCACTTAATGAGCTATCTCTCACCTTTGAGATTGACAAGAGACAGAATGAACTGCTGATCATTTCAGATGGGAGAGAGATACTCATTCACTTTCTGCTGACCTCCATTTTGGCTCTTCCCTTCAATATCCCTGACTCTCTCCCTCCCCCCCTCCCCTACTGACTTAGCCTTGGGTTAAATTAATCAACAGAGCTACATTCAAACCTGATTGTCAAACCATAATTCAAAATGTAATCATCAAAAGATGCTGGCAGCAGTCAGTTTAAACTGATTTATAGTTACTTCTGTTGGACTCGATGAAATATTTAATTGTTCCCAGAGGAGGCAGGTTGTAAAATGGCTGCCAATCATCTGGAGAAACGTCTTCTGCAGCGTACACAGCCAAGTTTAATGGCCTAAAATATGGTTTAACTAGCTGCAAACCTACTTTTGTTCACCTTTATAAAATAACAATAGGGAATTGACTTATGGGACAGGATTCTCTGTCAGCTGATGGCGGAATCAGGAAACACGATTGGCTGAATTGGTTTTGACGTCAGAATTGTGGCGGGCGCCAGCTTCACACCAATCAAAATTCTCCAGTGCCTCGACAGCTGTGTCAATGCGTTCCACTCCACACATATGATAAACACCGTTGACATATCATTAGTGGGCCTGACTGGGGCCTCCGTGATTCTCCGTCTCCACCGGGGCGAATTCCCAATGGCGAGGTGCTTTTAAAAATCGAGAAATAGGTGCCGTGGCTGTTAAGGGAGGCCAGAGGCAGGACATGGAGAGGCACAACCATGGACTGCTGATCCTGACACTGGCCGGGCAGGCTGGGGTGGGGGGGACATTCCACTCCGGGGGGAGGGGGGTGATGGGGGGAGGACTGTGGGGCTGGATGTCCCCCAAAGGACTGGGGAGTGTCCAGTCATGGACCGCCATTGCCGTTGTCCTGCAAGGTAGCCATCTTGCTGCACACCCCACTGACCACCCATCTTGACCCCTAGTTCTGCAGAGTGACATAAGCCATATGGGTGCCCCCAGCTCCCCACCCCCTCACCCCAGCCCCCTCTCCAGGCCCCCAGCCCAGATGGAGGGGGGTGGCCTTCTAGGGGCAGAGTCCAGAGTGCCAATCGGGGCCACCGTGTAGCCCATTGGACTTGGTGGAGTATGGAGGTACCCACAATGCGAACATATCAGCCTTTCACCCCCTGCAGAGAATGGATATGGGAATTTGTTGGGAGACATTTTCTGATACTGGACTATGATATAAATTATAGGTGGCTCGGCAAATCCATTTTTGCTTCTATATTACTTTTGAATAGTTCTGCTGAGCCAAAAGGTACTCAGTGGCTTAGATGTTTAGAAGAGGCAATTTGTAGAAATAGATAGTGTATACACAATGCTTGTTAATATCAGTAAGGACACAAAATGGCTGTTAGCTATTATAGCAATATTACAGACACAAAATGGCTGAACTAGCCACATTCCTGAACAATAAGTTACAAACTGTGTAAACTACCTCATGAGAACCAGGCGTGTGTATGTATAGGGAGTATTTTAACAGCCGCTGATAACAGCTTCACAGAACAAGGAATGCAATGTATCCTTAATAAGCTCAACATCCCCAGCTGCAGACAGAACATATCCTTATGTTAGTCTTGAGTGACTTTGGCATGAAGTTAGGGGCGGGTAAGACAACTCTCACTTTAACCATATATGTGATTGACTGACTGCATGCAATGAATTGTGACGCAAATATAGTTGATTGATTGTATGTGAATGAGAATGCAACTAATTCCGCCCCTTGAACCTGTATATTAACCCAATGCGAACCTTAGCGCAAGTGAGAAAGAGTGCTGTCTAAAGGCTGCGGAGCCACAGGTATTTCTCCCAGATCTGATATAATAAACTGCTTCTTTACTTACTCAAAAAGGCCTAGGTGTGAATATTTTCACCTCTAACAAATGGCGTAGTCAGTAGGATGTTGCTGAGCCGGTCACTGATCGAGCCGGTGGACAAGGCGAGTAGTCAAAACTTTGACTGCCAGAAATTAGAGTCACATGGATGGACGGCGAAGCAACATTCAACAAATCTGGTATCAAGGCCAAGTGAGTAAAAGTCTCAGTTTAAAATTATTATTTTTTTGGTTTTATTTTGTTGGTCCGCTATGCCATTTAATATTGTAATAATCGGCTGCTCGAGGGCCCATGCTGAGCCTGAATTAAGGGGGCAATTGAGCTCTCACATGAAGGCCAGAGTTTGTTGGGGATCCGAGACGCACAGACTGTTGAGTGTTAACGGTTGTGGAATTTGCCATGACACAGTGGCAAGCCAGGACCGCCACCCTACAGGAGTGGATGATAGGTAAAAGCCTCTGAGCACAGTCGCCTAGTGCACCGGATACGTGGTTGATAGAGACAACAAGGTTAACACATCAAGAGAGAGGCACAAGGCCGCTTTTCTGGGGTCCCCTGGGATCCATGAGTCTGGCGTACGGACAAGAGCAAAATACTCTGGTACAAAAAAAAGCAATGATCAGATATCGGTGTCGATCCCGATGCAGCCCCCGTAGAACAAAGAAACTGGTGGGATAAACAAAACAAGATACGGCAAAAGAAAATAAGGAAGGAATCATCTTAGTTCACCAGTTAGAAGAACAAATTACAGAAATTAATTGCGCCCCCGTGCAGCGTTACGCTAATAATGTAAATGGCAGATATAAAGCCTTCACACTGTTTGAAAAACAGGCTATTTTAAAGGAATTGAGCTCTCACTCTCCCACATTCACACCAAATCATTTAAAGCATCGAAATAAAGCGAGAAAAGATAGCGGCAGTACAGATTGTGCAAACCGGCAAAAGAATCACAGGAAACTGTTACAATTATGGCTAATGATTGTCAGGTAAAGAAAGGGAACTGTAAACATTGCGGGAAATCAGGACACCACAGTCATAGGTGCTGGCATAAGACAGAATTCAGGAAATCTAATTCAATTAGCCCAAAAGATCATGCAGCATTCCTGGTAGCAGAGGGGAAAGAAACAGGTTTCCTGGGGATGGACATTTTAAATTAACTAAAAGTTTAGACATGTCCAAAGGAAAATAAAAAATCAAATAAAGTAAAATCGAAACGATCAGACCTCGTGGTCATTGAGGAATGAGGAGGGGAAGGTACAATGTCCGTTTTGCTCACCCAGGAGCTTTGTAACCCAATTAATCAAATATGGAAGCCGGGGGGATTTCAATAAGACACTCTGAGGCACAGTAAAAAAACAATAGGTGGCTGAAAAGCTCAACAAGCTTTTTGTTCAGAAATATCTGAGGATGGCAAATCCCCCTCCCAAAATACACAAAAAAAGGGAGTAAAGTAAATACAAGATTAAGGTTGGAAACTTAACAAATGGATTCTTGTCTAGAAGAACTTCAGATCGTTTCAAATTTGCGAGATCGAATTTCAGTTTGAGAGTAAGCCATTCAAGACGTCCAGATAAACCCGGCAGTAATTCAATTCATTTGAGTTTTAAAAAAACCTAGTAATATCTCTTTCAAACACTGGTTAAATAGTGAACATTGAAAATTGAAATCAGTTTGAAGAACAAGAAAGACATTTGAGTAACATTAAAGGAAAGAATAAATAAAGTTTGAGATCATGTAAAAGATGCAAATTCTAAGTCCTCCACCCATTCTCCGCCCCCTTAGGTTCTGTACAAAATTTAACCATTTCAGCAAGCAGGTCACCTGTAAAAAAATATATACACCTCTAAGAATAGCTAATGCCTATAAAATCAATCAGTGGAAATTGACTTCAATGGAATAAAACAGATAAAGTTTTATGATGAAGTAGAATGGACGATCTTGTTCAGTATTTTAATTAAGCGATTGTGAAATTGCTGTCTCTTTGAGAATCTGTAGCCATGAGAGAGGGTTAACAGTTAACTCTGATATATGTGAGCTGTGAGAATGTGTGTGTTTGGTTTGTGAATGTTCATATATCTCTGCTAAGATTTATCTTCTGATAAGTAGCCTTGAGTTTATAATGTGGAACTTCAGAATAGGAACCATAAGGATTTTTACCTGACTAATTTTTGTTAAAGCACTGAAGTGCTAGGTTTCCTTTGTGAGTGTGGTGATATTTGTTTGTCCCCTGACATTGTGATTTAAAGATCATAGTTTGAGTGTAATTAACAATTTTTTATTTTCAAAGGTTATCATTGACATTTCCAGAGTAATTTTGATACACGGGGAATTTTAGTCAGGGTACAAAACCACGTATGTAAGAATAAGAAAATATTAGTTTTCTGGTGTTCATTGGAAGTTACGATAGTTGAAATACATATGACCAATCCGATGTTGGATTAGTCCCGAGTTACAATTTCCCTGACACAATGCAGATGTATTAATTCTGAGATTGCAGAATTAAGTGTAAAGGACAGATGGGTACATAAAATATGTCCATGATCATGTTTCTTGTTTAAACAAAAGAAGGGTGGCGACAAAATGACATCTGGTAGAGAATTCTTACTCCACCCCTTTTCAAACCAGCAGAGAATTGACCTGTGCTTGTTAATGCCTGAATTTGGTATGTCTCTCTTGTGGGGACCATGAATTTGTATTCAGTTGAATTGGTTTTTGGAGCAGGCGAAGAGCTTATCCCCTGTCCACACTCTGAGCTCTGGCTTTGTAATTCTGATAAAGTAATTAAAAAACCCCAGCTGAAGATGTATTTTTAATTGGAACGTACAAATCTTAAGTTTTGAATTGTCAGATATATTCAGATTAGTTAACCCACTCTGTCCCAAGCAGAATGGATCTTTTGTGTTTTACTTTACAAGTAACTGCAAGTGGAACAATATTAGCTTCAGGAATTTGAGATAGTTGAATTATTGTAAACTGGCTAATTAAACAGGCACAAGCACGTCAGGGTCGGGTTCAAGCGCAACAGAATCAGGCGCGTAACCACGAGGAAAATAGATATGAAAAGGTTGCAAAATATGAGAACTACAAACCCCTGAATAACAGATGTGTTCGGCCCATACAGGAAAAGCTTTATACGGACAACACCTAACACCTGGTGACGACCAGGACACTTTTCCACTTTTCTTTAAAATTTTTCGATTAAAGATTCAAAAAAGGCTGGAACGACAGCAGCAGCTGTGGGGACTCGTGATGGCTCTTGAGATCTCAAAACAGCCAGAAACACATCAGAGCGCAAGAACATCACTGATTTCACAACGGACACAGGATGAACGTAGCTATATGAACTATGGTGCTTTATATAATTTTATTGACAGGATGCGCATCGCAGCAGCCAGAGACTGGAAAAATTAAATAACTTATTTTAATGCATGGCTGCAGGTACATTCGGGGAAAGACAGCAGATGCGTATACAAATTGTGTCTGTACTTCTCGCGGGTTCAGGTATTGTTTATAATATGAAATAAATATGTATAGTGTTTTAAGTACGGTTGTTATGAAGCAGGCTGCCAATGACATGGGTGTCACTAGATTTTGAGGGCATGACAACCTACACAGGGTTAGAAGAGGCATACTCAATGATGCAGTGACATGACTTAACACAGAAACTTCTGTGGTAATGTCACTAGACATACGAAGGTTAAATGCGAAGGTGGAACAACTTACAGGAATAAGGAAGAGAATATTAGAGAAAGCAGAGAAAGGTCTAGCCAGCTTGGGAGAAGAGGGCCTGGATATACAATTGAATAGGACAACAGTGTTAGGTACACACACTAAGACATTCAAGAATAATTAACAAACTCATCGATCAAGAAACAAAGAAAGCCGGAAGGCTCTGACAGGGGCAGCTAAGCCACAACCTTGATCTGATCTAAAGTTGGGAGGTGCCTGCAACTGGCTAAGCTAGCCAAATGACAAGGGACGCTGGACAACTGTACTCTGAAGGGAGTAACCAGAGTATACTCAGCGATCCTCGACTGCAAAATGGATGAGATAACGGGGGTAGGGATGGTCCTGACGATCCCTATCATCACACCGGACTCAGGGCCATTTCCTCACAACCAACTGGAGGACATTGGAATCGTACGGGCTAACACCTCCCTCAGGTACTATCTCACCGAGACCTCTGCTGTACACAGGAATAATATATGGGATCTCCCTCACGGGGTGCAAAGAGAAAGGGGAAATTACTGTGTGCCCCCACCCGGTAGGAGAGTTGGATGAATGTCGGTTAATCAGAATTCATGGTTGTGCCTTAGAGATTACACCTGCCCCCATGCATTTTAAGTTTACGGAGGAAAAGGGAAATACTGCGTCTCCTCCACCGTAACCTCCTATCACTATAATTTTTGAACCCCTTAGGCCCATCTCGATAGGCAGCAAAGATCATTTGAGTTAGGAGTATAAAGAGCCAGAGATGGTCCCACATCTTGCAGAAACTCTGAGGGAACGAAGACTCAAAATCGGTCAATCAGTTAAGCTTTACCACCAGTTAACGAAAAATCCATGCTTTGAAAAAAAAAAGCACACAGGCACACACAGAGGAACTACTTCAGAGTGAAAGTTAGTGTCAGAGAGTGTGGGACTGTTAGATGAGCTTACTTGAAAACTGCTATGAATAATATAATTTAATGACAGACAGCAGAGTTAGTTCAGGGAGGCAGGAATGATCGATATCAAGGCATTAAATGTGACATACGTGGGTTCGTTTGAGGGGTGATCTTTCAATCACATGTACAGCGTACGTACGGAACATCTGGGAGGTTACATGCCCCAAAGGCTGTATTAAAACGCACCCTGCAGCCCTCATATCGAATCATTGTGGTCATCTGGGATTCAGTAAACTTCTTCCAGGACCAAAAGGAGGAATTGTTGGGGGACATTTTCTGATACTGGACTATGATATAAATTATAGGTGGCTCTGTAACTACATTTTTGCTCCTATATTACTTTTAAATAGTTCTGCTGAGACAAAAGGTACTCATTGGTTTAGATGGCTGTTTATAGATAGTGTATACACAATGCTTGTTAATATTAGAAAGGACACAAAATGGCTGAACTAGCCACATTCCTGAACAATAAGTTACAAACTGTGTAAACTACTTCATGAGAGCCAGGCGTGTGTATGTATAGGGAGTATTTAACAGCCGCTGATAACAGCTTCACAGAACAAGGAATGCAATATATCCTTAATAAGCTCAATCTCCCCAGCTGCTGACAGGACATATCCCTATGTTAGTCTTGAGTGACTTTTGCATGAAGTTAGGTGCGGGTAAGACAACACCCACTTTAACCATATATGTGATTGATTGACTGCATGTAATGAATTGTGACGCAAATATAGTTGATCGATTGTATGTGAATGAGAATGCAACTAATTCCGCCCCTTGAATCTGTATATTAACCTAATGCAAACCTTAGCTCAAGTGACAAAGAATGCTATCTAAAGGCTGCGGAGCCGCAGGCCTAACTCCCAGATCTAGTATAATAAATTGCTTCTTTACTCACTCGAAAAGGCCTACGTGTGAATATTTTCACCTCTAACAGAATTCAACCAGCAATTGTGGCCTTCCTGCCAGTCGCTGCAGCCCTGGAGGATGCCCTATATGCCCGGTCGACTGAATGCATCCAGATCAATGTG
Organism: Scyliorhinus torazame; assembly: GCF_047496885.1. Lineage (NCBI taxonomy): Eukaryota > Metazoa > Chordata > Chondrichthyes > Carcharhiniformes > Scyliorhinidae > Scyliorhinus > Scyliorhinus torazame. The sequence continues at coordinate 158,343,854 of NC_092707.1, forward strand.
GACCGAGCCCACCAATGTGCCTGGGCAGTGGGGTTCGCCGTCATTGCCGACATGCCCTGGGTCCAGGGTGTGATCAATGGGATGCATGTCCCCATGCGAGCACCTGCAGATGACAGGTTGCTCTACACAAACCGAAAGGGGTTCCACTCGATTAACGTGTAGCTGGTGTGTGACCATGAGCTGCACAGCATGCACGTCTGTGCCTGATACCCGGGCAGTGGGCATAACGCCTTCATCCTGGCACACTTGCCGAATCCCAGCCTCTTCAAGGCACACCGCCGGCTGGGCTTGGCTTCTGGGTAACAGACGTTACCCACTGCGGTCATGCTTGATGACAACTATCCGAAGGCCACAGACAATGCGGAGACCCGCTACAACGACGCTTACGCAGTCATCAAGGCTGTGATGGAGCGGCGCGTCTGCATTCTGAAGATACGGTTTAGGTGCTTGGTCACTCTGGAAGAGCCCTCCAGTATGACACTGGGAGGGTCACCCACTTCGTGGTGGCCTGCTGCAACCTCCACAACATCGTGCAGCAGAGGGCCGATGTGCTGGAGGAGGCCAATGTGCTGGAGGAGGCCTCCGACGAGGAGGAAGATTACGGGGTAGGGCGAGGGTGGACAGGGCATGGGGCCCGGGCAGACATGGGAGGCCGCACAACCTGTGCACCAGGGCCAACATGCACGGGACGCTCTAATCACTTCCAGGTTCACCAACTGGGGGAGAGGGGAAACTGGCCAGGGGCACGAACACTGCATCCACTCACCCTCCCATGACCACCTCCCAACTCCCCGCCTGCAACCCCCTCCATGACACATACCTGCCGCATTGCGGCGTGCGGTCCCTGGGCTATATACCAAGTAATAGCGAGTCTGGTCCATGGATGGAGGATGATGAGATCCCGCTCAGCGATGAGCTCTGGTGCTTCACATCGTTCGCCAATGTCTGACTCCTGCCCACAGTAGCACTTTCCACCGTCCAGCTGGGTGATCCCTGCTTGCGAATGATCATTCCATCACACGGTCCATCAAATCCCTGGGGTGATGGAGGTGGGGATGGTGGGGGGGGGTTAGGATGTTGTGGGGGAGCGTGGGCGTGGGACACCAGAGCAGTGAGCACTGGCTGAACTGCTGTCCCTGAGCTCAGCCCACACCAACGTCCACCAGCTCCTCGCCCCTATCCGCAATCCCTCTGTGGCCTGCCCAGACCAGCCCACCCCTCACAACCTTCTGACAGAGCACTGAGTCAGGTTGTAACACAGTGAACAGGTAGGTGTTTAATGTGAAAAGATACATACAGATACGTGCCCTATCCCGTATCACTAAACTTTGGCCTGCACCCGTGCCAACTTAACTGGTGTCTACCTTTCTGGCCTTAGAGGCCCTTATACCATGTCTAGGTGGATCCCAAGATGGTACATCAGGAGTGGAGGCGGCCTGCTGTTATTCCTGCCCTGCGACCTGGGTCCCGTTTGGTGGCCGTCTTCTCGGGCAATTGGGGCTGGATGGGCCTGGCTGCTGCTTGGGTGTCCCAGGTGGCGTGCTGCTGCCCTGTTCTACCTGCTGCCCACCAGATGGGCTGGGGACAGGGTGGGGGGGGGGGTGGGGGGGAGAGTCCGAAGTGCTGCGGTGTTCCAGCACCTGCCCTGTGGGAGGCTCGGTATGGGGTCCATCACCTCCTCCTCCCTCGGGGTGCCCGATGGCACCCAGACTATTCCACGGGACAGGGGTGCAAACGAAGCTCTCCACGAGGCTCCCCCGCCACCTGGCGCTGCCAGTCCTGGAGGCCCGCTGCCGCCTTGTCCAGGTCTGCATTCTCACAGTTATGAACACAGGGAGTGGACCACCTTCGCCTGGGACTGTAGAACATCACGCTGTGACTTTGCCACGTCCCTCTGCATCTGTCCCACATCAGCCAATGCCTTTGAAATGCCGCTGATACTCTCAGCCATGTCCCGCTGTGACTGGGCCAATCTCAGTGTCCAGTTGGCTCTGGCACATGGCTGCCTGTGAGGCCTGTCCTGGGCCTCGGCCACTGCCTGCACAGAATGCCCCAGGCCTTGAAAATGTTGATCAATGGCCAAGGGCCTCGCCCCAAGGCCGCCACCACAGACCTTACTTGTGCGCTGTTGTCCTGGGTCGTACCCATCCCCGACACCACCTCCTGCTCTTGCATTGGGGTTGGACTCCTCCCCTTGCACCTTCAGGTGCTGGGGTTCGCTGACAACCCTTCATGTAATCCCTGGCTCTTTGACTGCATCTCCACGATCAATGGGACTGTCCGTTCCAGGAGTCCGAACCTGCCTGGATGGCAGTCATTATCTGGGATCGGCCCGCCCTTTGACCGTCCACCCTTTCGGTAGTTCCTACCTCCACCTGATGTACAGGAGCATTTGTGTGGCGAGCACCAGAGAGTGTCCCAGGAGCCTCTTCACTAAAGTGCCCAAACGAGGTGAGTGTCTGTGGGATGGTGGAGGGTGTTGGAGACAGCTTTGACAGGAAGGAAATCAGTGTCAATATCGGACCCGAGCTCTGGGAAGTCTTGGGTCTCGGCCAATTTGTGATGTTCAAAACATGATTCATGGGCTTAAGGCATTTGAAGAGAAGGTCATAAGCTGACTGAGTTGCTTTGGGAGGTAGAAGACACTTCTGGAGGGAATCTGGAATTCTTTGGAAAAGTAAGGTGCCTTTTGGAGAGATCACGTGCCATTTGGGATAGTTAAGAGTAGAATTGAATTTATGTAAAAAGCGGAGAAGCTCAGTGGAACTGTTAAGCTGTCAAATCATCGGGAAAAAGCCTGTTGTGGCATTGTGTAATTTTACTAGCTGCCTGGTAACATAGGCTACTGGATTAACATTATAGAATGAGCGCTGCATGACATATGCACAGGCACAACATATCATTATCACAGTGGGGGCGGGTCTATGAATTCACAGTTTGATTGGCAGATCGAAGTGGTTATGAAGAGATTAACTATCTTTGATGTGGGGCTATGAATTAATGCTTATTTTTAAACAGGATTGAATACCTGCAGGAAATGTTTAATTTGGAAAGAGATTAAGTACTTGAAATTAATTTATGTGTTGTCAATAAGAGTGATTTTAAAATAGTGATGTCAGATACTTAGATGTTTATTTTGCTTAATCTCACCATGGCTCCTGAGGTTGGCCCAAGGTGGATACTGGGTGAGTTGGCATGGAGAGTGTAAAGGCAAAGGGTGGTAGGTGGTGGATCATGGGTAGTCAAGCATTGGCACTAAGTTGCATTGGAGTTATAAAGGCCCATAGGGTGGGTAGAGGGGCATTGGTTGGCATAGAATGTATGAGGGATTATGGGGTGGGTCGAGGGGTAAAGAGGGGGAATTTAGAGTATGAGGTCCCATGGGTAGGAGAGTTATAGGTTGGCATGGAGGGAATGAAGGTCATGGGGTGGGTGAGCAGCATGAGGGGCATGAGCTGTGGCATGGAGAGTTTGTGAGGGGTTAAGTGGTTTAAGACAAGGGCTGTTTTTCCTTTCTTGTTTTTATTGTCACGGGGCAGAAAATGCTGAAGTGGATCTTCAGCCAGCATGCCTCAGCACCTGACAGTCCCTGTGACTGCCTCCACACTGTTTTGGGGGTCTGACCCCCGTTAACATCTTCAACACTCCACCTACCCTGCGCAGAATGAAAATCCAAAGATTCTTTTCCTGGGAAAATTTACCAACTGTAGATGTGTCGGCTAGCTTGATCCAAATAAGGAATCTCTGATTCAACTACCACGTTGCGCCCGATGCAGATCTAAGCGTGCTGGTTAAACAGCGGGAAAGGCCAAAATCGAGATTCGTGCCAGGCGCGAATCAGTTTGCTATCTAACCAGCCTGCTCCCAAGGGTGAGTTCCGGATCACGCCCAAATATGGCAATCATATCATTAAGCCCAATTTGCATTAATTTCCACCTCATTTGCAGATTGAAGTCAAATGTAACAGCCTCCTGGGAATTAATCGTCCCCCCAGCGAGAAATCATGCAGGTGTCATTTAGTACTCCTTTTTAAAAATGTGAATCTGGTGCAATGGCTGCTGATGGAACCTGAGGAGGTGAGTAACCATTTCCATTTTCGGGCATGCAGCTCAAGGTCACTGGAGCTGTTGACCCAGTGCTCGGAGAGGGGGCTGGCGGAGGAGGGTGCCCTCAGGGGGGTTGGACTTGGTTGGAGGGGTACTGAAGCATTTCATGTTGGGGGTTGTCCCTGGGCCAGGAGTGGGGGTGGGGAGTAGCGGGCTTTTCGTCCATGAGGCCTTTAAGCCATCTTTAAATATTTTGGAGACCAATAACAAGGGCAAGTACTGTTGCTCCCTGTCTGTCCTACCGAACTCTTCCAAGACAGAACCCTATTCGTGTTTATATGTGTGGTGGTATGTATTAGGGGTAGTACGGTACCTGTGATGCCGAGAGGCTATTGGTAGACAGACACTGGGTCCTGATTGGATCTGCCGCTGCTGGCTCCACCCAGTAAGGCGGAGTATAAGAGGCCGGGTTCTCCCAGCAGCCTCATTCTGTAACTGAGCTGCTGGTAAACAAGTCTTGCTTAATAAAGCCTCGATTGACTTCATCACTTCTCGACTCGTGAGTAATTGATTGTGCCACAATTTATTAAGCAGACTTAAAAAGACTATGGAGCTCCGGATCGCCCCGGAATGTCTGCGAATCAGCCCCCATGCAGCAAACTCAGCGGCCGTATTTAAACACTGGCTAGTATGCTTCGAAGGATACCTTCGAACGCCCCCCGGCCGGACCACAGAAGACCAGAAAATGCAGGTCCTGCATTCCAGGATGAGCCCGGAGATCTACACGCTCATCGAAGACGCGGAGGATTTCCCGACGGCGCTCACCATGCTGAAAGGAGTCTACATTCGGCCCGTAAACCAAGTCTACGCACGTCACCAACTCGCGATGAGACGGCAAATCCCCGGAGAATCGTTGGACGGGTTCTACAGCGCGCTGCTGATATTGTGAAGGAACTGCAACTGCCCATCGGTGAGCGCATAAGAGCATACGAAGCTCCTAATCAGGGATGCTTTTGTGGCAGGTATGACTTCTCCTCAAATTCGCCAGCGGCTGCTGGAGAGAGACTCATTAGGACTCACAGAGGCACGGGCCCTTGCGGCCTCCCTCGACGTGGCCTCACAAAATGCCCGCGCCAAGGCCCCGACTGCGCAGCAGCCCCTTGGGCTTCGTGGACCCCCATTGCGACTGGCTCCCCGGCACCCCCCACCCTTCCACAAGCCTGCGCGGCCAGAGCACCAGACCACCCGGGTGGGCCCTGCTGCTATTTTTGCGGGCAGTCGAAACACCCCCGGCAGCGCTGCACGGCCCGCTCGGCCATCTGTAAAAGCTGCGGCAAAAAGGGGCACTACTCAGCGGTGTGCCAGTCCCGGGGGGTCGCTGCAATCTCCGGGGGAGAACGGGGACAGCAGATTCAACCCTCCCAACGATCCATGTGCGGCCAACGGGCACCGCCATTTTGGGTCCCGGACGCCACGCGGGGAGGATGGGCGCTGCCATCTTGTGACCCCCCCGGCCACGTGCGATCCATGGGCGTGGCCATTTTGTCCGCCCCCGATCGCGTGTGATCCATGGACGCCGCCATCTTGGCTGATAGCCAAGGACCCCAGCTCCACGGGGTCTGAAGAAAATGCCCCGATGCAACAACCACGACTGGCTTCGGTGACCCTGGACCAGTCGCGGCCCCGGACGCTCCAAACGGCAACAACAACGGTGCTGGTCAACGGGTACGAGACGCCATGTCTGATCGACTCTGGGAGCACGGAAAGTTTTATCCATCCGGATACGGTAAGACGCTGTTTTCTTTCCATTCGTCCGAGCACCCAAAAGATTTTCCTGGCAGCGGGATCCCATTCCGTAGAGATCAAAGGGTTCTGCATCGCCAACCTAACAGTGCAAGGGAGGGAGTTTAAGAATTATCGGCTTTATGTCCTTCCCCACCTCTACGCTCCCACTCTCCTAGGATTAGATTTCCAATGTAACCTCCAGAGCCTAACGTTCCAATTCGGTGGCCCAATACCCCCACTCACTATCTGTAGCCTCGCGACCCTCAAGGTTGAACCGTCTTCCTTGTTTGCGAACCTCACCCCGGATTGCAAACCCGTCGCCACTAGGAGCAGACGATACAGCGCCAAGGATCGGATGTTTATCCGGTCTGAAGTCCAGCGGCTGCTGAAGGAAGGCATAATCCAGGCCAGCAATAGTCCCTGGAGAGCCCAGGTGGTAGTTGTGAAGACCGGGGAGAAGCAGAGGATGGTCGTAGACTATAGTCAAACCATCAATAGGTACACGCAGCTAGATGCGTACCCTGTCCCCCACATACCCGACATGGTCAATCGGATTGCACAGTACAAGGTCTTTTCCACCGTGGACCTTAAGTCCGCATACCACCAGCTTCCCATCCGCCCGAGTGACCCCAAGTCATGGCCTTCGAGGCAGATGGGCGGCTCTACCACTTTTTAAGGGTCCCATTTGGCGTCACGAACGGAGTCTCGGTCTTCCAACGGGAGATGGACCGAATGGTTGACCAGCACGGTTTGCGGGCCACGTCCCATACCTCGACAATGTAACCATCTGCGGCCATGACCAACAGGACCACGACGCCAACCTCCGCAAATTCCTCCAGACCGCTAACGCACTGAACCTCACCGATAACGAGGAAAAATGCGTGTTTAGCACCAACCGTCTGGCCATCCTGGGATACGTAGTGCGTAAAGGAGTGATAGGCCCCGACCCTGAACGCATGCGCCCCCTTATGGCCAATGCACAAGTAGACCGCCTCCAAGCCCTCCACGAGGACCTCTGCCACCCGGGGGTCACTCGATTCTACCACTTTGTGAAGACCCGCAACCTCCCCTACTCTGTTGAGGAGGTCCGAACAGCCACCAGGAACTGCCAAATCTGCGCAGAGTGCAAGCCGCACTTTTTCAGGCCAGATACAGCGCACTTGATAAAGGCTTCCTGTCCCTTTGAGCGCCTCAGTCTGGATTTCAAAGGCCCCCTCCCTCCACCGACCGCAACGTGTACTTCCTAAACGTGGTGGACGAATACTCCCGTTTCCCCTTTGCCATCCCCTGCCCCGACATGACCTCGGCCACAGTCATTAAAGCCCTCGGCACCATCTTTACACTGTTCGGTTTCCCCGCGTACATCCAAAGCGACAGGGGGTCCTCCTTCATGAGCGACGAACTGCGTCAGTTCCTACTCAGCAAGGGCATTGCCTCGAGCAGGACAACCAGTTACAACCCCCGGGGGAACGGTCAGGTAGAGAGGGAGAACGGTACGGTATGGAAGACCGTCCTACTGGCCCTACGGTCCAGAAGTCTCCCAGTTTCCCGTTGGCAGGAAGTCCTCCCGGATGCCCTCCACTCCATCCGGTCGCTGCTGTGTACCACCACTAATCAAACACCTCACGAGCGCCTCCTTGTCTTCCCTAGGAAGTCCTCCTCCGGAACGTCGCTGCCGACCTGGCTGGCAGCCCCAGGAACCATCTTGCTCCGAAAGCATGTGCGGGCGTTGGTCGAGAGGGTTCACCTTCTCCATGCAAACCCTCAGTATGCGGCGTACCCCAACGGCCGACAGGACACGGTCTCCCTGCAGGACCTGGCGCCCGCCGGAAACACACACACACTCCCAACACCAATCACCCCCTCCCTCCCACCAGCACACCCCACGGCCGCTCCCTTCCCGGGTGGTTCGGTCCTCCTCCCGTGCCCGCCCAGGAGTAAGGAAACAGGAACAAGCAGCGCAACGCTCCCAGAGACGACAGTGCCCGAGCCAGCACCTGCACCACCACCGGGGCTGAGACGATCGACGAGGACGACAAGGGCACCCACTCGACCCGTGGAATCCGTGTGACAAAACAAAAATCTGTAAATAATTCAGCCAAAATCTGTAAATAGTTAACTGTTGAGATCAAGGCATAGCCACTGTATGAAGGTAATTCCAGGACCAGCTTTGTAAACCCCTACCACCATGCGACCCACCACCCCGCCGGGTTCCTTTTTAACAAGGGGTGAATGTGGTGGTATGTATTAGGGGTAGTGCGGTACCTGTGATGCCGAGAGGCTATTGGTAGACAGACACTGGGTCCTGATTGGATCTGCCGCCTGCTGGCTCCACCCAGTAAGGCGGAGTATAAGAGCCCGGGTTCTCCCAGCAGCCGCATTCTGTAACTGAGCTGCTGGGGAACAAGTCTTGCTTAATAAAGCCTTGATTGACTTCATCACTTCTCGACTCGTGAGTAATTGATTGTGCCACAATATGCTGAATGTCACTTTAACTCCCTTTGATTGTGAGCAGTATCTAGCTTCACAGCTGAAGACTATTGCTAATGAGGAACTGGCCTTGTTCGTTGTGAGAGCACATTACAGCTGCAAGTTGTGATTGCTGCTTGTGCCTGCTGGTGGTTGCAGATGCCTGGAGGCTGCTGTTGCTGTTTCCTTCCTTTTCTGTAGCCAGAAAGAAAAACATTTTTTTCTAAGATACCTGGGTCCTGGAACACCAGACTCTGGGTGATGTATGAATCCAGAAGATAATCCAGTTCTAAGCAAAAAGACGCTGCGGGACCTGGTGCACGGCATTGATCCAAATAGGCTACCTGATGACACCATTGAAGAAATGCTTTTGCAGATTGCTGATGCTTTTGTTGCTGGTGTGGTGAGTGCTGCATGTAACTGGCACGTCACCACGGGTTAAACATGCTGGAAGTCGAGGATGTTCAACTGCACCTTGAGCACCAGTGGAATAAGTGGATGTCAGGATTTGGTTTCAGTGAGATTGGGTGTGTAGGGGGCTTGCACAGCTGCGGTTCACGGATGGAGAATGGCACTGATATGTGGGACAAGTCACACATTGATGGTCAGGTCATTTCTACAACAAAGTTCTGGGCGTGATAATACATTCTCAGGCTTATCCTTTGTTTCTGTTGAGGAACCTGTGAGGGGTGACACCGTGTGTTTGTCTTTTGTTGTAAAAATGAGCTGATATCACTTTGTATTGTGACCAATATGGAATGGTGACGTTTCCTTATTGTTTAGTGCGATACGTGGAATATTTCATAGTTGATTTTCAAATCTTTGTTACTATTTACCTTTTAATAAGCAAAATATTCTCAAGTGGCTACTCGTGGGTACACATGCCATGTCACAGACGATGATTTTTGCGTCACATTTCAATCAAACTTGGAAGCCTGAAAACTTTGTCTGAAATCTAGAAGCATCAGCACCATAGAGGCAGCAGCCATCAATCAAACACTGAAGTGCTGGGCTTCAGCACTGGGGACATCCTCACGACCAAAGGCTGAGTGGGCCCCTAAGTACTGTCTTCCTAATGGTCCCGGCAGGGGTCCAGTATCTAAGGGCCCTGCTGTGTCCGGGGGTGAGTTTGTCGAATGAGGTTCTCCTGAACAACCGGCTTGCTGGGTGGCACTCTGAGAGAAGGCAGGACACGTAAGGGTGAGGGAGGCTTGGGGGATGTGAGGGTCCTGGGTTCCTAACTGATTGTCGGTCCATCTCCTTCTCCAATTTCTTGCAGATACCAAAATGGATGGTTATGTCAGTCCCACAGACGATGCCCTTGCCATGATGGTGGCAGCCCAGGCAGCCAGATGCCAGAGAAGTCAACAGTGTCAACATAGGCTGGGCACACCATGTGCAGGAGGCGTCGTACACCCTGAAGACCAGGCTGCCCAACAAGCCAAGGAGGAATCCAAATGGGGATGCCAGCGATGGCCCATGGTGTACGGGAGTTGTTGGACTTTCGAGGAGATGATGGACAGCATGTGCCACAAGAGACTCTGGGCTGGATTCTCCCAAAATGAGGCTAAGTGTTGATGCCATCGTGAAAACGCGGGAGTTTCACAACGGTGTCATCGGATCCACAGGTGGAGCGATTCAACTGCTCACAAGGGGCTAGCACGGGCACATCATGAAACACCCGACGGACCGGCAGCCGATTCGCGGATTCCGTTATTTACGCAATGCCGTGGCTGCATTTAATAATTCTCCCCCCACACACTGGGTCGCAGGCAAGATGGCCGCCAGGAGAGCAGCGCCACGATTTCGGGACGGCGACTTGAGAGCCTCCTGGACGCCTTGGAGGAGAGGCGGCTGGTGTTGTACCCTGGGTCGGGACGGAGGTCAGCAGACGCCATCGTTCGCCGTGTCTGGGCAGAGGTGGCAGCTGTCGTCGGCACCATCGGGGTGGAGGCCCGGACTGCAGACCAGTGCAGGAAAAAGCTGCACGTCCTCCTCCCGACAGCCAGGGTGAGTACCCAGCACTGTGCCCCTGGCACCAACCCCCCTAACCCCCCCACACTCATGTGACCCCTCCTCCTCCCCCAGGTGGACGGTCCCACTCCCATCCTGACCCACATGGCTGCACCCACCCATGTCAGCCACAATGGCTGGGTGCCCTGTGCATTAATGCCATCAGAGACCCAGCCACTGGGCTGCATGCGCCGGGCTGTCTAACACTGATGCTGCTTGTGTTTGCTCCCCCCCCACCCAGGACAAGTCCGCGCATAACCGCCGGGAGCGGGAGACGACCGGAGGGGGACTGGAAGACCTGCGTCTCCTCACCGTGGCCGAGCAGAGGGCACTGGATATTGTCGGTGGGCCGGAGGGGAGGGAGGTCGCCGATGCGGAGGTCGGAGGTGTGCCACCAAGTGAGACCCCCTGCCTGGTTGCAGGTCCTCACGACAAATGTGTGCCCACCCCAACCCCACACACCCCACACACCCCTCACCCCAAACCCCCTCACCCCACACCCAAACCCACCTCAACCCACTCCCCAACCCCCCTCACCCCACACACCAACCTCCCTCACCCCACACGCCAACCCCCCTCAGCCCACACACCAATCCCCCCTCTCCCCACAACCCAGTCCCCCTCACTCGACATTGCGAACTCCCCTCACCCTACATGCCAACCCCCCTCACCCCAGACCCAAACCCCTCAGCCCACAACCCAACCCCCCCTCACCCCACACACCAACCCCCTTCACCCCACACACCAATGTCCCTCAGCCCACACACTAACCCCCCTCACCCCACACACCAACCCCCCTCACCCCACACACCAACAGCCTTCACCACCTGTGGTGATACACCACTGTACTTCCCTAGCATTGTATATAGTTATATAATAGTTGTGTGTAACGTGGCCCTGTAATCCTGTGTATTGTACTGTGCATTGTGCTGTAGCTCTGTAGAGGTTCGGTCACCTGTATGTAACCTGACCTGGCCACGGAGAGCTCCGCCTTGGCCACTCCCCCGGGAGTAGGTATAAGACCCCGCTTCTGAGACCTGACCCATTTTGTCTGGGGTCGTCTGTGTCAGGTAAGCTTCCTATGTAATGTATTAAAGCCTTGGTTAAAGTCTCACATGTCTTTGTGGTTCCTGACGCTTAGTGCATCACCACCTCACGCCTCACCCCAGTCCGCCTATCTAACCATACATGATGGCTTGTATCTTACAGGACCTGCTGGCGATGAGCCCGGCTCATCCGGGGCCCTCCACCCCCAGCCAGTCCCAGGCCGGTGCCCCCCAGGAACCCAAGCACCGACGGAGAGAGCAGCCGGAACACCATCCCTCTGCCCGAGACGAGCCAGGAGACCACGACCCAGGAGACCATGACCCAGGGGACAGACACACAGGGGACAGACATGGGACAGACACACAGGGGACAACCACACAGGGACAGACACACAGGAGACAGACACACAGGGGACAGACACACAGGGGACAACCACACAGGGACAGGCCCACAGGAGACAGACACACAGGGGACAACCACACAGGGACAGACACACAGGAGACAGACACACAGGGGACAACCACACAGGGACAGGCCCACAGGAGACAGACACACAGGGACAGACACACAGGAGACAGACACACAGGGGACAACCACACAGGGACAGACACACAGCAGACAGACACACAGGGGACAACCACACAGGGACAGGCCCACAGGAGACAGACACACAGGCGACAACCACACAGGGACAGACACACAGGAGACAGACACACAGGGGACAGACACACAGGGGACAACCACACAGGGACAGGCCCACAGGAGACAGACACACAGGCGACAACCACACAGGGGCCCACGACCCAGGAGACCCCAGACTTCGGGTCGGAGGAGGACACTGACTTACTGTCATTGCTATCTCCAACACCCTCCACCATCTCAGAGATTTTCACCTCGGTTGGGCAAATTTGTGAGGAGGCTTCTGGGGCACCAACTGGTGCACACCATACAGCGGTTACAATACAGCAGATGGAGGTCGGAGCAGCTGAGTGGCCGGACGGTCGGAGGGCAGTCCGGCCACAGCAACCAGCTGCCGCCCAGACGGGTCCCGGGCTCCTAGAATATCCACTCCCACTCATAGTTCAGGTACAGACTGAGACCCAGGGACTAGAGAAGAAGATGACAGCTGGCTTCCAGAACGTGCAGGCGCAGGTGGAGGAGCCCAACCTCCTGCAGGAGCAGGGAGTGATGCCGATCATGAGTGCCACCCAGGCCGAAACAGCATGGGTGCTGTCCACGGTGGAGGCAATGGGGCTGACGGTGTCGGACATGGGTCAGGTTTTGCTAGGCCTGGGGTATTCCGTGCAGGCGGGGGCCGTGGCCCAGGACAGGGCTGCCCTCTCACAGGCAACCATGAGCCAGAGCCAGCTGCAGATTGCAGCGGCACTCCTCAGCATGGCCCAGTCACAGCAGGCCATGGCTGAGAGCATCGGTGCCATTGCAAGGTGCTGGCCGGCGTCGCCCAGTCCCAGACGGAGATGGCCCACTCACTGTGCTCCATGGCCGCTAACGTACAGACCTTTTTCGATACCAGACCGGGCATTCAGGAATGACAGTGCCAGGTGTCAAGGGGCCTCGGAGGTTGACTCCGCTCACACTCCCAACCCATGGAGAAGCCCTGGGGCCATCAGGTACCCCGAGGGAGGAAGAGGTGATGGGGGCCCGAGCCGGTGACTCCTGCAGGGGAGATGCCGGAACACCGTAGCACCTCGGACTCCCCCTCTCCTGTCCCTGGTGCATCTGGTGAGCAGCAGTCAGAACAGGGCGGCACCACGCCACCCGGGATGTCCAAGGAACAGGGGGACACATCCAGGCCGGCCCACCCCAGGAGACAATTGCCAACGTGGACCCTTGTCGCAGGGCAGGAATCACAGCAGGCTGCCTCCACTCCTGCTGTAACGTCTGGGGAACCACCTAGGCATAGTGTTAGGGCCCATAACGCCAGAAAGTTAGACACCAGTTAGGTTGGCATGGGTGCAGGGCACAGTTCAGTTATAGGGGCTAGGATACAGACTGTATATACCTCTTCACATTAAACACCTGTTAACACCGTTCAAACCTGCCTCTGTGCTCTCTCTGATGGGTGTGGGCGTGGATGTGGTGCGGTCAGTGATGGCCACTGAAAGTGAGGGGTGGTGGACGAGTGAAACCCAGTGGGTGGACCGTGTCGCCACTCCCCCCTGCCCCCTCCCCGACCGTGCCCTTCACCACCTCCCCAGCTATTCGACAGGACCGTGTGATGGACTGGCCAGCCCGCATGCAGTGATCACCCAGATGGAAGATGCTACTGTGGGCATCTCAATGAGTGAGACATTGTCTAATGATGTGGAGCACGGAGCTCATCACAGAGCAGGCTGTCACCATCCTCCACCCCATGGACCCCCGGCTCTTGGTACGACATGTATATATAATGGAGGGGATTGTTCATGCGGGTGGTTTGGTGGTGTTGGGGGTGAGGGTGTATTGGTGGTGTGGGAGGTGAGGGTGTTCGGTGGTGTTGGAGGTGAGGGTGGAGGGTGTTCGGTGTTGTGGGAGGTGAGGGTGGTCGGTGGCGTGGGAGGTGAGGGTGGTCGGTGGTGAAGAGGTGTGGTATTGTGGTGTCTGTGCCCCTGCCGAGCAACCGTCCCCCCCCCCCAGTTGGTGAAACATGTACCGTGCTCGCTGGCCCTGCTGATTGCATAGTGAGGCCTCCCGTGCATGGCCAGCCCCCATGTGTCGCTCATTGTCCCTCTCCCCTTCATCCTCCTCATCTGGAGAGGCCTGCCCTTGCTCTTCATCCTCCTCCAGCACATCGCCCCTCTGCATGGTTATATTGTGGAGGACGCAGAAGAACACCATGATGCAGCCGACCCTCCTTGCCTCGTACTGGAGTGCCCCTCCAGAGTGGTCCAGGACCTGAAGCCTATCTTCAGCACACCGAAGCACATCTTGACCACACCCCTGGTCCCATCATTGTAGCGGGTTTCTGCGTTGCTCTGTGGCCTCCGTATCGGCTATTTCAGCCACGACCTCAACGGGTAATCCCTGTCGCCCAGCAACCAGCCCCGCAGCCAGGGGGACGTCCCTCGAACATGTCGGGGATCACCGATTGTGTCAGTATGAAGAAGGCAATCACACTACCCGGGTACCGTGCGCAGACGTGCAGGATCCTCATCTGGTGTTCACAGACCACCTGAACGTTCATGGAGTGGTTGCCCTTCCTATTCGTGAACAGCGGCCTGTTATCCACCGTAGGGCGACATGCACCCCATCGATTACCCCCTGGACCTGGGGTATCCTGGCCACGGCAGCGAAGCCCGCTGCCCGGCCATCCTGGTTGGTGCAGTCCACAGGGTACTGTATGTACTGGTCCGCCAGGGCATACAAGGCGTCAGTGACGGCACTGATGCACCTGTGCGCCGATGCCTGGGAGATGCCTGGGACAGGTTCCCACTCGGCGACTGGAACAACCCCGTGGCATAAAAGTTCAGGGCGACCGTCACCTTGACAGCTACCGGTAGCGGGTGCCCTGCCCCACTCCCACGTGGTGCCAGGTGTGCCTTCATAGAATCATAGAATTTACAGTGCAGAAGGAGGCCATTCAGCCTATCGAGTCTGCACCGGCCCTTGGAGAGGGCACCCTACCTAAACCCACTCCTCCACCCTATCCATGTAACCCAGTAACCCCATCTAACCTTTTTGGACACTAAGGGCATTTTAACATGGCCAATCCAATTTACCCGCACATCTTTGGACTGTGGGAGGAAACCGGAGCACCCGGAGGAAACCCACGCAAACACGTGGAGAACGTGCAGACTCCACACAGACAGTGACCCAAGCCAAGAATTGAACCTGGGACCCTGGAGCTGTGAAGCAATTGTGCTAACCACTATGCTACCGTGCCGCCCAATGTGTCCGACGGGACCTGATCTGGCACTTCCTTGGCTCCACCACCACCTCCTCCTCCTCGTCCCGTTCCTCCTCCTCCTTCTCGGCCTGGCGGGCCACCTGCCCCTCTGCAGCCCTCTCATCTGCTGCAGCCTCCGCCCCCTCTCTGAGCCATCCCTGCTCACGGTGCCACAGGGCTGCATGCAGGGCAGCGGCTGTCGCCATGGTGGCCAACATGGCTGGTTGATAACCAAACATGATTATCTGCAGGGGTGAGGGGAAAACATGTCATCATGGCGCATACACCCATGCACAACCAGGTACCATGGGCTACATGGTTGCCCTGGTTGGCACCGCGCGCCTGTAATTGAAAATATGGAAAGATATGTCATTTGAAACATGGAGGTCTGGCAATACCTGATCTAAGAGTGCATGAGAGAATATAGGGAAAAATCCCACGAAGGGTTAACAGCAGCTGCAGGAGAAGATTGTAAAATGCAGATAGCCTTAGTCAAGCAGGCTTAGCAAACAAAACAAGCAGGTCTTTCAAGACACAATCGAGTGAATTTTAGTGTACAGCTAAAAGCAATGTTTCGCACCTCCTTTTGAAATTAAGTAAGCAGATGGAAAAGAATGGAATAGGGTTTCAGTTGAATTAGGTAACAAATGTATAGGTGTGAAGTTCTGCTGATATCAGGTAAATTAAAGCAAGCTGGAGACAACCTGTCTATGAGAATACAAATTAGACCCAAATCAAAGTCATAATTATGAGCTGGGGACACAATTTGATAATAATAAAACTATAGAAATGACCGGAACCAGAAGTAACACCACTTTGAAATCAAAGCATTTTTGAACATCACAAAGGATACAATATAATCAGAGATCTATGAGATGAGGTCATGCTCAAAATGAATACTTAGTCGTGTTAGAAAAATTTAGATTAAAGGCACCTTTTACAATCCAAGTGAAATAAAAGTTACTTTACAATAAAGTCACAAAAACTTAATAACTGCTAGAAGGGGGATATAAACCCGAAGAAAGGGGACAACCAGCAGAGTCAGCTCTCATAGCTCGTTCATGGGAAAGATAGAGCATAGCAACCGAGCAGAACAGCGAATCCATCTGAGAAAGACCAAAAGTTAAAGAAGAGAGAGTCAGCTCTCATAGCTCGATACATGGGACGGATAGAGCACAGCAACCGAGCAGAAGAGTGAATCCATCTGAGGAAGACCAAAAGCTAAAGAAAAGTGATTGTCAAGGTGGATCTGAAAGTCTCTTCAACCAACCAGGAGAATCCAGAAGCAAGATCTTTTTACTTTTCAGTAAAGACAGTGATTGCATCTTTTAAAAGAAAAAAATATAATAATAAAATAACTTAACAGTTTTAACCTGAAACAGTGGTTATTACAAAGTCTACTTTACTTACTTAGCAATGTGGGACCCAGGATCGATGCGACTAAGTGGTAAGTAGATAAAATTCTTCTGCGAAGTTATGGGTTATACCGGGGAGAACTTGAAAATATAGTTTGACCTGAATAGCACCCACCTAAGCCTGCATAGGAGTCAGGGAGTGAGAATCCCTGTTCACCATTTAGAATGTCGACCCTTTTTGGTATAGGGGGAATTCTAAGAATAGTGGTGAGTTTTTAACTTCACGCCCCAGCCACATATGTCCCCCATCCCCGCACCCTGGCCCCGTCTGTGCCAGGGCCACCGTTTCATGGCACTGTCCTCACTGGGTGCTGCCGTCATTGTGGCCTTGGGTGATCCCCGCGGTGGGTGTCGCCGGCCGGGAAGGGTGGCGGCACCCACCCATATGGCCATTAACCCTGCATTCACCCAGCGCACAGGGTGGATGGTCAACGCGATGGGTGCCATAATGGCGCTCATAGCATGGGCTCCTCAACTGCTCGGCCTGTCCCCCCCTTCCACTCCCCTCCCCCGGCCCTGGCAAGGCCCCTCCACCCCCAAGAAAGCATGGCCGGTGTCCATTGCGGGAGCCTGCAGTCTCCCCCACGCCAACTCCTACCTCCTCTCGCAGCCGCCTCAGCCAACACGCCAATATCACGATTTTTAATAGGTGATGAGAACCACGGTCAGGAAATCGGGCAATCGGGTCCGCTAAATCGCTGAGGCCACGGAGAATCGGTCGTCGGGGCGGATAATGAGATGCTCCGGGCTGCGTGGCGGGCACCGTGATTTCGTTGGGTTGGGGGGTCCGGAGAATCCAAAATGGGCGCAAAATTGGCGTTAAACCCGATTTCGGCGTCAGAGCCGATTCTCCAGCCGATCGCGTTTCGTTATTTCGGCGCGATGTCTCGGAGAATCCAGCCCTCTGTCTCAACAAAGAGTCAGTGCAGCAAATGTGCCACATCCTCTCGGACTTGGCACTCTGCGGAGGATGACGACATCCACTCCGGATGGCCGTAAAGGTCACCGCAATCCTGAACATTTATGCAACCAGTTCATTCCAGGGCTTGAGCGAGGAACTTGTGCGACATTTCCCAAGCTACAGCCCACCACCTCACGGATGCACTGTGTGCCCAGACATCAGACTATATCAACTTTGAGCTGGACTAGGCCCACCAAGTTGCCTGGGCAACAGGATTCTCTGCCATCGCCAGGACTTGGTGGATGAGGAGTGTAGGGTAGAGTGTGTAGATATTGAGTCAAGTTGATAATAATAAAGAGGAGGTGTTGGGCATCTTAAATAGCATTCAAGTAGATACGTCCCCAGGGCCTTATGGGATCTACTCCCAGAATACTGGAGGAGGCAAGGGAGGACATTTCTGGGGCCTTGACAGTAATCCTTGTATCCTCATTGGCTACAGGTGAAGTTCCAGAGGCCTGGAGAGTAGCCGACTGGAGAGTAGCCAATGTTGATCATTGTTTAAGAAGGGCAGCAAGGATAATCCAGGAAATTCTCGGCCGGTGAGCCTTACGTCAGTGGTAGGGAAATTATTGGAAAAGATTCTTAGAGATAGGATATACTCACATTTGGAAACAAATGGACTTATTAGTGATGGACAGCATGGTTTTGTGAAGGGGAGGTCATGCCTCACTAATTTGATTGAGTTTTTTGAGGAAGTGACAAAGATGATCGATGAGGGAAAGGCAGTAGATGTTGTATACATGGACTTCAATACAGCCTTTGACAAGGTAGACTGGTACAAAAGGTGAAGTCACATGGGATCAGAGGAGAGCTGGAAAGTTGGATACACAACTGGTTTGGGCACAGAGGACAGAGGGTAGCAGTAGAAGGGTGATTTTCTGAATGGAAGGTTGTGACTAGCGGAATTCCACAGGGATCAGTTCTGGGGCCTTTGTTGTTCGTGATGTATATAAATAATTTGGAAGAAAATATAGCTGGTCTGATTAGTAAGTTCACTGACGACACATAAATTGGTGGGGTGGAGTTGCAGATGGTGAAGAGGATTTTCAGAGGACACAGCAGGATATAAACTGGTTGTAGTCTTGGGTGGAGAAATGGCAGATGGAGTTTAATCCGGACAAGTGTGAGATAATGCACTTTGGAAGGTCCAATGCATGTAGGAATCACATAGTAAATGGTATAACTCTTGCGAGTACTGACAGGCAGAGAGATCTGGGCGTGCATGTCCACCGATCACTGAAAGTGGCAACGCATGTGGATGAGGTGACCAAGTTGTCATACGGCATGCTGGTCTTTATCGGTCGGGGCATTGGATATAAAAATTGGCAAGTCATGTTGCAGCTGTACAGGATCTTAGTTCGGCCTCATTTCGAATATTGTGTACAATTCTGGTCGCCACACTACCATAAGGATGTGGAGGCTTTGGAGAGGGTACAGAAGGCCCCAGGTCAGCCTTCAGCATTTCCTCTTCCTTCATGGTGCCCACAGGGCTGTGGGGGTCTCCATAGGACTGGGGGGGGGGGTGCAGCTGGGGTGAGCTCCAGGGGCCCCTGGTGTCTGCACCATGGTGTTGATGGCCTCCGTGATGCTCCTCAGCGAGTGGGACAAGCTCTGCAGTACCCCAGCAATGTCCACCTGCATCTGGCAAACGTCCCTCAGTGACTGGGACATGATGTTGAGGCCCTCAGCCATGTTCGTCACAGACTGAGCCATGCCTTGGGCACCACCTGCACTCGTGCCCCAGCTTCCCACTGCAGTCGCCACCCTAGCATTGTCGGCCTGTATTGTTGGCTTCGTCTCCTGAGCCAGTAGCATTTGGGACTCCTCCAATCGGCTATGCACTGACATCCCTTCATAAACCTCACGTCAGTGTCCAACAACTCCATCAGCTCTGGGATAATCTTTTCCAGAGGCTCGGCTGAATCCCAGCTGTGTCTTGGGATGCAGCAGACCTCCGACTGCTGTCTCTGTTGGAAGTTCCTGCCTCCACCTGATGTGCATCAGCAACTGTGTGGTGCTCACCAGATTATGCCCTAGACGCCTGTCCACTAATATCACCCTCCTAGGTGGGTGGAAGGTGGGGATAATAGGCATGACACCTTGCTAGTGGTCTCATCTGAGCTCTCCACTGAGTGTTCTCTTGGGTGATTGTGGGGGAGGGGAGGGGGGGGTATGACTCCGAATGGCTCGGCCCATCAGATGGAGGTCCTGCGAGTGATTAGATATATGGATAGTGAGAGGGAAGGATCATTTGTTTGACATGAACCATTCACTTGAGACAGGTCATCTGGATGAAGGGGCAGAAGGTCCTCACCTCTACAGCGCTGGCTAACCTCGCTGTCAGTGACTGCTCTCTCCTCCGTCAATGTTGTGATTTCCAGGGCCCGTTCCTCTCAGGGAGTGAGGACTCAAATCTCTGTTTTTCCGCCCCCCCCCCCCCCCCTCCCCTTGGCCCTTTCCCACTTATTATGGGCTAACTTCTCCTGCGGAGACAAATGGAGGGCTTGGTGAGCTGGGCACTTGATAGCCGGGGGTCTGTAGCAGGTGGCATGTGTGGGCACCTCAATTGGACATGAAGGGGTTGTGCTGGTGGGTACCAGGGGGTGCTGAGAAGCAAGCGCGAAGGTCGGATGTTGGAGGGGTGCGAGGTGTTGGTGATTTGTGGTGGGGGGGGCGTGTGGTGCGGTTTGGGAATTTGAGTGGCAACAGGCGGAACTGATGCCAGGAGAGAAGTGGTAACTTACCCTTGCAGCTGGGTGGAGATTGTTGATCTTCTTCCTACATTGTATGGCGGTCCTCCTGGTCATGCTGCCCACATTGACAGCTGCTGTCACTCCCTCCCAGGCAGTATTGGTGACCCTACTGCTGTTCCTCCGACCCCCTCAGGGGAACAGGATGTCTTGTCTCACATCCACAGCGTCGAGAAGCCTTGTGAGGTCGGCATCCCCAAAAACAAGGAGCGGGTCTGCACACTGTCATGCTTGTGTGTCGAGTGGGAGTGAGTGGTGAGGGAGCGTTTAAAATCAGCTCCCGCTTGTTAGCAGCGAGATGCTGAGGCACGAGTCTGGCGAATCAGACGGCGTGTTAGCCAGGAAGCTCGTGAGGGTTCTTTTCTGGCACTCAGTGCCGTTAGATACCTGCTGCGATCTCTCCTACGTAGCCACCGAGAAACATCCCGCCAATCACTCCCAAAATGACACTTTGAAAATTTTCCGTTAAGTCGCGCCCACAGTTTCTATTGCAAAAGGACATCCCAAAGGCCATCATGCCCTTCCATGAGTAGTCCAGGGGGATCTTTTGCATCCACCTGAGAGAAAAAATTTGGCCTCGCTCAGAAAACAGCATCTCCGACAGTGCTGCACTCCTTCATTACTGGGCCTGTGTGTCAGTTTGGATTTTGTGCTCGGGAGTCTGGAGTAAGACGGGATCCCTCACCATTCTGACTCACTTCTTCGTCACAAATCCCAGTGATCTAAGGATTGTGCAGCAGGGGCTGGCAGAACAAGGAACCCAGAAAAAACAGGGAACTGGCCATCGTGAGTCAGTAAACACAGGAGCCCTGCCAAAGAAAAGTGGCAAAAGCTTTCTGTTGATTACTCCAGAGGAAAGTTGTGTGTGAATTATCTTGATAGGCAGCACAGGCACAGATGGTACAAATATTATTGGAATATATAAGTTCCATAGTTACAGAAACACATGCCAAAAACTTGTTTTCATTGTAATTATTTGGTTGTTTATCACTGCAGTTAAATTACTTCCAGAGGTTAATGGGTAAGGAGCAAATCTTTTACACAATCAGATTGGAAAGTTACCACAGCATATGTTACTTTTTGGCACAATCCATTTTCAATTAGATTAGAAATTAGATTTCTCTTGCAATCCAGAAATTACACATTTTCTGCTGCCCTTTATGAGAAACCATTCTTCTTGATTTCCTTCTGGAATATTCAAGATGATTATGACCCCTTGGGTGGAGTTTTACAGCTCCTCCCACCGATGAGATTTTCCAGTCCTGCCAAAGTCAATTGAATTCTGAACAGATAAGGGCTGCAGAATTCCGAGGTGCAGAGGGGTCTTGGTGTTCGCGTGCACGAGTCACAAACCAGGTGCAGCAAGTGATCAAGAGGGCTAAAGGAATGCTATCCTTTATTATGAGAGGAATTGAACATTAAAGTAAGGATGTTATGCTTCAGTTATACAGGACATTGGTGAGAACACATCTCGAATACTGTGTGCAGTTTTAGTCTCCTTGTTTAAGGAAGGATGTAAATGCATTGGAGTTCAGAGGAGGTTGGCGAGATTGATACCTGGAATTAGCAGGTTGCCATGTGAGGAAAGGGAAGACAGGCTGGGCTTGCTTCCACTGGAGTTTCGCATAATGAGGGATGGCTTGATTGAAGTATATAAGATCCTGAATGGTTTTGACAGGATGGACATGGAAAAGATATTTCCTCTAGCGGGTGAATCCAGAAACTAGTTTTAAAATTAAAGATCGCTATTTTAGAACAGAGATGAGGAGGGCTTTTTTTTCTCTCAGAGGGTTGTGTGACTTTGGAACTCTGGTTCAGAAGGCAGTGGAGGCAGGACCACAGAATAATACAGCACTGAAGAGGCCCTTTAGCCCATCGAGTCTGCCTCATGCATGAAAAACACCTGGGCCGGGATTCTCCCCTACCCGGCCGGGCGGGGGGTCCCGGCAGGATGGAGTGGCGTGAACCACTCTGGCATCGGGCTGCCCCAAAGGTGTGGATTCCTCCGCACCTTTAGGGGCCAAGCCTTCACCGTGAGGGGCTAGGCGCGCGCCGGAGTGGTTTCTGCTCCACCGGCTGGCGTGGAAGGCCTTTGGCGCCACGCCAGCCGGAGCCGAAAGGACTTTGCCAGCCGGCGGAAGTCCGCGCATGCACGGGAGCGTCAGCAGCTGCTGACGTCATCCCCGCGCATGTGCAGGAGGGGTGTCCCTTACGCGTCGGCCATGGTAAAGGCTGTGGCCACAGCGGAGGGAAAAGAGTGCCCCCACGGCACAGGTCTGCCCGCGGATCGGTGGGCCCCGATCGCCCCGGGGTCAGATCGCCCCGCGCCACCCCTAGGACCGCAGAGCCCGCCCGCGCCGCCTAGTCCCGCCGGTAAGAGAGGTGGTTTGATTCTCGCCGGCGGGACAAACATTCCAGCAGCGGGACTTCGGCCCATCGCGGGTCGGAGAATCGGTGGTGGGGGTGCGCCAACCGGCGCGGCGCGATTCCCGCCCCCGCCGAATATCCGGTGCCGGAGAATTCGGCAACCGGCGGGGGCGGGATTCACGCCAGCCCCCGGCGATTCCCCGACCCGGCGGGGGGTCGGAGAATCCCGCCCCTGATCTGCCAACTAATCCCATTTGCCAGCATTTGCCCACAGTCTTGAATGTTATGACATGCCAAGTGTTCATCCAAATACTTTTTAAAGGATGTGAGGCAACTCGTCTCAACCACCCTCCCAAGTAGTGCATTCCAGTCGATCACCACCCTCTGAATAAAAATGTTTTTCCTCAATTCCCCCCTGAACCTCCCACCCCTGACCTTGAACTTGTGTCCCTCATAACTGACCCTTCAACTAAGGGGAACAGCTGTTCCCTATCCACTCTGTCCATGCCCCTTATAATCTTGTGCACCTCGATCAGGTCGCCCCTCCATATTCTCCATCCAACCTCTCTTCATAACAAACAACAATACAGCACAGGAACAGGCCCTTCGGCCCTCCAGGCCTGCGCCAAGCACGTGTCCTATCAAGATCAACCGCCTGTATCCTTCTATACCCCATCTGTTCATGTGCCTATCCAGGTAAGTCTTAAAGGTCACTAACATATCTGCCTCAACCACCTCACTTGACAGTGCATTCCAGGCAACCACAACCCTCTGTGTAAAAAACCTCCCAGCACATCTCCACTGAAACTTTTCCCCCCTCACCTTGAACTTGTAATTGTCATTTTCACCCTGGGTAAAAGCCTCCAACTGCTCACCCTATTTACACCCTAATAATTTTATAAACTTCTATCAGGTCGCCCCTCAGCCTCCGTCTCTCTCGGGAGAACAATCCCAGTTTATTCAATCTCTCCTCATAGCTAATAGCCACAATACCAGGCAACATCCTGGTAAACCTTTTCTGTACTCTCTCCAAAGCCTCCACGTCCTTCTGGTATAGGGGCTGGTTTAGCACAGTGGGCTAAACAGCTGGCTTGTAATGCAGAACAAGGCCAGCAGCGCGGGTTCAATTCCTGTACCCGAACAGGTGCCGGAATGTGGCGACTAGGGGCTTTTCAAGTAACTTCATTGAAGCCTACTTGTGACAATAAGTGATTATTATTATTAGTGCGGTGATCAGAATTGGACACAGTATTCCAAGTGTGGCCTAACCAACGTTCTATATAATTACCATAATTTTTGAGCTTTTATACTCGATACTCTGTCCTATGAAGGCAAGCATGCCGTATGCTTTCTTTACCACCATTTCCATCTGTGCTGCCACTTTTAATGATCTGTGGACCTGCACGCCCAGATCTCTCTGTGTTTCTATGCTCCTGATGGTTCTACCATTTATTTTATAGCCCCCACCTGAATTGAATCTACCAAAATGCATCACCTTGCATTTGTCCTGATTAAATTCCATCTGCCCAATTTTGCAGCCTATCTATATCCTGTTGTATTCCCTGACAATCTTCATCACTATCCGCAACTCCTGCAATCTTTGTGTCATCTGCAAACTTGCTAATCAGACGCGCTACGTTTTCTTCCAAGTCATTTATATATATTACAAAGAATAGAGGTCCCAGTACTGATCCCTGAAGAACACCACTAGTTACAGACCTCCATTCGGAAAAACACCCTTCCACTGCTACCCTCTGTCTTCGATGGCCAAGCCAGTTCTGGATCCATCCAGCTAGTTCATCCCGGACCCCATGTGATTTAATCTTTTGCACCAGCCAGCCATGAGGGACCTTATCAAATGCTTTACGAAAGTCCATGTAGCCAACATCCACAATCCTTGTCTCGTCAATTATTTTTGTCACTTCCTCAAAACATTTAATTAAATTAGTGAGACAAGACCTCCCTCGTACAAAACCATGCTGTCTGTCGCTAATAAGACCATTCACTACCAAATGTGCATAGACCCAGGCCGGATTCTCCAAGCCCGCGCCGGCTCGGAGTATAGGCGTTTACGTCGAAACGGCCTGCGATGGCGTTCCAATGCCGGTTCACGAACCTCCGACCCCCGAAAATCACGCGATCGCGGCAGGCGCCGAATGGGCCGGTGAATTGCGAGAGGTGCCCCGACGAGCAGTTCTCCGGGCCCCCAACCATACTGCGTCCCGGATAGGCTGAAGTCCCGACGTCGTGAGGTTCTAATGTGGTTTAAAACATCATCAGCCTGTCATGCTGGCTGACGCTGCGGCCAGAGGAGGTACGGGTCGGTGTGTGGGGACCTCGGACTGGCGAAATGGGCACGCTGTGACTGCGGGTGGGGGGGGGGGGGGAAAGAGGCCCTCCAGGGCCGGGGGGGGGGGAGACAGCCGCGGCAGCCCGGAGCGTGTCCAGGTCGGTATCCCGGTACCTTGGCGCTGCAGCACAGGGCTAAATCGCTGGCTTTGAAAGCAGACCGAGGCAGGCCAGCAGCACAGTTCGATTCCCGTAACAGCCTCCCCGAACAGGTGCCGGAATGTGGCGACTAGGGGCTTTTCACAGTAACTTCATTTGAAGCCTACTTGTGACAATAAGCAATTTTCATTTTCATTCATTTCACAGTGGGCGGCCATCTTCCCAGCGTCTGCTGGTGTGTACGTCTGTTTGTGAGAGAACACCCAAAGACCAAGAACCATTTCACAACTGTACCAAATCACCAGAATCTTTTAAAAAGTAGTTGGAAATGAAGATTAGACAATTAATTGCATGTCTCCGACCCAATACTGTGAAAAAGCCACAATTGTTTAAAAATAGTTGGTATTTATTGCAGATTAACAACAGTCAAACAGCGCTTGCAACAACTATTAAACCAGCTGTAGTATAAGGTTTTCTCCACAGTATCTTAAGCATGACTTTAACACAGATTCTAAGCAGACCTAAGGTCTACAGCGTGCATGCACAGTAGAAGATGGTACCCTGTTCTGAAGCAAATATTCACTACTGTCGATGATTTTATTAACCCATTCACAAATTTTGTCAATCAAGAGGTTTGGAATTCTCCTTAATAAGTACTCTTATCATTCTGGCAGCTTGTAGTGTGTCGACAGTGTGTGTAGTATATTAAGACCAACAAATGCTTCAAGAATTGTTGATTCCATATACCAATTATATTTATATAGAAATACTTTAAAAAACCATGAAGTAGCACCTTTACGTAAGTTTTACCTTTATTATGTAGAACTTTAAATAAACTCTTGATACAATTTCAATTCTTGTCTCAGCAAATATAATATTAGTATTTGACCATTAGGTTAAAGGCCCTTTATCATAAAATAAAATATATTTTGTTTTTAAACTTTGCTCAATAAAGTACATTTACGATCAAGTAACTTTACCTACATATACAAGTGGTAAACAAATGTATTGAAATAGAAATACTAAAAACTGTGTGTGGGGGGGGGGGTGGGGGGGTCTCGTTATCGCTGATCTCAGGCCGCTCTCCCACGCTTCTCGTGGCGCCTGTACTGGCCCCTTGTGGGCCACAGAATCGGTGGGCTATGGGCCCGTTCACGCCGTCGTAAAACACTCCGGTGTTTATGACGCTGTCAACACTTAGCCCCATTATCACAGAATCCTGCCACCTATCTCTGAGAATCTTTTCCAACAATTTCACTATCACTGACATCAAACTCACTGGCCTATAATTACCCAGGTTATCCTTGCAATCCTTCTTAAACAACAGTACAACATTGGCTGTCCTCCAATCCTCTGGGATCTCACCTGTGGTCAATGAGGACAGTGCAGAATCGTTGAATTTACAGTGCAGAAGGAGGCCACTCGGCCCATAGAGTCTGCACTGGCCCTTGGAAAGAGCAATCCATTTAAGGCCACATCTCCATCCTATCCCCATAACCCAGTAACCCCACCAAACCTTTTTGGACACTAAGGGCAATTTATCATGGCCAATCCACCTAACCTGCACATCTTTGGACTGTGGGAGGAAACCTGAGCACCCAGAGGAAACCCACGCAGACACGGGGAGAAGGTGCTGACTCCGCACAGACAGTGACCCAAGCCGGGAATCAAACCTGGGACCCTGGAGCTGTGAAGCAACTATGCTAACCACTGTGCTACCGTGCTGCCTCAGTCTCCCTCAGTAATCAGGGACAGATGCCATCTGACCCTGGGGATTTGTCGACCTTAATGCTTTTTAACACATCTAACACTTCCTCCCTCGTAACAACAACCTGTTCTAAAGTGTTTACACATCGCTCTGAAACACATCCGATCAACGTGTCCCTCTCCTTTGTGAATACCAATGCAAAATACTCATTAAGGACCTTACCTACTTCCTCTGGTTCTATACATAATTTCCCTCCTTTGTCCTTGAGTGGACCAGCTCTTTCTCTAGCTACCATCTTGTTCCTAATATATGTATAAAATGCCTTTGGGTTCTCCTTAATCCTGTCTGCCAAGGACATTTTGTGACCCCTCTTAACTCCCTGCTTGAACGCTTTTCTACTTTCCTTGTATTCCTCAAATGCTTTATCTGTTTTTAGTTGCATGTACCTCACATATGCATCTTTTTTTTTTCGACAAGATTCTCAATTGCCCTGGTCATACATGGTTCCAGAATCCTGCCTTTCCTGTCCTTCCTTTTTACCGGCACATGCCTGTCCTGCACTCCCATCAACTGCTCCTTAAAAGACTCCCACATGCCAAATGTGGATTTACCCTCAAACAGCCTCTCCCAAACAACAGCCTCCAAATCCTGCCTAATCTGGTTGTAGTTAGCCTTCCCCCAATTTAGCACCTTAACCCTAGGACAACACTCGTCCTTTTCCATTAGTATCCGAAAGCTTACAGAATTGTGGTCACTGTTCGCCACATGTTCTCCCACTGCAACTTTGATGACCTGGCTGAGCCTGTTCCCTAGTACTAGGTCCAATAGGCCCCTCTCTAGTCGGACTATCCACATATTGTTCCACAAATCCTTCTTGGACGCACTTACAAAATTTCTCACCATCCAGATCACTAGCCCTAAGGGATTTCCAGTCGATATGAGGAAAATTAAAGCTCCCACTACAACAACCCTATTATTTCTACATCTATCCAGAATCTGCTCACATATTTGTTCTTCAACTTCCCATGGGCTGTTGGGAGGCCTTAGTACACCTCCATCATAGTGAATGCCCCCTTCCTGTTTCTGAGCTCTACCCACAGTACCTTGTTACTTAATTCTTCCATGGTGTCATCCCTCTGTACAGCTGTGATAGGTTCTCAACCAGTATTGCAACTCCCCCACCTCTTTTACCTTCCTCCCTGCCTCGCCTAAAACACCTGATGCACTATCAATTACGACGAGACGAGAGTAGAATGTAATCGGGGCTTTATTACCCAGAGATGTGTGGCCTCCTACAGCAGCTTATGAAATGGCTGCTGTTCGGAGAGCACACGCATTTATACTCCGCCTCCTGGACGGAGCCAGTAGGCAGGGATCTACCCCTGTACCTGTCGTACCGAGGCCTTACCGTAATACCCATATATACAATATCATACAACAGTGGTGACTACCACAGCCAGTCCTGCCCCTTTTTTAACCAAGTCTCCGTTGCTGCAACCAAATCCAAGTTTCACGTGTGAATCAAGGCTTTAAGTTCATCTGTCTTACCTGTTATACTCCGTGCATTGAAGCAGATGCACGCCAGATTTCCAAGCCCACTGAGTTCGACCTCCCCCAGCCTACCCTTCCTCTTAGTCAGCTTGACCCTGGTACCATGATCATCCCCAGTCTCTACACTTGCTGTCTTACTGTTCTGATTCCTACCCCCCTGCCAAATTAGTTTAAACCCACCCGAATCAGACTAGCAAACCTCCCAGCTAGGATATTGCTGCCCCTCCAGTTCAGGTGTAACCCATCCTTCTTGTACAGGCACCATCTTCCCTGGAAGACATCCCATGATCCAGAAAACTAAAGCTCTCCCTCCTGCACCAGTTCTTTAGCCACACGTTCAACCAGCAGAGGGCAGTAGAGCGGAGCTGCTGATTGGCTGTTGCGGGGCAAATTTGCATACGTCCGTGTGCTCAACCTAACTTGAAGGTGGTTTGTGGAGGAGCTGTTGTCAAGTGACACTTAAACCCAAAACACTTCTTCAGTGTTTCCCTCCCTATGCTCTCCTCTAACAAAAAAAAAACAACTGCTGTAAAGATCAAGAAGAAGGTTCGAGGGCAGGTAGAAGTAGAAAGAAGTTAAACCGTGATGTCACAGCCTGCAGGTAAGGGATTGGCTGGTGACTGGTAAGTAGTTTTTCTTTTCATTTTCCTCAGGTGTTATCGTGTGGGGCGCAGAAGTTGCTGAGTGAGTGCTTGCTGAGAAGGGTTGTGAATAACAGGTAAGCTCATTCTTTCTTTTTCTTTTTTTATCAAGAGGGGATGGCAGGGAAGGTAGTGCAATGTTCCTCCTGCTGAATGTTTGAGGTGAGGGATGCCATCAGTGTCCTTGTTGATTTCATTTGTGGGAAGTGCACCCATCTCCAGCTCCTCAGAAACCGCGTTAGGGAACTGGAGCTGGAGCTGGATGAACTTCGGGTCATTCGGGAGGCAGAGGTGGTCATAGATAGAAGCTTCAGGGATGTAGTTACTCTGAAGAATAAAGATAGATGGGTGACGGTGAGAGGGGCTGGGAGGATGCAGTCAGTACAGGGATCCCCTGTGGTCGTTCCCCTTAGTAACAAGTATACCGCTTTGGATACTGTTGGGGATGACGACTTACCAGTGGTAAGCCATGGGGTACAGGTCTCTGGCACAGAGCCTGTCCCTGTTGCTCAGAAGGGAAGGGGGGAGAGGAGTAGAGCATTAGTCATTGGAGACTCCATAGTTAGGGAGATAGATAGGAGATTCTGTGGGAACAAGAGAGACTCGCGGTTGGTGTGTTGCCTCTCAGGTGCCAGGGTGCGTGGTGTCTCAGATCATGTTTTCGGGATCCTTAAGGGGGAGGGGGAGCAGCCCCAAGTCGTGGTCCACATAGGTACCAACAACATAGGTAGGAAAAGGGATAGGGATGTAAGGCAGGACTTCAGGGAGCTAGGGTGGAAACTTTGATCTAGGACAAACAGAGTTATTATCTCTGGGTTGTTACCCGTGCCACGTGATAGCGAGACGAGGAATAGGGAGAGAGAGGAGTTGAACACGTGACTACAGGGATGGTGCAGGAGGGAGGGTTTCAGATTTCTGGATAATTGGGGCTCATTCTGGGGTCGGTGGGACCTCTACAAACGGGATGGTCTACACCTGGACCAGTGGGGTACCAATATCCTGGGGGGGAAATTTGCTAATGCTCTTCGGGAGGGTTTAAACTAGTTCAGCAGGGGCTTGGGAACCTGAATTGTAGCTCCAGTATACAGGAGGTTGAGAGTAGTGAGGTCATGAGTAAGGTTTCAAAGTTGCAGGAGTATACCGGCAGGCAGGAAGGTGGTTTAAAGTGTGTTTTAATCAATGCCAGGAGCATCCGGAATAAGGTGGGTGAACTTGCGGCAAGGGTTGGTATCTGGGACTTCGATGTTGTGGCCATTTCGGAGCCATGGATAGAGCAGGAACAGGAATGGTTGTTGCAGGTGCCGGGGTTTAAATATTTCAGTAAGCTCAAGGAAGGTGGTAAAAGAGGGGGAGGGTTGGCATTGTTAGTCAAGGACAGTATTACGGTGGCAGAAAGGACGTTTGATGAGGACCCGTCTACTGAGGTAGTATAGGCTGAGGTTAGAAACAGGAAAGGAGAGGTCACCTTTTTAGGGATTTTCTATAGGCCTCCGAAAAGTTCCAGAGATGTAGAGGAAAGGATTGCAAACATGATTCTGGATAGGAGCGAAAGCAACAGGGTAGTTGTTATGGGGGACTTTAACTTTCCAAATATTGACTGGAAACGCTATAGTTTGAGTACTTTAGATGGGTCCGTTTTTGTACAATGTGTGCAGGAGGGTTTCCTGACACAGTATGTAGATTGGCCAACGAGAGGCAAGGCCATATTGGATTTGGCACTGGGTAATGAACCAGGACAGGTGTTAGATTGGGAGGTAGGTGAGCACTTTGGTGATAGTGACCACAATTCGATTAAGTTTACTTTAGTGATGGAAAGGGATAGGTATATACTGCAGGGCAAGGGTTATATCTGGGGGAAAGGCAATTATGATGTGATGAGGCAAGACTTAGGATGCATCGGGTGGAGGGGAAAACTGCAGGGGATGGGCACAATGGAAATGTGGAGCTTGTTCGAGGAACAGCTACTCCACGTCCTTGATAAGTATGTACCTGTCAGGCAGGGAGGAAGTGGTCGAGCAAGGGAACTATGGTTTACTAAAGCAGTCGAAACACTTGTCAAGAGGAAGAAGGAGGTTTATGTAAAGATGAGACATGAAGGTTCAGTTAGGGTGCTCGAGAGTTACAAGTTAGCTAGGAAGGACCTAAAGAGAGAGCTAAGAAGAGCCAGGAGGGGACATGAGAAGTCTTTGGCAGGTAGGATCAAGGATAACCCTAAAGCTTTCTATAGATATGTCAGGAATAAAAGAATGACTAGGGTAAGAGTAGGGCCAGTCAAGGACAGTAGTGGGAAGTTGTGCTTGGAGTCCGAGGAGATAGGAGAGGTGCTAAATGAATATTTTTCGTCAGTTTCTGTCCTAAATGGTCTACCCCGTATCCTCTGACTATGACCCCTGGTTCCGGACACACCCACCATCGGGAACATCCTTCTTGCATCTACCCTGTCTAGTCCTGTAAGAATTTTATCAGTTTATGGGATCCCCCTCATTCTTCTGAACTCCAGTGAATACAAACACAACTGATTCAATCGCTCCTCATACATTAGTCCCGCCATCCCAGGAATCAGTCTGATAAACGTTCGCTGCACTCCTTCTAGAGCAAGAGCATCATTCCCAGATAAGGAGAAGAAAAGGGATAAGCAGTGGACCATTTAGGGTAGAGATGAGGAGAAATTTCTTCACCCAGCGAGTGGTGAGCCTGTGGAATTTGTTACCACAGGAAGTAGTTGAAGCCAAAACATTTGCTGATGACACCAAGATTGGTGGAGTAGTGGATAATGTGGAGGGCTGTTGTAGGCTGCAAAGAGACATTGATAGGATGCAGAGCTGGGCTGAAAAGTGGCAGATGGAGTTTAACCCTGATAAGTGTGAGGTGCTTCATTTTGGTAGGACAAATTTGAATGCGGATTACAGGGATAACTGCAGGGTTCTAAAGAATGTGGAGGAGGAGAGAGATCTTGGAGTTAATGTCCATAGATCTCTGAAAGTTGCCACCCAAGTGGATAGAGCCGTGAAGAAAGCCTATAGTGTGTTAGCATTTATTAACAGGGGGATTGAGTTTAAGAGCCATGAGGTTATACTGCAACTGTTAAAGACCTTGGTTAGACCACATTTGAAATATTGTGTGCAGTTCTGGTCACCTCATTATAGGAAGGATGTGGAAGCATTGGAAAGGGTGCAAAGGAGATTCACCAGGATGCTGCCTGGATTGGAGGGTAGGTCTTATGAGGAAAGGTTGAGGGAGCTAGGGCTTTTCTCATTGGATCAAAGGAAGATGAGAGGTGACTTAATTGAGATGTATAAGATGATGAGAGGGATGGATAGAGTGGACGTTTAGCGACTTTTTCCTCGGGTGGATGTAGCTGTTACAAGGGGGCATAACTATAAGGTTCATGGTGGAAAATATAGGAGGGATGTCAGAGGTAGATTCTTTACTCAGAGAGTGGTTGGGGCGTGGAACGCACTCCCAGCTATGGTAATGGAGTCGGACACTTTAGGAACTTTCAAGCGATTATTGGATAGGCATATGGAGTGCACTAGAATGATTGGGAGTAGGTTGATTTGATCTTAGTTTCAGACTAGTTCGGAACAACATCATGGGCCGAAGGGCCTGTACTGTGCTGTATAGCTCTATGTTCTATGTTAAAACTGCACGCAATATTCCAAGTGTGGCCTCACCAAGGCTCTACATAATTGCAGCAAGCATCCCTGCTCCTGTACTCAAATCCTCCCACTCTGAAGGCCAACACAACCATTTTCCTTCTTTACCGCCTGCTGTAACTGCATGCTTGCCTTCAACAACTGGTGTGCGAGGACACCCAAGCCTCATTGCACATAACCCTCTCCTAACTTATAGTCATTCAGATAATAGTCTGCCTTCTTGTTTTGCGACCAAAGTGGATAACCTCGCATTGATCCAAATTATACTGCACCTGCCATTCATTTGCCCACTCACTCAACTTGTCCAAATCATAGTGAAGGATCTGTATCCTGCTCACGACTCACCCTCCCACCCAACTTGGTGTCATCTGCAAATTTGGAGATATTACATTTTGTTCCCTTATCTAAATCATTAATATATATTGTGAATAGCTGGGGTCTGAGCAACAATCCCTCCGGTATCCCACTAATCACTACCTGCCAATTTGAAAAAGAGCAGTTAATTTTTTCATTCCAGGAAAAGTGATACTCACAAATCACGTCAGTACTTCTCGCTAATGTAGGAGAAATATCCAGTTGTTTTAAGAGAAGTGTGTTCTCTTTCAGAAAATAACATTTTGGGGACACGGTCAATGAATAATTTGAAACATGATGGGCGGGATTCTTCCGTAATCGGCGGGGCGGGCAACACTGGCGGGATGGAGTGGCATGAACCACTCCGGCGTCGGGCCACCCCAAAGGTGCGGAATCCTCCGCACCTCCAGGGACTAGGTCCGCCCCGGAGTGGTTTGTGCCCCGCCGGCGGACGGGAAAGGGGCTTGGCGCCACACCAATCGGCGCCAGCGTATGCTGGCATCATCCCCGTCCATGCGCAGAGGGCTTCATTTCTGCACCAGGAATGGCGGAGTGGTACAGCCTCCGGTGCGGAAGGATAGAGTGCCCCCACGGCACAGGCCGGCCCGTGGATCGGTGGGCCCCGATCGCGGGCCAGGCCACTGTGGGGGCACCTCCCGGGGCCAGATCCCCCCGCGCCCCCCCCAAGAACCCCGGAGGCCGCCCGCGCCGCCAGGTCCCGCCGGTAAGGACCTACTCCAATTTACGCCGGCAGGACTGGCAAAAGACGGGCGGAACTTCGGCCCAATGAGGGCCGGAGAATTCGGGCAGCCCTGGGTCCCATTGAGTCGCGCCGGACCCCGCCATTCTCCGAGGCGGGCGGCACATCTCACGGCGGGATGAATTTTGGGGGGCCGGAGAATTTGGAGGACAACGGGGGCGGGATTCACATCGACCCCCGGCGATTCTCCGACCCGGCAGGGGGTCAGAGAATCCCGCCCCAGATGTGGTGAGAGTGATTGCAAGAAGCAGGTGAATTTGGATCTTGGGTTTCCACAGCATATTGAGCGGGATTGGTTGCTATGATCAGCAAACAACTCCATTGTCATGGAACTACGAGGATGGTAGACGGTGAAATGTGAGGACCTATGTTCTGATGAATGCACATACCTCTGTAAACTCTCCAAAAAAAAATAATCCTCAGAAATAAAATCATTTGCTGTGCTCTTTTTCTTCTCTCCATTTACCACAGAGAAATATAAGCAGTCACAAAGCACTTATTCTTGATCTCGCTCCATTCTAATCCTTGTGCACTTTAAATTCCGGTAATAATACAAAATCCATGAATACTTTCCAGGAGTAACCCCATTCAGTTTAGATCTCCTGTGTGATCACCAACCTTGTCCCCAACTCCCATCTGTATCCATTAGTCGACCTTTTGAGAAATGAATTTAATAATACTCATGTAAGGATAATCCAGGGCTCAGACTGCCACTCAGTAAGAAACCAAATTGAACACTTTTAAAATATGTGCCCTGAATTGAAGTCAAAATGCAATGTTGATCTGTAGCCCTCTTTGGGAAAGTACCACCACGTATGGTAAAAAGACATTGGGTGGGATTCTCCGGCCTCCGACACCAAAATTGTGTTCGCCGATCAGCCAGAGAATCCCAGTTTGTGCCGGAATCAGGGAGCGCCGCCACTTTTGCGATGCCCCGCCCCCTCAAAATCGGCACAGTCGCAGAATGTGCCACACGCCGTCGGGGCGGCCTCAGGACGTCACCTGAGGCCCTCCCCCGAAGCTCCGCCCCATATGGGCCCAGTTCCCGACGGCGTGGAACACTTATCCTATTTATTTTTGTGAACACGGCGTCGTGGCTGAGGACTGAGTCCAGCGCCGCCACAGTCGGGTGGGAGCTGTTCCGCGGGCAGAAGATCTTTGTTGGGAGCTGGGGGTACTGGTGGGGGTGATCCGGGGGTCGCGAGCCTGGTCAAAGGTGGGCAGTTTTTGGCAGACTGAGTTTGTGCGCAACTGGCGCTATATTGTACGGCACGCCCGCTGCAGGCCGCCGCTGTGCACATGCACGGCCTCGGACCCAGTAATTCTCTGGCTGTATCAGCAGGCAAAACGGGAGGCTTTATTCTGCATGCCTGCTAGCCCCCCGCCAGACGGAGGATTGTTGCAGCTTTTCCGCCATTGTTTTGGGCGTAAAACGCCACTGTTCCCACGCCGGCGTCAGCACATAGTCTTCAAATCGGAGAATCCAGCCCAATTACTTCATCAAATGATCTGGCAGTGTTCTAATGGCTCAGTCAGCATTCCCAAAAAGTAATTGAATATTGAACAACATGTCATTAATACAAAGTAGTTGCCAATAAATTCAGTTTATGCAGGGAGTGCGGAGAATCTAGAAATTTGCTAACATGGGGATTAGTTGAAGCAAATAACAGAGGCACTTAAGGGGATTCTAGGTATGCATATGAGTCTATGTGGGCTGTCTTGTGGTGCAGTGGAGCATCCCTCTTTCTGAGTCAGAAGCTTTGGCTTCTAATGAAAGATAATGGGGGAGATTCTTCAGTTCCCCAGCCGTGTGTTTCTCGTTGGTGTGCCATTCGCTGGAGGCGGGATTATGCCTTCCTGCCGCTTGTCAATGGGATTCCCCATTATAGTCACGACACCCCACTGGGAAACCTGTAGGAAAAGTGAATCGCAACGGCCGGCGAATTATGGCCATTATTTCATTGGAGGCAGTTTAGAGAAGGTTCAGTAGGATGAGGGATCGTTTTATGAACAAATGTTAAACATGTTGGGACCCTACTCATTGGAATTTAGAAGAGTGAGAGGTAATCTCATTGAAATGTACAGGATTCTTGAGGGGCTTGACAGGGGAAATGCTGAGAGGATGTTTCCCCTAATGGGAGAGTCTAGGACCAGAAGGCATAATCTCAGATTAAAGGGCACCAATTTAAGACTGAGATGAGGAAGAATTCCCTCTGTCCAAGGATTGTGAGTCTTTGGAACTCCTTGCCTAAGAGAGATGTGGGGGCAGAGTTCTTGTGCATATTTAAGATTGAGATAGATCGAATCTTAATCAGTAAGGAAATCAAAGGAAAATGGCAGCAAAGTGGATGTGAGGAATGTTGGATCAGCCATGATTCTATTGAATGGCCAATTGGGCTCAAAGGAACCGAACGGCCGACTGTTTCTATTTATTATGGTCTTCTGTCCAACTCAGAGACTTGATAGCCACAATGCATTCAGAACGTGGCCAAACAGGTTGCTTGTCAACCTGCAAATCCTTCCAATATGCATCTAGCAAGTTGTAAGAATGACCTGGTTAGCAAGAACCTGCAGAAGGCTTTGGAAAATCACTACAGGACCTTGCCAAGCATAACCATGGACCAATACATGTAAATCCATGATTACAAACATTTCTCTTCGGGAGCGAACCTATAATAGGAAGGTCCCAGGTTCAATCTCTAGGTCTTTGCACAGCTTAGCTGACCTCAACCAGTGGAGTTGGTAAAGGACCTTCCAACTGACTTCTTTGGAATAAGCTACAGTTGTGTACCGTACCCTTCATATTTCCCTGGCATTTCCATTACCTGAATCATCTTGTATGCAGTTGTGAGAAATCCAAGAGCACAGTGGCACAGTGGTTAACACTGCTGCCTCACAGCGCCAAGGACCCGGGTTTGATTCCTACCTCAGGTGACTGTCTGTGTGGAGTTTGTACTTTCTCCCTGTGTCTGCATGGGATTCCTCTGGGGGCTGCGGTTTCCTCCCACAGTCCAAAGATGTGCAGGTTAGGTGGATTGGCCCTACTAAATTCCCCTAAGATGTCCAAAGGTAAGGTGGGATTACAGGGATAGGGCAGGGATTGTATCTGTGTAGGGTGATCTTTCAAATTGTTGGCGCAGACTCGATGGGCCGAATGTCCTCCTTCTACACTGTAGGGATTCTGTGATTCTAAGATTACAAAGAACATTATAAAAAAATGTTTTTAGTTGAAAACGTTTGTTCATTCAGTCTAGAAATATGGACCTCGGGAAAAAAGAATCAGTCAATCAAGGGTCAGGTAAGGAAAAGTGTGGTGACTTTCTGATTGGTGCTGGCGGGTCACAAGAATGGACAAGTTGAGTGACCAATTCTTTTTTTAAATAAATTTAAAGTACCCAATTCATTTTTTCCAATTAAGGGGCAATTTAGCATGACCAATCCACCTAACCAGCACATCTTTGGGTTGTGGGGATGAAACCCACGCAAACACGGGGAGAATGTGCAAACTCCACACGGACAGTGACCCAGAGTCTGGATCGAACCTGGGACCTTGGCGCCGTGAGGCAACAGGACTAACCCACTGCGCCACCGTGCAACCCGAGTGACCAATTGTGGTTGGAGACAGGAAATCATATGATGACACCTCCAGGACTACGATGAGCAGAGTAGGCCTTTGGTCCCTGGCACCTGCTCCCCCATTCAATAAAGGCCTGAATTCTCTGACCATTATGACTCACTTTTCCCGCCGGCAGCTCACCACCACCTATGGATTTCCTGGAAACATGGGGTAGTTTCAATGGGAAACCCCATTGACAAGTAGTGGGAGTATAGAATCTCGCCGCCAGTATAATGGCGCGCCACCGAGAAATACGCGGCTGAGGAACCAGAGAATCAAGTCCAAGTTTGCATTTCAACTTCTATCTGTCTAACATTCCCATCTATCCCCAATGACCTTTGATTCCCATTCTATCAATCTCCACCGTAAGAATATAAGGTGACCCCCGACTCCCCCACTCTTCTAGGCGAACAGTTCCAAGTTGCACAGCCCTCTGAGAGAAAAATTCTCATCTCTGTCCTAAAAGGGTGACCCCTAATTCTGGATTCACCTACATCCTCTCCATGTCCACCTTATCATGACAGTTTCGTATACTATGTACTTCAGTAAAGCTTTTCTTTTTTTATATTTACTTACGAGATGTGGGTATTACTGGCCAAGCCAACATTTATTGCCCATCCCTAATTGCCCTTGAAGAGATGAAGGTACACCTTCTTGAACTGCTGCAGTCCTTGTGATGCAGGTACACCCACAGTGCTGTTGGCCCAGGGACAGTGAAGGAACAGTGATATATTTGCAAGTTAGAGAATGGCGGGGTCCGGCGCGACTCAATGGGCGCCGGGGTTGCCCGAATTCTCCGGCCTGCGATGGGCCGAAGTCCCCCCCGTCTTTTGCCAGTTCCGCCGGCGTAAATTGGAGTAGGCCCCTTACTGGTGGGACCTGGCGGTGCGGGCAGGCTCCGGGGTTCTTGGGGGGGTGCCGGGGGATCTGGCCCCGAGAGGTGCCCCCACGGTGGCCTGGCCCGCGATCGGGGCCCACCGATCCGCAGGCGGGCCTGTGCTGTGGGGCACTCTATCCTTCCGCACTGGAGGCTGTACCGGTCCGCCATTCCCGGTGAGGAAACAAAGCCCTCTGCGCATGCGCGGGGATGACGCCAGTATGCGCTGGCGCCCCCAACTGCCGCCGGCCAGCGGAGGTCCTTCGGCGCCGGTTGGCGTGGCACCAAGCCCCTTTCCCGCTGGCCAGCTGGGCGCAAACCCCTCCGGGGCAGGCCGAGACCTTGAAGGTACGCAGGATTCTGCACCTTTGGGGTGGCCCGACGCCGGAGTGGTTCACGCCACTCCCTCCCGCCGGGACCTCCCGCCCCGCCGGGTGGGGGAAGAGTCCCGCCCCTGATGTGTTTGCTGTCCTTGTCTTCCTAGATGATAACGATTGTGAGTTTGGAAGGTGCTGCCTAAAGAGCCTTGGTGAGTTCCTGCAGTGCATCTTGTAGATGGTCGTCACTGCTGCGACTGTGCGTCGGTGGGGAAGGGATTGAATGTTTGTGGATGCGGTGCCAATCAAGCAGGCTGTTTTGCCCTGAATTGTTTTGAGCTTCTTGAGAGTTGTTAGAGCTGCACTCATCCACACAAGTGCTTTGTAGATGTTGGACAGGGTTTCGAGAGTCAGGAGGTGAGTTACCCACTGCAGGATTCCTAGCCCAGGACCTGCTCTTGAAGCCACAGTATTTATTGGCTAGTCCAGTTCAATTCAGTAACCCATCACTCTTCAAAACTCCAGTGGAAACAAATCCAGTCTGTCCAACCTTACTCACAAGCCAACCTGCTCAATCCAGGTGCTAGTCTAGTAAACCCTCCTCTGAACCACCTCCAACACATTAACATCCTTCCTTAAACAAAGAAACCAAAACGGTACACAGTATTCAAGATGTGGTTTCACCAATGCCCTGTTTAACTGAAGCATAACATCCTTGTTAAATGTTCAATTCCTCTTGTAATAAAGTATATAATTACATTAGCCTTCTTAATTACTTGCTCTATCCCCATACTAACATTTTGTGATCTAGATCCCTCTTTATGTTGGAATTTTGCAGCCATTCTCCATATAAATAATATTCTGCCTTTTTATTCTTCCAGACAAAGTGAATAACGTCACATTTTCCCACATTATGCTCCATTTGCTGGATTTTTTGCCTACTCTATCTATATCCACCTACAACCTCCTTATGTCTTCTTCACAACATACTTTGCTGCCTATCTTTGTGTCAACTGCAAATATAACTACCATGCCGTTGCTCCCCTACTCTCAGTAAATGATGTAAATATTAAGAGGTTGAGCGCCCAGTAGCGATGCCTATGGGACGCCACGTGTCACACCTGCCAATCAAGAAATTACCAATTTATACATACTCACTGTTTTCTGTCAGCCCGCCAATCTCCTATCAACACTTTAAGAGTTTTTCTTGTTCATTTCCTTTATTCACATTTATTTTATTTTAATATTTTTGGTCCATGGACCCATAATCGGAATGTGCCTTTAAGCAGAACAATGCTTGCCAGGACAGGATATTCCTAGGTTTTGTATTTTGGACAGGAGAAACCAGACTCGTCGGCACCGAGTGAATCCTAGGAGCTTTGTTTTAGGAATTTGGCTTGGTAAGCTAACTCGCAGCCAGTGGGTTGGCCAGGGACTGTGTTCTGCCTGACAATAATCAGCGATTGGTTCCTGCCAGGAAAGAACCTGCCAGGAGCCTCTAAACCCTCAAAGGAACAGGAGCTCTGTTTGCTCCCTCTCGCTGCTGCTAGTTGCCTGCTGTCTCTGAGAGTCTGCAGTGAAGATCATTACAAGATGAAGGCTGACTCTTGAGAAAGAAACTAACTGGACGACACCTATGTGAATCAAAGATCCTTTTCCTTTTATTCTAATATATTTGTTTTACCTCTCAACCATCCTTTTTCCTCTATGTTGTTGGTCTGTGTATGTAGAGAGCTGGGGAGTGGGGGAGGGGGGTTAGTAAAATAGCTGAGAATCATATAGTGGATAGCCAGTTGTATTATTTGCATATTTAATTATAACTACTGTTAATGATAAAAGGTTACTTGTTTTTACAGTTCACAAACCTGGTGACTGTTGTCTATTTAACTCAACCAAAGCCACGGGTATTAATATAAAATCTAATTTCACCTGCTTTACGATTCCGGGACAAGTGGGGCTGGAACTGACTGTGCACTAGCCCAGGGTGTTGTAACAATATAAATATGTCACTGCCCACACCATACGCCTTTATTTTCTGTAATAAACTTCAATGTGGCACCTTGTCAAATGACTTCTGAAACTCAAGTACAGTATATCTACAGGCTCCCCTTTATACGAAGCACATGTTTATCGCTCAAAGAACTGCAATAAATTGCTTAAACATGATTTCCCTTTCACAAATCCATGTTGACTCTTCCCAATTACCTGGAGTTTCTAAGTGCCCAGTATCTATAGCCTCCTCAATGATTCTACCACCTTCCACAAGACAGACATCAAGCTAACTGGCCTCTACTTTCCTGTTTTCTGCCTCCTTCCCGTCTTGAATAGACGAGTCGCATTTGTTACTTTAAGTGTAATGGAACCTTTCCAAATTCTAGCAAATTTCAGAAAATTAATACCAACATATCTGCTCCCTCATTAGTCACCTCTTTTATGACCCTAGGAAGAAGTCCATCAGGACCCAGAGGCATACCAGCCCACAGCTCCATCAGTTTGCCCAGTACCACTTCTCTAGTGATTGTAATTTCACCAACTTCCTCTCTCCCTTCCACCTCCTGAGTTGCAGCTATTATTGGCATGTCTTTTATATCTTCTATAGTGCAGGCAAAAGAAAAATTGTTATTCATTTCATTTGCTATTTCCTTATTACCTACTAGTAACTCCCCGTTGTCACTCTCTGGAGGATGTATGCTCACTTTCCTTATACTCTTCCTTTCTATACACCTGTAGAAACTCTATCTGTTTTCACATTGATAATTAGATTCCCCGCATACGCTAATGTCTTTCTTCAGATTACCTCGTAGTCATTCATTGCCATTCCTTATATTCTGACCTGTACATTCCACAGCCACAGCATAACACCTGTCTAGCCATTGTTTCTTACGTCATTTAGTTAATTTAGTTTAATTACTTCCTTAATTAACACAATCATTTCTACGTATATTACAATTACTGTGCTTTTTAAAGTTAGTACCACCGACAATGAAAATTAAACATTTCTTAATTACACAGATCTGTGTATTAAGGTATTTATTTTATTTTTATTTATTTATAGTTACTTATTTTTATTTATTTTTATTAATAAATCCTACTGCTCCAAATAAATGTTACCAGAGCTATTACAAAAAGGTTATCATGAAAAGAACCCTACCAATGAATTGTAGCAGTATTTAAAGATAAGTGAGCAAAACAAGTAAAATGTTCAGCAAACAATCACTTAACTAGTTGTCTATGATGTTACACTTGATTTTCTCCAAATCTGGTCATTCACTGAGGTACAGTAGCACCAACACCAGCATTAGCTCCAGCTAGCTCTTGTCTCCATTCTGTGTCTCAATCTTTCTCACGCTCTTTTATCACCCGGCTCCACAGATAGGTTTATTGATTCTTGTACTATTTCATCTCCATGCTCTACTCTCAGTCTCATTCTTTCCTGCACTCTTTTCTTCCACTGCTCCACTCCAAGTTTCGCTGTTTCTTGTACTTTTTTATCCCCAGGCTCCACTTTCAGTTTCACCCTTTCTCGCACTCTTATTTTTCCGTTTCCACTCTCAGTCTTGCTGTTTCTTGCATTCTTTAGTTCCAAGCTCTCGCTGTTGTGTTGGATAGAAGAAATTGTCATATTTTATATTTTTTGCGGTAATGTTATTTTTTTTTAATAGATTTAGCGTAACCGATATTTTATTTTTTCCAATTAAGGGGCAAGTTAGCGTGGCCAATCCACCTAACCTGCACATCTTTCGGTTGTGGGGGTGAAACCCACGCAGACATGGGGAGAATGTGAAAACTCCACACGGACAGTGACCCAGGGCCTGGATCCAATCCCGGGTCCTCAGCGCCACAGTCCTAGTGCTAACCACTGGGCCACGAAGTAATGTTATTAAAACCTGTGTTCAGGTACATACAGACAGTATGACTTCTAGAGCAATGATTAAGGTGTTGTAAAAATGGGGTAATACTTGATTTGTAGGTGAAGTGTTCTGCTTATAGATCTAGAGAACCATTTACTTGTTTACAGATAGCTATCTAATGGGATATTGTTTATGTTTGAAGGATCTCTGGGATGTAGATAATTTATGAGGGGTATTGTTTTTGGTCCTGGCTAAACAAGTCAAGAGATATCTTGTGTAAGAAGAGACCAAAAAATGCTTTATGCTTTGGGTACAGATGATGTAGTTAATGGGAAGAGGCAGGACTGTATTAAAAGGTAGTCGGCCCTAAAACTCTCATCTGAACAGAAGTGTTTGAGCTTGGTCCTTAAAGTTCCTCTCTCCAAAGATCATGCACAGAGAAAAGCAAGTAGAAACCCTGGTTGTTAACTTTTTTCATGTGTGGTATATTAAATATATTGGTTTGCTTAATTAGAATATAGTGGCAGGTTTAGGAAGGAAGTTAAGGTTTTCTCTTTTACAGACATATCCTCAGCATTTCTTAGCAGGACAAGGTCACCAACTCAGAGGTCCTGGAGCAAGCTAATTCCATCAGAATCCACTAATGCCAATGAAATCTGCACTGGCTCGGCTGCATTCATCGGACAGATGGTGGC
The DNA here is from genome assembly GCF_047496885.1 of Scyliorhinus torazame. Classification (NCBI taxonomy): domain Eukaryota; kingdom Metazoa; phylum Chordata; class Chondrichthyes; order Carcharhiniformes; family Scyliorhinidae; genus Scyliorhinus; species Scyliorhinus torazame. The sequence goes on from NC_092707.1 coordinate 158,387,067, forward strand.
CTTATACCCAAAGATCTTCTGTATGGTGAACTGGCCACTGTGTTACAAACTCCATTATAAGGACACTTGCAAGTGATGGTGTCAGACATTGACACTGACAACTGACAACTGGGAGATGGTCGCTGATGGCCATGACCTCTGGCGGCTGACTGTTTGGAAGAGCATTGGAAGAGGTGAGCAGAAACAAAAAGTTCAGCTGGCTGAGAAGAGGGCCCAAAGACGTCGAAAGCCAGTGAATTATGCACCTTCCCAGCCCACTGTCTTCCTCTGCAGTGAATTCAGCAGAGTCTGCCATGCCAGAGTGGGGTTCTTGAGCCGCAGCAGGCAATGCTTAATGCAGGGTTCGCCACCAGCGTGCAAACCATCATCTTATGTGATGGAAGGCTGCCACTGACATACAGGGTCCCATCTGCCATTGGTGAGTCTTCAATGACTGCTGAAAAATCCAACACTATGAAGAGGTTTGATAAGGTAGAAGCATAAATGATGATTGCACGTACGGGAGAGTCCTGGGAACCAGAGGACCTAAATATTAGATTGCCACTAATATATCCAATAAGAAATCCAGGAGAAATTTCTTTACCCAGAGATTATTTAGAATGTGGAACTACACAAAGAGCAGTTGAAACAAATAGCATAGATGTATTTAAATTAAATTAGGTAAGCATACAGAGTGGAAGGAATACAAAGTTACTGATAGGCTTTGATTCAGTAGAGTGGGAAGAGGTGCAGCATAAACACCTCCATAGACCAGTTGGGCCGAATGTCTGATTCTGTGCTGTAAATTCCAAATACCATAGATGTTGGCGTATAAGTCAAACTTTGAAGCCTGTAAATTCTCTCCAAATACACCGAGTATAAAAGTGATTCGTCAACGTGCGTGTGGGCAGTTGCCATTTTGAAATGTCATCCGCAGAGGACATGTCTTAAATTCCCACATACCCTTGCAACACAGTCTGCCTGATCCCTTGCACCCACGTATTACATGTCGGTGAGTAAGGCATGAATATTTGGGTTGAAAACTGAGGCTGACTACTAATGCAAGTATAGCTGGGAGTGGCTGAAAAGGAGGGTCAACGAATATATCCAAAAATATTTGGGGGGATGGAAAAATTGGGGTCGTTTTCTGTGCTGTGTCAGTTTATATGCGGAGATTTACAGTGATTCTCTGGTGTACTACCAGATGTTTGTTTTAGAGTACCTGTTATCTTTTGTGCTTGGTAAGTGGGGGAGGCTCAAATTTGTCCAATCTTTCAATGAACTTGGAGAAGCTGCTCATCCCACCTGTCTATACTAGATGTACTGTTAGATTCTAAAGGTGATATGTTCATGTCCAAACTCTCCACTTGGATTCAGAATCAATTTATTTGTCTAAACACAGTGACAGTGATCTCCTTTAATGTTGAGAGAATTCAATTAAATTGTCTTCTGACACCTGACAATATATTGAACAAATCCTGGACCCCTTGCATTTAAATAAAATTGAATTCATCCCAAATTTAATTCATAGCTCTATAAGACATTCGGTGTGCAAACTTGGAGCTGTAAATTAAGTTTTGCTTTTGATTAATCACGGCAGATGGAAATTGCTTTCAGACAATGTGAGTAAAGTAATCATTGAAGAGCTGTAACATATATTTATTTATTTGAATAAGAAACCAACCATTTCATCGTTTTCAGTGATGATTACGTTTTTCTTCTTTTAAAAAAAATTGAGAGTACTCAATTAAGTTTTCCAATTAAGGGGCAATTTAGTGTGGCCAATCCACCTAGCCTGCACATCTTTGGGCTGTGGGGGTAAAACCCACGCAAACACGGGGAGAATGTGCAAACTCCACATGGACAGTGACCCAGAGCCAGGATCGAACCTGGGACCTCAGCACTGTGAGGCAGCAGGGCTAACCCACTGCGCCACTGTGCTGCCCTGATGGTGATTACTTTACCCAAGGTGTGCAGATTTCCTGGTAGAGTGAAAATGTGATTGTAGCATCTCTGCTGTACTCACTAAAATTGCATTCATTCCTCCGTGCACACTATGATTACACTAAGATACTTCATTGACTGCGAAGCACTTTGGATCATACTTAGATCATGAATAGCTTAATGCCATGTTACACTATATTCTGCGATTTCAGTCAATCCTTCAAAAGTTTGAACGCAGATAGGCTATTAAAATGGTTGCTGAAAATCACATGCCCTTTGGCAGTTTTGTGCTCCAGACACACCTGAGTCTCAAGCAAATAATTAACCAAATATGGATATTCACAGCCATCCAGGGAATTCACACATTCCTTTGTTAAAGGATGGACCATCAACAAAATAACTATAGTACTCCAGCCAGCCCATCTTTCTGTTTCACCATGGACAAAAGAAACATCAAAATTCAATGTGAGTTTGATGAATGTGAATGGATCCCATATACCTTCTATTGTATTGTGACAGTCCCTCATATAAACCAGACAAGGTGAATTTTAAGGGGCCAAATCACAACACATACATGTACTCAACACACCACCCCTTTATGGAAAAAGGACTTTAAATTTGTACAAGCCACATGACGATGAAGCCATTTTGTTATCTTCTTTTGGGTTAACAGCTGTTGTGCAGATAGGGTTCCATCAGAAAGCCATTGAACCAGCTGAATCATTGAATCAATCAAGGTAATAAACAGTAATACTGGTTCCCCCCTCCTCTCCTCCCCCCCCACCCCCCGCATCCCTCCCCTCCTCACCACTGTGCAAACTGTTCCAACTTCAAATTCACCTTCACCTGAGAACCAAACTCCTGGAAATTCAACGACAAGAAATATCACAGTTTACTGAGAATCCTCTGCTTTACAAGACATTCACTTGACGAAAGTATCAGCTCATTTAAGAAACTACAGATCTGCAACAAAGGGGACTGAGAAATCATAAATTATAATTGTATTGAATTTCCTTTGTTTGTACTTAATTCTATGTTAGTGATGGTGTGTGAGTCTATTGAGTGCGATACTGCATTTTAAACATCTGGAGCAAGAGTGCAATAATAAATAAATATTTTTAAAACTCATAAAAAGCTTGCTGCTGGGATTATTTAAATTGAGACAATTACTCTGAAGATAAATAAACACACACTTTTTACATACAAACATATTGATAACGAGCAATAAATAGGAACAGATAAATTCTGTCCATAACACAAGAGCCTTCGCTCTTTGTTGCATATATTAATCACTGGAAATCCCATTCCTGTATGCAGCTTCATTCTGAAGGAATTAAGTGACCCTGCATTTCCTGATGGTCTGTTTAACATTCAATATGTGGAGGTGAAATGATCTTCGTTTCGAACTTGAGTCAAGAAGTATCTGTTCTCTGAGGAAAAATTCATAAATTGAACACAAGTTTTTCGATGTTCAGTTTAGAACTCTTTCATATATTTGATCAGAAGGCTTTGAAGTGAGTTCAGTACAATTATAAAACAAAACATAATTGAGAAAGCGAGAGAGGAAACAAGGAAAGCAAACACACAATGCCGGCACAATAACTAGGAACAAGGAGGCAGGGAATCAATTACTTCCCAGGGATTGATGTGTTGGGTGTTCTGGATTACAAACAGGTCACCAACACTGGAAGTGGTGCAACTCTATTTTATTATCATGTTAACTATATTAACATACTTGACCTGTGGGTAAATGCAATACCAGCTTTAACTGTTGACTCTTGCCTAGTCCTAACCAGGTGATGCACTCAGCACATGGTGAATGTCTGTGTTGCAGGCTGTGAGCTCTGTGCTCCGAGCTGGCTGTTACTAGAATGAACGGGAACTCTCCTATCTCCTGTAAATTTTTACTCATTTTTACTTTTTTCCCTTTTCAAATTGTGTGTGTGGGGGGGGGGGGGGAACTGAAGTGACATCACAGAAAAGCTGTGACCTGCGTGGCTGGTTGGGAATCTACACTAAATTAAAAAAATTAAGCATTAGTAACTAATTAAACATAATTACTTAATTATAATTTAGAGGGGTATCTAAGCCAGAGATCGGAGAGTACTATATTTAGCTTTCACATTTATAGTAGAAATCTAGTGTTGGAAACAGATAGTTAACAGTAACTTTAAAAAATAAAAAATAAATTAACTTTTAATTTTAATTTACTAATTAATTGACGCAATGTCAGTTAGAGGGGTGCAGTGCTCTGACTGTGAGATGTGGCAGGTCCGGGAGGCTTCCAGCGTCCCGGATGGCTTCATCTGCAGAAAGTGCACCCAACTGGAGCTCCTCACAGACCGCATGGTTCGGTTGGAGCAGCAATTGGATGCACTTAGGAACATGCAGGTGGCGGAAAGCGTCATAGATCGCAGTTATATAAATGTGGTCACACCCAAGGTGCAGGCAGAGAAATGGGTGACCACCAGAAAGGGCAGGCAGTCAGTGCAGGAATCCCCTGTGGTTGTCCCCCTCTTGAACAGGTATACCCCTTTGGATACTGTCGGGGGGGATAGCCTATCAGGGGAAAACAGCAGCAGCCAGAGCAGTGGCACCACAGCTGGCTCTGATGTTCAGAAGGGAGGGTCAAAGCGCAGAAGAGCAATAGTAAAAGGGACTCTATAGTCAGGGGCACAGATAGGCGCTTCTGTGGACGTGAAAGAGACTCCAGGATGGTATGTTGCCTCCCAGGTGCCAGGGTCCAGGATGTCTCCGAACAGGTAGAGGGAATCCTGAATGGGGAGGGCAAACAGGCAGAGGTCGTTGTACATATTGGTACTAACGAAATAGGCAGGAAGGGGCATGAGGTCCTGCAGCAGGAGTTCAGAGAGCTAGGCAGAAAGTTAAAAGACAGGACCTCTAGGGTTGTAATCTTGGGATTACTCCCTGTGTCACGTGCCAGTGAGGCTAGAAATAGGAAGACAGAGCAGCTAAACACGTGGCTAAACAGCTGGTGTAGGAGGGAGGGTTTCCGTTATCGGGACCACTGGGAGCTCTTCCGGGGCAGGTGTGACCTATGTAAGAAGGACGGGTTGCATCTAAACCGGAGAGGCATAAATATCCTGGCCGCGAGGTTTGCTAGTGTCACATGGGAGGGTTTAAACTAGTATGACATGGGGGTGGGCATGGGAGCAATAGGTCAGAAGGTGAGAGCATTGAGGGAAAACTAGGGAATAGGGACAGTGTGGCCCTGAGGCAGAGCAGACAGGGAGAAGTTGCTGAACACAGCGGGTCTGGTGGCCTGAAGTGCATATGTTTTAATGCAAGAAGTATTACGGGTAAGGCAGATGAACTTAGAGCTTGGATTAGTACTTGGAACTGTGATGTTGTTGCCATTACAGAGACCTGGTTGAGGGAAGGGCAGGATTGGCAGCTAAACGTTCCAGGATTTAGATGTTTCAGGCGGGATAGAGGGGGATGTAAAAGGGGTGGCGGAGTTGCGCTACTGGTTCGGGAGAATATCACAGCTGTACTACGGGAGGACACCTCAGAGGGCAGTGAGGCTATATGGGTAGAGATCAGGAATAAGAAGGGTGCAGTCACAATGTTGGGGGTTTACTACAGGCCTCCCAACAGTCAGCGGGAGACAGAGGAGCAGATAGGTAGACAGATTTTGGAAAAGAGTAAAAACAACAGGGTTGTGGTGATGGGAGACTTCAACGTCCCAATATTGACTGGGACTCACTTAGTGCCAGGGGCTTAGACGGGGCAGAGTTTGTAAGGAGCATCCAGGAGGGCTTCTTAAAACAATATGTAGACAGTCCAAAGAGGGAAGGGGCGGTACTGGACCTGGTATTGGGGAATGAGCCCGGCCAGGTGGTAGAAGTTTCAGTAGGGGAACATTTCGGGAACAGTGACCACAATTCAGTAAGTTTTAAAGTGCTGGTGGAAAAGGATAAGAGTGGTCCGAGGATGAATGTGCTAAATTGGGGGAAGGCTAATTATAACAATATTAGGCGGGAACTGAAGAACCTAGATTGGGGGCGGATGTTTGAGGGCAAATCAATATCTGACATGTGGGAGGCTTTCAAGTGTCAGTTGAAAGGAATTCAGGACCGGCATGTTCCTGTGAAGAAGAAGGATAAATACGGCAATTTTCACGTACATAAAAAGCAAGAGGGTAGCCAGGGAAAGGGTTGGCCCACTGAAGGATATGAAAGGGAATCTATGTGTGGAGGCAGAGGAAATGGGTGAGGTACTAAATGAATACTTTGCATCAGTATTCACCAAAGAGAAGGAATTGGTAGATGTTGAGTCTGGAGAAGGGTGTGTAGATAGCCTGGGTCACATTGAGATCCAAAAAGACGAGGTGTTGGGCGTCTTAAAAAATATTAAGGTAGATAAGTCCCCAGGGCCTGATGGGATCCACCCCAGAATACTGAAGGAGGCTGGAGAGGAAATTGCTGAGGCCTTGACAGAAATCTTTGGATCCTCACTGTCTTCAGGTGATGTCCCGGAGGACTGGAGAATAGCCAATGTTGTTCCTCTGTTTAAGAAGGGTAGCAAGGATAATCCAGGGAACTACAGGCCAGTGAGCCTTACTTCAGTGGTAGGGAAATTACTGGAGAGAATTCTTCGAAACAGGATCTACTCCCATTTGGAAGCAAATGGACGTATTAGCGAGAGGGAGCATGGTTTTGTGAAGGGGAGGTTGTGTCTCACTAACTTGATAGAGTTTTTCGAGGAGGTCACAAAGATGATTGATGCAGGTAGGGCAGTAGATGTTGTCTATATGGACTTCAGTAAGGCCTTTGACAAGGTCCCTCATGGTAGACTAGTACAAAAGGTGAAGTCACACGGGATCAGGGGTGAGCTGGCAAGGTGGATACAGAACTGGCTAGGTCATAGAACGCAGAGAGTAGCAATGGAAGGATGCTTTTCTAATTGGAGGGCTGTGACCAGTGGTGTTCCACAGGGATCAGTGCTGGGACCTTTGCTGTTTGTAGTATATATAAATGATTTGGAGGAAAATGTAACTGGTCTGATTAGTAAGTTTGCAGATGACACAAAGGTTAGTGGAATTGCGGATAGTGATGAGGACTGTCAGAGGATACAGCAGGATTTAGATTGTTTGGAGACTTGGGGGGAGAGATGGCAGATGGAGTTTAATCCGGACAAATGTGAGGTAATGCATTTTGGAAGGTCTAATGCAGGTAGGGAATATACAGTGAATGGTAGAACCCTCAAGAGTATTGAAAGTCAGAGAGATCTAGGAGTACAGGTCCACAGGTCACTGAAAGGGGCAACACAGGTGGAGAAGGTAGTCAAGAAGGCATACGGCATGCTTGCCTTCATTGGCCGGGGCATTGAGTATAAGAATTGGCAAGTCATGTTGCAGCTGGATAGAACCTTAGTTAGGCCACACTTGGAGTATAGTGTTCAATTCTGGTCGCCACACTACCAGAAGGATGTGGAGGCTATAGAGAGGGTGCAGAAGAGATTTACCAGAATGTTGCCTGGTATGGAGGGCATTAGCTATGAGGAGCGGTTGAATAAACTCGGTTTGTTCTCACTGGAACGAAGGAGGTTGAGGGGCGACCTGATATAGGTCTACAAAATTATGAGGGGCATAGACAGAGTGGATAGTCAGAGGCTTTTCCCCGGTGTAGAGGGGTCAATTACTAGGGGACATAGGTTTAAGGTGAGAGGGGTAAGGTTTAGAGTAGATGTACGAGGCAAGTTTTTTAGACAGAGGGTAGTGGGTGCCTGGAACTCGCTACCAGAGGAGGTGGTGGATGCAGGGACGATAGTGACATTTAAGGGGCATCTTGACAAATACATGAATAGGATGGGAATAGAGGGATACGGACCCAGGAAGTATAGAAGATTGTAGTTTAGTCGGGCAGCATGGTCGGCACTGGCTTGGAGGGCCGAAGGGCCTGTTCCTGTGCTGTGCATTTCTTTGTTCTTTGTTGTTGTTCGTCCCCTGTCTTTATAGTGCATGTGCTCTCACTGGTGATTGGCTGCGCTGTTGTGTATGCTGATTGGTCCCACTGCATGTCCACAGTGTGTGTGTGTGTCTGCACCATTATATACTTGTGAATATTATGACAGGGATCACTTAGGTTAGCTTCATAAAAGTGGAGCAAAGTAGATGGAAACTAAGTTTTGGGTGATTAGTGTTTGAAAGCCTATCTTTCAAAATAACTATAAGGGTTTAAATTGACAGGAGTCTTTGAGCTAAAAATGAATAGGCACTGGATGTGAAATTGCAAATTATATCACATTACAACAAATGGACCATAGTACAGATGCCATATGGGGAGCTCCATAATGATAGTCAGATATAATTTTTCTTCACATCTAATTCCCTTGGTGGGAGAATGATTACAAGACAATTCTATCTCTTGCTTTGAAATGATAGTTAATTAGATCAATTATCAGTAAATTAGAGATTATGGAAGTGCCACCCTGTTGAATCAACCTCTCAAAGTGCTTTCTCGTAACATGAGGGAATGTAGACTTCATTTAGCTAGTTATAATTAACCACCGTTGATTCAAACCAATGCAGAGAAAATAGAATAGCATTATGTGTAATGATCAATGTAGTGTTAAGTCACAAACAGTATGCTAGGTTCTTCATTTTACTGGCTCCACTGCCATGTCTTCCTCCCTTCTCTTTCCCTCCAGGTTTCTGCATTTTTCTTATTCTTGCAGGCACACAGTAGTAAAGTCAATTGACTACACTAAATGTGGAAATCAACACAGTGAGGGACTTATTAATTGTATTTTTGGGATGTGTAAGAATTTTATAGTTCGACTAATTTTTAAAATCTGTAACATATTTGGAATTTATTCCGTAACCAGTTACACATAGTCCAGTTTAAATTTCTGTTGGGCAATTAACAGCCAAGGTAATTTGGGAAAAGGAAAGAGCATTTGTAAAGAAAGAAATTGTTCTATTCCTTCACGTTGAAGTTTCTTTGAGCCTTGAGCTGAAGCAGCTGTCTGTGTCTTCATGGCTAACAATATAATAAGGTGTTTTTAAAATCAGTTTGAAGGAATGGCTCAAAGCACGCTGAACTTAAGTTGACATTGAGTGGGATTCTCCGATCCGCCGGCCGTGCGTTTCTCGGCCATATGTCGTTCTCTGACGGTGGTATTATATCTTCCTGCCGCCTGCCAATGGGATTTCCCATTATAACTATCCCATGCTGCCACAAGTCCCACTGGTGGAGATGTACTGCCGTCGGGAATATTGAATGACAATGACCGGAGAATTCCGGTCATTATGTTTAAACAAACCATGTATTACTTTAATTGATCATTACCGGAGGGGAACCTTTATTTTCTGGCATTTCTGGGGTTTAGGTTAAAATATGCTGACAAGAGGATGTGACTCTATTTATGGCTTCTTTCTATCTGGAAGGAAATGTGCATTTGTTGGTAACGTAATGTAAACTTGTCTTTAGTCTATATGGCTCTAGTTAAAGAGGTGGAATAACTCAAGGTGATTTACATCCTATAGCTAATAGAAGAGATGAATTGGGACTATCTCCAAAAAAGGAAGGAGGACGGCAGCACGGTAGCACAGTGGTTAGCAAAGTTGCTTCACAGCTCCAGGGTCCCAGGTTCGATTCCCGGCTTGGGTCACTGTCTGTTCGGAGTCTGCACGTTCTCCCCGTGTGTGCGTGGGTTTCCTCCAGGTGCTCCAGTTTCCTCACACAGTCCAAAGATGTGCCGGTTAGGTGGATTGGCCATGCTAAATTGCCCTTAGTGCCCAAAAAGGTGAGGTGGGGTTACTAGGTTACGAGGATAGGGTGTGGGCTTAAGTAGGGTGCTCTTTCTAAGGGCTGGTGCAGACTCGATGGGACAAATGGTCTCCTCCTGCACTGTAAATTCTATGATCTATGATCTATGAATGAGGGGCTGAGGGATAACAATTGGAGAACCAGTGTTTTTGTTGACACAGTAATGCCACGGCTTCTGGGATATGAATCGTCTGGACATTTCAACATCACTTTAAAGACAAAGAAAAGAGACAATGTGCTAACAATGCCAAGAGTTCCTGGGGTCTTGAAAGATGTGGAACTTCTATATTGTGTTCACTGCTTCCTGTTAACTACATGTAAAATCTTGCTTAATAAATTCTACTTGATTCATAAATACTAGATATCCGTATCCTGTCTGGCAAGCACGATTGAGGATCCTAGTGTTGGAAATAAAAAATTTGGACCATCAGATATTTTAAATTAAAAGGGTTTTATACCTCAAAATCCTAAACCTACACTGGGAAACATGCAACCCGATGGCCACATGCAGCCCATCTGGGCTCTGAGTGTGGCCCATGAGACATTTTGTTGACCGTTGCCCGCACGCAGCGTTGCCACATTCTACTGATTTCCGTCCGTGTAGTTTTTTTCTACCATTGTATCTGAAGTGATACGCATGAAAAACAAGGGGAAGTGAGGAGATTGCACACAATATTGACTGTGAGAGCTGTGCGCTCCTTCTGTTTCCAAAGCGTAAATATTTATTTTATTTTACCATTTAAAGTCGCTGATAGGGGCATTACGGTGACGCAGTGGTTAGCATTGCTGCCTCACAGTGCCAGGGTCCCAGGTTCGATCCCAGCCCTGGGTCACTGTCCGTGTGGAGTTTGCACATTCTTCCTGTGTTTGCGTGGGTTTCGCCCCCAAAACCCAAAGATGTGCAGGGTAGGTGGATTGACCATGCTAAATTGCCCCTTAATTTTAAAAAAAGTCGCTGAAAGTTCCATTAATATATAAGTGATTAAGCATTTTCTAAACTCGTTTTGAAATATTTGGTGTGTATTAAATGTATTAAATCTTATTCATGAGGTCACGGTTAATGACCAAGCCTGATTTCAACCTTGCAGGCCATTGAGTTGAAAGAGGGCCACTCATGTGGCCCACTCACTAGCCTAGGTTGCTCATCACTGCTCTAAACCTTACAAGTGTTGGCATTGCAAATGAGGGCAATATTTATTGTTTATCCCTAATCTCCCTGGCTAGGTCATAGAAGGCAGAGAGTAGCAATGGAAGGATGCTTTTCTAATTGGAGGGCTGTGACCAGTGGTGTTCCGCAGGGGTCAGTACTGGGACCTTTGCTGTTTGTAGTATATATAAATGATTTGGAGGAAAATGTAACTGGTCTGATTAGTAAATTTGCAGACGACACAAAGGTTGGTGGAATTGCGGATAGCGATGAGGACTGTCAGAGGATACAGCAGGATTTAGATTGTTTGGAGACTTGGGCGGAGAGATGGCAGATGGAGTTTAATCCGGACAAATGTGAGGTAATGCATTTTGGAAGGTCTAATGCAGGTCAGGAATATACAGTGAATGGAAGAACCCTCAAGAGTGTTGAAAGTCAGAGAGATCTAGGAGTACAGGTCCACAGGTCACTGAAAGGGGCAACACAGGTGGAGAAGGTAGTCAAGAAGGCATACGGCATGCTTGCCTTCATTGGCCGGGGCATTGAGTATAAGAATTGGCAAGTCATGTTGCAGCTGTATAGAACCTTAGTTAGGCCACACTTGGAGTATAGTGTTCAATTCTGGTCGCCACACTACCAGAAGGATATGGAGGCTTTAGAGAGGGTGCAGAAGAGATTTACCAGAATGTTGCCTGGTATGGAGGGCATTAGCTATGAGGAGCGGTTGAATAAACTCGGTTTGTTCTCACTGGAACGACGGAGATAGAGGTCTACAAAGTTATGAGGAGCATAGACAGAGTGGTTAGTCAGAGGCTTTTCCCCAGGGTAGAGGGGTCAATTCCTAGGGGGGCATAGGTTTAAGGTGCGAGGGGCAAGGTTTAGAGTAGATGTACGAAGCAAGTTTTTTACACAGAGGGTAGTGGGTGCCTGGAACTCGCTACCGGAGGAGGTGGCGGAAGCAGGGACGATAGTGACATTTAAGGGGCATCTTGACAAATACATGAATAGGATGGGAATAGAGAGATATGGACCCAGGAAGTGTGGAAGATTGCAGTTTAGTCGGGCAGCATGGTCGGCACGGGCTTGGAGGGCCGAAGGGCCTGTTCCTGTGCTGTACTTTTCTTTGTTCTTTGTTCATTGTCCCCTTTAGATGGTTGCAGTGAGTCTTTGACTTAAATTGTTACAGTCCCTGCAATGAAGGTGCATCCACAAGACTGTTCGGTAGGGATTTTGAGGTGGCAAAAATGGTGTGCAATTTGGAGAGGAACTTAAAGGTGATGGTGTTGTCCTGTACATGATGCCTTGGTCCTTCTTGATGTTGAAGACTATGGTGAGTTGCAGCAGTGCAGTGTATCTTGCATTCATGTTGACGAGGGAAGGAGTAGATGTTTAAGTCAGTGATGGGGCATTGTTCAATCTGGCCTTGCCTGCAGGAGCAATGTGAGAATTATACACCACAAAACATGGAATTTCTTATTTTGATCCTTATACGGGAATGGTAGTGGACAACTAAATATCCCCATTGCGAAAATTGGGGAGCTCAGAACATCAGTCCAAAAGACATTGCAACAATTTTCAGCCAGAAGAGCCGGGTGCAAGATCCAACTCTTCCTCCTCCTAAGGTTCCCAGCATCACAGACAATCCAGCCAATTCAGGAATAGAACTTGTGCTCCAGAACTAGTTAAGACCATAAGACCATAAGACATAGGAGCGGAAGTAAGGCCATTCAGCCCATCGAGTCCACTCCACCATTCAATCATGGCTGATTTCAACTCCATTTATCCGCTCTCGCTCCATAGCCCTTAATTCCTCGCGAAATCAAGAATTTATCATCTTCTGTCTTAAAGACACTCAACGTCACGGCCTCCACCGCCCTCTGTGGCAATGAATTCCACAGACTCACCACTCTCTGGCTGAAGAAATTTCTCCTCATCTCTGTTCTAAAGTGACTCCCTTTTATTCTAAGGCTGTGCCCCCAGGTCCTAGTCTCCCCTGCTAATGGAAACAACTTCCCTACATCCACCCTATCTAAGCCATTCATTATCTTGTAAGTTTCTATTAGATCTCCCCTCAAACTCCTAAACTCCAATGAATATAATCCCAGGATGCTCAGACGTTCATCGTATGTTAGGCCTACCATTCCTGGGATCATCCGTGTGAATCTCCGCTGGACCCGCTCCAGTGCCAGTATGTCCTTCCTGAGGTGTGGGGCCCAAAATTGCTCACAGTATTCTAAATGGGGCCTAACTAATACTTTATAAAGCTTCAGAAGTACATCCCTGCTTTTATATTCCAATAGTTGTGTCACTAACCAAGCTGTTTCAGAACAGTCATAACGCTGGTATCTATGCGGTAATTTAGAAAATTTCCCAGGTATATCCTGCACATAAAAAGAACAAATCTAGCCCAGCCAGTTACTGCTCCATCAATCTACTCTTGTCCATCAGCAAAGTGATAGAAGATGTCATCAACACTGCTATCTAGAGGGAATCACACAACAATTAAAGGGGCGACAAGGTGGCAAAGTGGTTATCACTGTTGCCTCACAGCGCCAGGGACCCGGGTTCAATTTCGGCCTTGGGTGACTGCCTGTGTGGAGTCTGCACTTACTCCCCGTGTCTGCATGGGTTTCCTCCGGGTGCTCCGGTTTCCTCCCACAGTTCAAAGATGTGCAGGTTAGGTGGATTGGCCATGCTAAATTGCCCCTTAGTGTCCAAAGATGTGCAGATTAGGTGCGGTTATGGGTATCGGCGGGGTGTGGGCCTCGGTGGGGAGATCTTTCAGAGGGTCAGTGCAGATTCGATGGGCGTAATGGCCTCCTTCTGCACTGTAAGAATTCTAATTCTACCTGCTAACCGACACTTAGTTTGAGTTCCACCAGGGCTACTCAGCTCCTTGATCCAAACATGGACAAAAGAGTGAATTCATGAGGTGAGGTGGAAGTGACTGCCCTCGACGTCAAGGCAGCATTTGGCTGGGTATGGCACCGAGGAGCCCGAGCAAAACTGAAGTCAATAGGTTTCAGGGGGAAAGCTCTCCATGAGTTGGAGTCATAGCTTTCACAATGGAAGATGATTGTGGTTGTTGGTGGTGAATCTCTTTGATCCCAGAACATCACTGCAGGAGTTACCAAGGTAAATGGCCTGGACCATCTTCAGCTGCTACAACAATGACCTTCCCTCCAACTTAACATCAGAAGTGTGGATGTTCGCTGATGACTGCTCAGCACCATTTGCTCAGTACCATTTGCGACTCATCAGATACTGAAGCAGTCCATGTCCAAATGCAGCAAGACACTTGACAATATTCAAGCGTGAGCTGAGAAGTGGCAAGTAACCTTTGCAATGCACTAGTGCAAGGCAATGACCATCTCCATCAAGAAAGAATCTAACCATCTCCCATTCAATGGCATTACCATTGCTGAACCCCCCATGATCAATGTCCTTGGGGTTACCATTGACCAGAGACTGAACTGGACCAGCCAAATAATACTGTGTCTGTAAGAGCAGGCCAGAGGCTAGGAATTCTGAAGCAAATAACTCACTTCCTGAATTCCCAACGCCTTTCCACTGCCGGCATGGCACAAGTCAGGAATGTGACAGAATATTCTTCAATTGCCTGAATGAATGGAACTTCCACAACATTCAAGAAGCTCAACACCAGCCAGGACAACGCAGCCATCTTGATTGGCACCCCATTCACCAGCTTAAACATTCACTCCCCCCACCACCATTGCACAGCGGCAACAGTGTGTACCATTTGCAAGATACACTGCAGCAACTCACCAAGGTTTCTTTGACAACATAATAATAATAATAGCTTATTGTCACAAGTAGGCTTCAATGAAGTTACTGTGAAAAGCTCCTAGTCGCCACATTCCAGCACATGTTTGGGGAGGCCGGTACGGGAATTGAACCCACGCTGCTGGTCTTGTTCTGCATTACAAACCACTGTTTAGCCCACTGTGCTAAACCAGCCCCTTACAAACATGCAAACTCTACCACATGGAACGACACGAGCAGTAGGCACAGAGGAATACTACCAACTGCAAGTTCCGCTCCAAACCAGCCACCATCCTGACTTGGAACTATATCACGGAATCGGGAAATGTGATTGGGCGGAGAATCGGTTCCGACGCCGAAATCATGGCGGGCGACAGTTTCACGCCAAATTGCAATTTCCCGTCACCTCGACAGTGGCGTCAATGCATTCCAGAATGCATGTACAGTAAACGAGCTTGGCATATCAGTAGCAGGCCCGACCTGGTGATCTCCGGGACCTCCACAATTCTTTGCCTTGTCATGTGAGAGTACCTTTAAGAAATGGATGTTTAAGCAATGTACCTTTAAGGAATGGAGATGATCATATTACTGAAGTGATGTCACGGGGGGGGGGGGGGGGGGGGGGGTGCTGAGCTCACTTCTGCTTTTGGAGAGCAGCTGAAAGGTGCCTGGCTGGTTTTGCTGAGAGCAGTTGAAAAGTGCCTGGCTGTTTTTGCTGTGAGCTGCTTAAAAGGAGAAAGCCAGTTGAGACAGTAGCTTGAGAAGTTCTGGTTTGCTGTGAGCTGCTTGAAGGGAGAAAGCCAGGTTAGAGAAAGCAGCTTGTATGTGTCTGTGTGTTTCCAGAGAGCTTCAGGAAGGAAAGCAAGGTGCTGGAGCTGAAGTCAACCAAGCTGATATATCTCTGCCATCAGACAGAGAATATATATTAACTGTGACCTGGTGTGTTACTGTTTTGAAGGTTTGAAGCCTTTTGGATGTTTGAAGGAACATTTTAGGGACTATTTGTGTTGTGTTATTTTCAGGGTTATCTTTGAAGTAAGGGGTGTTAAGGGATCCAATGTTTATTTAAAAGGTTAAGTTGAGTTCATAAAATAAACATTGTTTTGTGTTAAAAACCACGTGGCCATAATTGTAATATCACACCTGGGGAACAAGCTGGGTGCTTCAAAAGCAATAATCCATTAAAGGGAGAGATTGGTTGAAATCCATGATACATTTTGGGGTTCTGAAAACACCTCACCCATAACAATTGGGAGCTCATCCGCGATAAAAGTCTATCTATTGGATTTTGTGAACTTAAAGACAGTGAAGGTTTGTTGCTTTTCCGGTGCGGTATTTTAGTTTAAGTGGGGAGAGTGTTGTGAACAATGGCTCTTTCGGAGGCTCAGAAGTTTTTGAGGGTGGACGCAGTAACACATGATACCTTACGGACAGAGACTAAAGACAGACTGTTAGGTTTGGCAAAGGCATTGCAGTTAACACTGCCTAGCAAAATATGAAAAGATGAGGTGCTTAACGTGGTATCTGCGCATTTACGTTTGCCTGTAATACATTAGATATGACAAAGCTCCAGTTGCAGATTAAACAATTTGAACATGAAAAAGAATTAAAGCAACTTGAATATGCAATGAAAGAAAAAGAAAGAGATAGAGATAGAGAGGAAAAAGAAAAGGAGAGAGAAGAAAGAAACAAAGAAAGAGATAGAGAGGAAAGGGAAAAAGAGAGAGAGTTTGAACTTCGGAAAATGGCTCTGAAACATGAAAATCAGTTAAAATTGGCAGACGCAAAGAGACACGTACAGTTGGAGGAGATGGATGTGGATAATGAGACAGAGCGCCATAGTCGAAGACATGGTGGGGATCTATTTAAATATGTCCAAGCATTGCCAAGGTTTGACGAGAAGGAGGTAGAAGCCTTTTTCATTTCATTTGAGAAGGTAGTTAAACAAATGCAATGGCCACAGGACATGTGGGTATTACTGATTCAAACAAAGCTGGTAGGTAGGGCTAGTGAAGTTTTTGCATCACTACCAGAGGAGGTATCTGGAACGTATGAGGAGGTGAAGAAATCCATCGCAAGTGCATATGGACTAGTGCCTGAAGCTTACTGACAAAGGTTTAGAAATTTAACGAAATAATTTGGTCAGACATACATGGAGTTTGAAAGGCTCAAACAGAGTAATTTTGATAGGTGGATAAGGGCTTTGAAAATAGACCAAACGTATGAAGCTCTCCGAGAAATTATAGTTGTGGAGGAGTTTAAAAATTAAATTCCTGATGTAGTGAGAACTCATGTGGAAGAACAGAGGGTTAAAACTGCGAGATTAACAGCAGAAATGGCAGATGATTATGAATTAGTTCATAAATCAAAGATTGGTTTCCAACATCAGTTTCAGCCGATGAGGGGTAGAAACTGGGGACATGAGAAATACTCAAGTGGTAAAGGTAAAGGTGATCTGATGGAGACAATAAAGAGAGTGTACCTCAGATTAAAAAAGAAATCCAGGAGGGTGGAAAAGAAATGAAAAGTTTCAAATGTTTTCACTGTAATAAACTAGGCCATGTAAAGTCACAATGTTGGTGGTTGAAGAAAAGCATTGGAAAGGCTGATGTGGTAAAACAGGATAAGACTGGGGTTTGTTAGAGTGGTAAAGGAAAGCCCAAGGGAAGCGAAGGAGGTGCAAACGATTGTACAGCCTGTTCAAGAAGTAATTGTTAAGAAGGTGCCAGATGTCTTTAAAGAATTCACTTGTGTGGGTAAAGTTTACTCATGGGTATCAGGAGGAGCAGGTAAAGAGGTCACAATTTTAAGAGATACAGGGGCTAGTCAATCTTTAATGGTAAGAGATAAGGAATTATGTAGTTTGGGAAGAATGTTTCCAGAGAAGGTGGTGATATGTGGAATACAGGATGAGAGGAGTAGTGTTCCATTATACAAGGTAAGGTTGGAAAGTCCAGTGAAGAGTGGTGAAGTGGTACTAGGAGTAATAGATAAACTATCTTGTCCAGGAGTACAGTTTATCTTCGGTAATGATATAGCTGGATCACAGGTGGGAGTGATGCCTACTGTGGTTTATAAGCCAGTGGAAAATCAGACAACTGAAGTGTTGAAGGACAAATATCCTGGGATTTTTCAGGATTGTGTAGTAACTAGGTCGCAAAGCCACAGGTTAAGACAAGAGGAGAAATCAAAGAGTGAAGATGAAGTTGAAGTGCAATTATCAGAAACGATTTTTGATCAGATGGTTGAACAAGAACAAGAACAGGTGGAGGGTGAGGCAGATATTTTTAGTTCAGGAAAATTGGCGGAGTTACAACAGGAAGATGTAGAAATAAAACGGATATATCAGAAAGCATATACGGAAGAGGAATTTGAGAGTATACCAGGGTGTTATTACCGTAAAAGTGTTTGACGCCGCGCCAGCCGGCGTAGAAGAGCTTGGCGCCACACCAACCGGCATCGAAGGACCTCCGCCGGCCAGTGCGAGTTGGCGCATGCGCGGGAGCGCCAGCGTGTGCTGGCATCATCCCAGCGCATGCGCAGGGGGGTTCTTCTCCACACTGGCCATGGCGGAGGTTGACAGCGGCCGTTGCGGAGGGAAAGAGTGCCCCCACGTCACAGGCCCGCCCGCGGATTGGTTGGCCCCGATCACGGGCCAGGCCACCATGGGGGCACCCCCCGGGGCCAGATCCCCCTACGCCCCCCCCCCGAGGACTCTGCAGGCTGCCCATGGAGCGGGCAGCCACTCGGCCCATCGCAGGCCAGAGAATCACCGGGGGGGGGCGCTGCCAGAAGCCGCCGACCGGCGCACCGCGATTCCCGCCCCCGCCAAAACCCCGGCGCCGGAGAATTCGGCAGCCGGCGGGGGCGGGATTCATGCCGTCCTCCGCCGATTCTCCGACCCGGCGGGGGGTCAGAGAATCCCGCCCCTGGTTCTGCAGAGTGACAACCAGCCATGTGGGTGCCCCGACCCCCTCCCCGCCCCACACCCCAGCCCGCACTCTTCCATCCCACCATCCTCACACCCAGTCCCTGCACCCCACTCTCTGCCTCACCACCCCCACACCCCACCTTCTGCCATACTTACCCCCAACTGACCGTATGTCCTATGCATTATTTGATACACTTCACTTTAAATAAAGCATTGAGGAGGATTATCAACTTGCTTACCTGTCTATTAGAGAAGCTGCGGGATTTTCATTCCCATTGCTGTTTTCATATCATAGATTATCATAGAATTTACAGTGCAGAAAGAGGCCATTCGGCCCATCGAGTCTGCACCGGCTCTTGGAAAGAGCACCCTACCCAAGGTCAACATCTCCACCCTATCCCCATAACCCAACCCAACACTAAGGGCAATTTTGGACACTAAGGGCAATTTATCATGGCCAATCCACCTAACCTGCACATCTTTGGACTGTGGGAGGAAACCAAAGCACCCGGAGGAAACCCACGCACACACAGGGAGAACGTGCAGACTCCGCACAGACAGTGACCCAAGCTGGAATCGATCCTGGGACCCTGGAGCTGTGAAGCAATTGTGCTATCCACAATGCTACCGTGCTGTCCATATCTTCACACTTAGGGGGCGGAATTTAAACCGTCATGTTCAGGTCCCGACAGTGGAAGCGGCAGTGTCTGCTTGTGTGTCAGCAGCTAACACGCTTGGAACTTAATGTTAATTTTAAAAAGCAAACAACAGTCACCTGAGGCAGAAGCAATCATGTGTCCAGGCAGGCATGGAAGTGCTCAATCCTGCAATCACGTGATTGAAATGCAATTCCAGGAGGGCTAGAGAATAACCTCCTGGACATGGCTGGCACACTCAGCAGGTAGGGAGCGTTTTGTTATGCTCTTGATGTCGCATAATCTGCTTCCTTGATGTGCACTCTGACAAAGGAAGGTTCAGACTTGGAGATAGCTTTAACACGTTTATTAAACTATTAACAATTCTCCTTCTTGGATTCGACTCTATTGTTAATCCTTCTATAGCTACTCAGACTGCCGAACCAGTCTGCTACAATCCACGTGGTGGGTGTGATGTTCAATCAACCCTGTGTCTGTACTCACTGAGTGTCTCCACTGGAAAGAGACTGAGCATGTGTGCTGTGTCCTTTTATATGGGTTGGTGTAATGCCCTCCTGTGGTAGTGTCACCTCTGTGTGTATCGTGACTGCCCATTCGTCGTGTCCTGTCTTACTGACCTATTGGTTGACTGCCTGTGTGTCACGTCTCTGGTATTCCCTCTAGTGTCTAGCTAGGTGTAGTGTATGTACATTAACCCTTTGTGTACTTACAGTGATGTATATCACCACATCCCCCCCTTTTTTCGTGTTACATATTTTCTGTACAGTGTTAAAGAAAATTGAACAAACTAGGTAGATGAGTGATACTCTGTACAAGTTATGATAACAGTGATCATTAAACAATAAGTCCAAATCATATGCATGAGTCCAACGTTCATGAATTATTATGGTCGAGTGGCTTTCCTGATTGGTTGGTGAGTTGGTGATGTTGATGGTGGCATTACATTGCAAATGCCATCAGTGTTCCTGTGCTGAAGGAACCAAGAAGTGGTCAAATCACTTCGTTGTCGGATTTGGACTCTTTTTTCTTTCTTTCGATGCTTGTGGTGGTAATTCTTGATGGCATCTGTCCTGAAAGCCAGGTTGCCTGTCGGCAGTGCAGCAAACATGAATTGGTAAGATACATCATCCTGTCATGGCATGTCATTGTACTGAGCTGAGCAGTAACAGTGTCCCTCATTTGCAGAGTTGTACCATGTCGTACCAGTCGTAGCTCCATTGGTGTTTTTGTCGTGCTTATTGTCGACGCTGTTGCCTTTGGTACGCTTCTTGTTATTGTCTTTGATGTTGTTGTTGTGGTTGGTTTTGTTGCCGTGTTTGCTGCGCTCAAGGACCACACTCTGTGGATAATACGAGTCCTTCACACAGTTACTCTTGTTAGCGTGCTCTGTGGCATCTGCTGTCTCCTTGAGCGGCGCTCCCCGTCTGGAGTCATGTCCGGCTTACTTGAATCACCTTTGGCTTGTCGATTTTCCCTGTCTGGAGTCTGGTCTGTTTTACCTGAGTCAGTTTTGGTTTATCGATGCTCCCTGTCTGGAGCCCTTTCTGGTTCACCTGAATCAGCTTTGGTTTCTTGATGCTCCCCATCCGGAGTCACTGCAGGTTCACTTGAGTCAGCTGAGATTTCTTGATGATCCCCGTCCGGAGTCATTTCAGGTTCACTTGCATCTTCTGAGGTTTATTGATGCTCCACGTCCGGAGTCAAAACATTCAGGAATCCATTTGCTTGTGGATTGGCTCGAGCGAATGAGGTTTGCTGTAATGTGGTGTCACCAGGGTCACCAGTAGTCTCACTATGATTGTCGAGTGCCTCTGTACATTCTAGCTGAAGTCTGTCACGTTGCACATCTGTTATGGGAAGTGTGATGCCGTCGTCACTTGTCTCACATACAGTGGGTAGGGCCTCAGTGTCTTCTTGTTGTTTACTTGAGCTGGGTAGACCGTCAGAGTCTTCTTCTGGTGGCTCAAATAATCTGGGTGGACTATCATAGTCTGCTTGCTGTACACTTGAGCGTGGTAGACTGTCAGAGTCTTCTTCTTGTTCACTGGAGCGTGGCAGACTGTCATAGTCTTCTTGCCGTACACTTGAGCGTGGCAGGCTGTCATAGTCTTTCTGTTGTTCACTTGAGTGTGGCAGACGTGCATCGTCTGCGGCTGGTTGCTCAGAGGAGGTCGCTCGACCCTCATGGTCTTGTTCATGCAGGGACTGCGCTTTGGAGTCTTGCATTGCTTCTATCATGGAGGCTGTCCACGAGCTCACTGTGGAGGCTTGTGTCACTCCCTCTGTGGAGTCTTGCAACGTTCCTTGTGTGGAATCGTGCATTGGTCTCTCTGTGGAAACTGTCATCACTTCTTGTTCATGCAAGGACTGCGCTCTGGAGTCTTGCGTTGCTTCTATCGTGGAATTGGTCCACGAGTTCGCTGTGAAGGCTTGTGTCACTCGAGTCACTTCTTGTTCATGCAAGGACTGCGCTGTGGAGTCTTTCATCACTTTCTGTGTGAAGGCTGGGACCTTTTGTGGTGCGTGGACCACTCTGTGTGTGGCAGCTCTCGGTGGGCTTGTACTGCTCTCTGTCTCTTGGTGTCAGTCCGCAGCATAATCCTGCACTCACGAGTCGGGATGTCATATACGCTGGGCTGAAGATCCTCAAATCCGAAGAACACATCCGCGTCTGCATCGGATTCTTCACTGTAGAACACATCTTGTTGCGGTTCGGATTTGGTACTGGGGTCGCCATCTCCAATGATGAAATCATCGTCTGAGTCGTAGTCTTCTAGGACCATATCATCACGTTTTGTGTCGGAGCTGGCATTGGGCTTGCGATGTCCAAAGAAGAATTTAAGGTCTGAATCATAGTCTTCAAGGACTGTATCATCTCTTTGGGCGGTGCTTACTGCTTGTTGCAAGGTTCTGCGGAGGTTACTGGTCGAATTTCAGGCATTGTGCTGTCATTCCAGGTGAAAGAATCTGGTTTTGAGGCTTTAAATTTTTTTTTCCTTGTTTTGGGACATTTCCCCTTTAAGTGGGCGTGGTCCAGAGCCTCTGACGTCACGATGCTTGTGACGTGGAGCTTAGGAAGCGATTGCGCATGCACAGATCGCTGTTCCTTTACTTTGCACATTTCTCTCAACTGCGCATGTGAGGTACCTTTTCTAAGATGGCCGCCGATCAAAATTGTCGTTCGTTTCTCCGGGACCTCGGCCTCGTGGTGAGTACTGCCGCCTCTCTTACTGTTTTCTGTTGGTTTGTTTGTGTTTTCCTCGCAGCATTGTTCGAATTTGTCCAGGACTGCCTGGAAGTAGCTCCTGTTTTGCCCTTTGGAGAACTTGAATATTTTGAAGATTTCTTCTGCTCTGGCACCCGCGATGGTGAGCAGAAGCTCTGTCTTTTCAGCATCGGCCACGTCTTGTAGGTCAGCTGCTACCAGGAAGATCTCAAACCTTTGCCAGAATGCCCGGCCATTTGCACTGAGATTGCCGTGGCACCTGAGCCGCTGTGGAACCGGAATCTTGATCGCCTTGCCTGGGTGTTGTTGCTAGTTGTCACTGTTTGTTGAGTTGTAACTATATGGATTTAAACAGCCACTCCTGAGTACCATGTTTTGTTATGCTCTTGATGTAGCATAAGCTGCTTCCTTGATGTGCACTCTGACAAAGGAAGGTTCAGACTTGGAAATAGCTTTAACACGTTTATTAAACTATGAACAATTCTCCTACTTGGATTCGACTCTACTGTTAATCCTTCCATAGCTACTCGGACTGCCGAATCAGTCTGCTACAATCCACGTGGTGGGTGTGATGTTCAATCAGCCCTGTGTCTGTACTCACCGAGTGTCTCCACTGGAAAGAGACTGAGCATGTGTGATGTGCCTTTTATATGGGTTGGTATAATGCCCTCCTGTGGTAGTGTCACCTCTGTGTGTATCGTGACTGCCCATTGATCGTGTCCTATCTTACTGACCTATTGGTTGACTGTCTGTGTGTCATGCCTCTGGTGTTCCCTCTAGTGTCTAGCTAGGTGTAGTGTATGTACATTAACCCTTTGTGTACTTACAGTGATGTATATCACCACAGGGAGCAGCTCAAATGGGAGGCAAAATTTGAGATTTGAAGTAATGTGGCCTGGAAGCCAAACCTTCACCACTGTTTGCAGTTTGGAATCTTCCCTGCCTTTCATTCACCCCCTCATAGTTCTGTGTCATCCCCTGGGACCTCCCATTACTCCCAATTCCTCTCCTGTGGTACAACCATCTCTTATAGTTTCCCCCGTGATGACCATCAATTCAGTCAAGACAGTTTGTACCAAAGAACAGTGGCTTTAATCAACTAGATGTGTGCCAACCTGTAGCTTCTCCCGCACTGAGAGCCTGTCTCAGATCGGCTGGTTATATACCTCCTCAGAGGGGCAGAGCCACAGGCGGAGCCAACAGCAGCATCAACACAACAATTCAACAGCAACAGTAACAGCAACAACAGTAAGCATATCTAATAGTGGATGTCGATGACAATAGTAATAATAGAACAACAGTGAGTATATACAATAGCCATACATAGCTCACCACACACACACCCCCCCATCCCCCACACTCTCCATCACTTTGTCCATGCGTCCCGCCCACCCCCAATTATCCTTGCCGCTACCGACAGTCCAGGTCATTAACATTCCTCTCCTCGCTTCCCTTTTTCCTCCATGTTCAAGAAAGACAACAGCTCACCTATGAGCCAAAGGACCACCTCACCTTTGACTTATCGTAAATCGTGTGACACAACTTTCCCATTGGCTGCTTAATCTTGAAGGTCTGACTTATTTTGAAAAGTTGTGATTTAATGAGTATTCATTGTATGAAAATGTAGGGAAATTAGGTTCCTGCCACTTCTGTCTAATATCATCTAAAGATGGGAATTTCAAAACAGAATTCCCCAATTTTAATTTTGCCAATGTTTTGTTTACTCTAATAATTTCTTCAACCTGGGATCGTTCATTTTAGTGCTCAGCTCTAAAACACCATGGCGTCTGGTCTTGTTTGTCTCGCGAACCAATTCAGCTGGCCAATTAAACTTCAGAGTTCCTCTTATTCTATTTCAGAAGGTGCCGCATCCTTTTGTGAGGCCTTACCACAGGTAATTGCTTTGGGGTTAATATTCTCCAAGGAAGGCTGCTGATGTACGAGCCACTCTGCCCGATTTCAAACCCAAAGTATGCTCCAGAGGCCTGACTCCCAATTTTAAACTCTGTTCTAAGCCCATTGGTAAGAGTATTTCCAAATTCACTATGACCACCCGACAAAAAAAACATCCATATTCATCATGGAGGTGCCTGAAAGTTTCTCTTCATGGTGTCAATAAAACATCGCAGTTTTTGCTTTGAACTTTTAAAAAACCGACCTCACTGAGAAATACCAAACTCTGAAGGCATCATTCAACCCGTATGCACATTTATTTAACCTCCAGAGTACCCTTTCTGTGTTTGGCCCTGTTGTATTCTTCGTTGTAGCCGCAAAGAGAAAGAATCAGAGGTGGCACACGTCGAGCTCATGTAATGTAGTGCAAGGATTTTATTTATAAAATGCTGCTCAAATAGGGTACAATGGCGAACTACGGGGAGGCGGTGGTGTAGTGGCATTGTCAATGGGCTAGTAAATCAGAAACCAAGGATAATGCTCTGGGGACCTGGTTTCGAATCCCACCACTGCACAAGGTGAAATTTGAAAAAAAACTGGAATTAAAACTCTAATGATGACCATGAAACATTGTTAATTGTTGTAAAAACCCATCTGGTTCACTAATGTCTTTCAGGGAAGGACCTCTGCCATCCTTACCTGGTCTGGCCTACATGTGACTCCAGACCCCACAGCAATGTGGTTGACTTTTAACAGCCCCGCAATGGCAATTATGGATGGACAATAAATGATGGGCTATGTTCCCTGAACAAATAAGATAAAAGTCTGTGACATGCTCCGATGACATCATTGTGTAACATGTAACATTACACCAGTCAATGGTGTTATTATGATACACAACAGGTGCCTCTTTTGGAGATGAAGAAAAGTTTATCTTTGAAGCTGATGTCCCTGCTAGAAAGCAACTTTAATATCTATCGACTTGCATTCCTAAGCATTTTTGGCCAACAGAGCAAGAAGATCTTCAAAATAATCTTTCCTGCCATAGGTGAATCTATCCTTACATCTTGGTCACCCAAGGTGTCTTCAAAACCTTGTGCCACCAGCCTGGCTTTGGCCTTAAAAGTTCAATCAGAAAGCACCTTTTCCGTGCATATCCATCTACGTGATAGAACTAATTGTCTCCTATCTGGAACCTCCGTGTACACCCCAAATTCTTTCCAACTTTGCAGGTTTTTCTGTTTTTATTAATTTATCATATAATTTGTTGGAAACCACAAAATCCTCTCAAACATATGGGCTTCTGCCCTTGTAGCATTCCTAGAATGTACCATATTTCTTGACCTTGTGAAGCTGCGCCCTCTTTCCTGCCTTACATCTCGTACCGGACCTCTACTGCTTGATATCCCCCTCCGATTATGAGATGTTCTTTCAACCATTCTTGATCTCTTCCTATGGGCATGTTCACTGCCAGACCTAATGTCTGAACTGACTTTACTCTACGTTTCCGTGCTCACCATTTTTGTCCTTCATGTTCCCCAATCCATGGGCCTAACCCCCTCCCATTTATCTTGTACATTCAACCAGTTTATACATTCTTGGGTGGCCTTCCCTGCTCTACCAATGATAGTTGCATCCTTCCCTTGGCTGGCCCCTCCTGGCAAGTATGTCCCTTTAATGCAAACCTTTGGCAGTTGTCCTTTAAGACAAATAGCCTCATCCTGTTCATCAGAATTACTATGTCCCTCTTCAGACACCCTGTCAATTTCTGAGATCTGGTCCTCATAATTCTGTAACTTGTGTATGAGGAGTACCCGGTTCCTCCGCATATTCAATAACCCCTTTTGATTCTGCAAGCTTGTAATCTGTGCCCACTAATGTTGATAAGTGTACCCAAATAGTCTGGTTTCCATGCTGCAAAATGACTGTTTTACAATCTGTACATATAAACTTTCCTGGACCTTTCCACTCATTAAATCCATCTCTTTTATAGTATACCATGTTTCCGTTTTTAAAAGTAGTTTCTGATGTACATTGTGCCTCAAAACTGTTTAAATTCTTTCTGAGATTTCTGCTTTAATGATTTCTCTTCTGCCCTCGTGCAGTTCATTCATATGCTCAGAAAAGGTGGAGCTAATCATCATCCCCTCCCAAGCTGTAGGATGGTCACTCATGACTAGGAATTTGGGAATTCTACCAAAAACCAACTGATATGGGCTGCAACCCCCTATCATCTGTAATGAATTATTTGCATGGACGGCCCATGCTAAAGTCGAAGTTAATTTGCAACTTAACCTATCTGCCAAAATTTATGAAACATGTTCATCTATCACAGCATGATTTCTTTTGCACACCCCATTTCTAATTGCCTTTCTGCAGTTAGATTCATATCTATTATGTTATCAACATATCCTGAAAATTATTGTTAACAAACTTCCCTTCATTATCAGTGAGGAACTTTGCCGGTAGACCCAATCCAGTCTGGATCCAATTTCCATTCTTTGTTCCACAATTATTTTATTTTCTTAACCATGTATAATCATCGACTGATTAAATTAGTTACCAAGTCTACAAAGCGTAAATTGAAAGTGTTCTTTCCTTTATCCACAAATTATGATCCATAGCCACAAATTCATTAAAATCTGCCACCAAGGACATACTATGGGTCGCAATGGTGGTCTTCTATATTTCTTACATTTATCACATATATGTTCTTATCTGTAAAAACATTTGGTGCATTCTTCGTCTCTTTTTCCCATATCCCAGAACAAGCCATTTAATCTTTAGGAATATGGTGGGCAAATTGCTGATGCAACTTTATCAGAATTGTTGTAACCACCATGAGGACCATGAGACAACAATTAACGATCTACAATGGGGCTTGTTGAATATGAGTTCCCCAGGTAGGGGCATAGACCCACCAACTGCGGCTCGTCAGACTAGAGGCTAAAAGCAGGCCCCAGTCAGGGCCTGGACAGATCTATCCTCCCAGTAGGGTCTACTCTGTGAGTGAGGTACAAGAATAACTTGTAGCTTGTACATATGGAAATAAACACAGTTACGTTTGTGACAGTTTGGAGATATTACAAAAATTAACATTTTTGTTTTCTCAACACTGTTCTTTGTTGCTAATGTCCCTTAGGGAAGGCAATCTGTCAACCTTACCTGGTCTGGCCTACATGTGACTACCAGATCCACAGCAATGTGGTTGACTCTTAAATGCCCTCAGGGATGGGCAAAAAATGTTGATCCAGCCAGCGCCGCCCACATCCCATGAATGAATAAGAAAAAAAAAATGTTTCATCAAGATGGAGAGTGACGTAGTGGAGTCTGAGACTCGGGTCCTTATCTAAATAAAGGAAGCCACCATGATATGGGGTATGAGTTGGCTATGTTGGATTTGGAAGTATTACTTAAAGGGATAAATGCAGCTAGGCAATGGAAAGCATTCAAGGAGCACATGGGTGAACTGCAACAATTGTTTATTCCTGTCTGGCACAAAAGAAAAAAGGGAAAGTTGTTCAAACTATGGCATAGAAGGGCAATTAGAGATAGTATTAGATCTAAGAAATTATCATACAAATTGTCCAAGAAAAACAACAGACCTGAGGATTGGGAAGAGTTTAGAATTCAGAAAAGGAGGGTAGAGGGATTAATTAAGAAGGGGAAAATCGAATACAAGAATGAGCTTGGGGGAACACAAAAACTGATAGGAAACGATTCTATAGGTATGTGAACAGAAAAAAACTGGTGAAGACAAATGTAATTTTGATAATCTTTAGTGTCACAAGAAGGCTTACATTAACACTGCAGTGAAGTTACTGTGAAAATCCCCTCATCGCCACACTCCGGCACCTGTTTGGGGACATGGAGGGAGAATTTCAGAATGTACAAATTACCTAACAGCATATGTCTTTCGGGACTTGTGGGAGGAAACTGGAGCACCCGGAGGAAACCCACGCAGACACGGGGAGAATGTGCAGACTCCAAACAGACAGTGACCCAAGCCGGGAATCAAACCTGGGACCCTGGCGCTGTGAAGCAGCAGTGCTAACAACAGTGCTACCGTGCCGTGTCCTTTACATACAGAAACAGGGGAATTCATAATGGGGTGCAAACCAGATGGGCTTTTATGACAATCGACAATGGGTGGGATAGGGGCTTGGCGCCACGCTAACCATGGCCGAAGGGTCTCCGCCGGCCGGCGCGAGTCGGCGCATGCGCGGGAGCGCCAGTGTGTGCTGGCGTCATCCCCGCGCATGCGCAGAGGGAGCTGCTTCCACACCGGGAATGGCGGAAGACCACAGCCTCCGGTGCGGAAC
Organism: Scyliorhinus torazame; assembly: GCF_047496885.1. Taxonomy (NCBI): domain Eukaryota; kingdom Metazoa; phylum Chordata; class Chondrichthyes; order Carcharhiniformes; family Scyliorhinidae; genus Scyliorhinus; species Scyliorhinus torazame. Next base: position 158,415,741 of record NC_092707.1, read on the forward strand.
AATAGAGTGCCCCCACGGCACAGGCCCACTCACGGATCGGTTGGCCAGCCCCGACCGCGGGCCAGGCCACCGTAGGGGCACCTCCAGGGGAAAGATCCCCCCGCGACCCCCCAAGAACCCTGGAGCCCGCCCACACTGCCAGGTCCCGCCGGTAAGGGACCTACTCTAATTTACGCCAGCGGGACTGGCAAAGAACGGGCGGGACTTCGGCCCATTGCGGGCAGGAGAATTCGGTCATCCCCGGGGCCCATTGAGTCGCGCCGGACCCCACCATTCTCCAAGGCGGGCGGTGAGACTCACGCCGGGGCAATTTTTTGGGGGCGGGAGAATTAGGAGGACGGCGGGGGCGGGATTCACGCCGACCCCCGGCGATTCTCCCACCTGGCGGGGGGTCGGAGAATCCCGCCCGTGTCATGGTCATCATTAGACTTTTAATCCCAGATTTGTAATTGATTCAAATTTCACCATCTGCCCTGGTGGGATTCGAACCCGGGATCCTAGAACATTTCCTTAGGTCTCTAGATTATTAGTCCAGTGACAATACCACTACGCCACAGCCTCCCCTCATATTATGGTTGCTCATCCCCAATGGGCCTCGTAAAACTAGACTTTCAATGATTCCTTTTTCATTACACAATACACAGTTTAGGATGGCCCATTCGCTCGTTGGTCCTGTAATGCATTGATCCAGAAAACCATCTTGATAACACTCCAGGAATTCCTCCTCGATGGCATTGTTTCTTAAATTAATTTGCTTAATCTACGTGCAGATCAAAATCACCCATAACTACAGATATTTCCTAATTGCATGTGTCTCTAATTTTCTGTTTAATGCCATTCCCAACATCACCACTAAAGTTTGAGGGTCTATATATAACCCCCACTAATGATCTTTGTCCCTTGCTGTTTCTCAGCTCTATCCACATTGTTGGAACTAATATCTTTCCTCTTTATTGATTTAATCTCCTCTTTTACCAGTAATGCAACTCCACCACCTTTTTCTTCTTGTCTGTCCTGCCTGAATACTGAATACCCATGAATGTTTAATTCCCATTCCTGGTCACCCTGCAGCCATATCTCCCCAATCCCGATCTAACTTACCAGTTTGCATCTATTTGCGTGATTAATTCATCCATTTCTCTTGCAAATGCTCCGTGCATTAATGCACAAAGACTTGAGGTTTATCTCGGTAACATTACTTGCCCTGTTCCCACTATTGCTTTCTTTAGGAATGTTTAAATACATGCAATTCTTCATTTACTACTTAGGAAAATATAGGATGGGAAAACTGAGTTGCAGTAGATGGTTATCCATGATATTATTGACATAGTGACATTATGATATTATTGAATGGCAAGGTCAAGGGCCTTAGGGTGTGCTCTTGCTCCTATTTCTTATGCTTTTATATCCTCATGTTCACTTTACAGTCACTTAGAACCACAGAAAAGTTATAGCACAGATAGAGGCCATTCAGCCCATTGTGTCTGTGCCATCCAAACTAGAGAGAAGAGAAGAAACTGGCCACTGATTTTAATCCCACTCTCCAGGACCTGGTCGGTATGTAGCCTTGCGGGCTACAGCACTTCAGGTACAGATCCAGGTTCAGCGTTTCTGCCTCAACCACCAATTTAGGCAGTGAATTCCAGACACCCAGCAGCCTCTGGGTGAAAATGTGTTTCCTTATGCTCCCTCTAATCCTTCTATCAATCACCTTAAATCAGCAGGAAGCATCAGAAGTGGCTTGTGTCCAAGTTTGCAGACGGCACTAAGATGAGTGGTAAAGCAAAACGTTCAGAGGATACTGGAAGTCTGCAGAGGGATCTGGACAGGCTAAGTGAATGGGCTAGGGTCTGGCAGATGGAATACAATGTTGACAAATATGAGGTTATCCATTTTGGTAGGAATAACAGCAATAGGGATTATTATTTAAATGATAAAATATTAAAACATGCTGCTGTGCAGAGAGACCTGGGTGTGCTAGTGCATGAGTCGCAAAAAGTTGGTTTACAGGTGCAACAGGAGATTAAGAAGGCAAATGGAGTTTTGGCCTTCATTGTTAGAGGGATGGAGTTTAAGACTAGGGAGGTTATGCTGCAATTGTATAAGGTGTTAATGACGCCATACCTGGAGTATTGTGTTCAGTTTTGGTCTCCTTACCCGAGAAAGGGTGTACTGGCGCTGGAGGGTGTGCAGAGGAGATTCACTAGGTTAATCCCAGAGTTGAGGGGGTTGGATTACAAGGAGAGTACTCATTGGAATTTAGAAGGATGCGGGGGGGGGGGGGATCTAATAGAAACATATAAAATTATTAAAGGGAATAGATAGGATAGATGCGGGGAGATTGTTTCCACTGGCGGGTGAAAGCAGAACTAGGGGGCATAGCCTCAAAATAAGGGGAAGTAGATTTAGGACTGACCTTAGGAGGAACCTCTTCACCCAAAGGGCTGTGAATCGATGGAATTCCCTGCCCAGTGAAGCAGTAGAGGCTCCTTCATTAAATGTTTTTAAGATAAAGATAGATAGTTTTTTGAAGGATAAAGGGATTAAGGGTTATGGTGTTCGGGCCGGAAAGTGGAGCTGAGTCCACAAAAGATCAGCCATGATCTCATTGAATGGCGGAGCAGGCTTGAGGGGCCAGATGGCCTACTCCTGCTCCTAGTTCTTATGTTCTTATTGTGTTCTTCCGACACTGTGCTGACATCAACTGATTGCGCATTTGTGTTGTGCCCAGGAAAACTGCAGGACAAAATGGAGACCTGTTAGTCTGGTAAAAAATAATCTGGTGCAGAATTGGGGAAGGTCAGACAGCTGGAGTTACTAATATGGAAAGTTACCAATATGCAAAAACAGTTTGCTGTATGGTGATCGATGAGATCGCAATAAAATGGAAAATTCAATAACTCATTCAAGTAATACCTGCAGGGTTTTATTTTACTATTGTTCCAGAGACATCAGTGGTCCGATTTTACTTTTTAAAATAATACATGTATTTCACTTTGAAATTTGCTGATAGTGTCAGTTTCTTTTTTCACAAAACAGGAGCTCAGCTCATTTGATGGGAACCTTCTAAATCGACATTTACACTTTTAAGGTTTCATTTCCTGGGCTTGTCAGGGCATAAATATTGCAGACAAAATTCTACAAAACCCCAAGGATATTATGGCCTGTAATCTATTTTATTGTATGCTGAAAGGTGTTGGCAAATATCTACCTTACTGATAACTTACATGCAACAAGAATATTAGCTTTCAAACAGCAATGAGGCTGTTATTCATGGATAAGATTGGAAGCTAGCTGGGAAAATATTGAACAGCAGCCAAATTGCCTGAAGCATTTGAAACATGTCGTGCTGCTAATGTGCTATTGATGTAACATTTCAAGTGTCAGCCGTGCCTCAGTTGGTAGCACTCTGCCACTGCATGAAAAGTTTGTGGATTCAAGACCCTCTCCAGGGACGGTAATAGAAAATCTAGGTTGACACTTCCCGAGAAAATGCTGTATTGTTGGAGGTGCTACCCATTCATGGGTCAGATTTCGGTGTTATAAAAGGGTTGGGAATGGGTGCTGGAATCGGCAAATCTCAGGCTATTAGTTTGACTTTTCCCTTCAAAAAGAGCCCCACACAACCTTCCTATAGGTGGGAAAATGTTTGGGTTAGGTGGCAACCCTGCACATGCAGCTTGTAACAGGATGAGGGGAAATTTGTATTTCATGCCCCACAATATTTCCATCAGTTGAGGCAGCTTTTGGAAGCCTTTGGAAAACCCACCAAGTGAGAGAATTTGGGAACTTTCTGAGGAATCGGGAACATTCTGATAGGTTAGTGTCAAATGTCTTGTCAACTTCAAATGTCATTATTGGATGCTGCCTGCCATAATATCCACTCATGTATATAATGAGTTGCAGACAGGCAGTGATTGACACATAGGATGACCAGTAAGAATACAACACAGCACAGCACAGCCAATCACCAGACAGGACACCACCACTATAAAGCCAGAGGGCACTAGGTTTCCCGCTCTCTCGAGACCCAGCTACAGAGACAGTCAGAGCCCATGAGCTAGCAAGCACAAACACCATGCGGTAGCTAGTAAGTCTGGTCAGGCTACTACAAGGTCACTAGTCAGATCAGTATAGTGTCAACCCACAGCTGAATATGTACAGCAGTTCATGTAGTTGAATAAAACAGTGTTGGATCTTCTTCTGTGTTAGACGTCTGTTTCTAACTTCCCTGCATTGAGTGCAGTCCACATCGAACCGACCTGCCTAACACATCATGGTACCAGAGTGATATTGATCTTGACGGACCTACCTCGAGTGAATCAGCATTGACCAGCAAGCAGCCATCCAGCGAAATGGAAAACATCCAGCCTCCTCCGCAACTCCGCATCTCTGGCAACCTCGGCGCAAATTGCAAAATCTTCAAGCAAAAATTCTTCTTGTACATCGAGGCCTCCAACCTCGAGGCAGCATCGGATGCCAGGAAGATCGTGCTATTTCTCTCCATTGCGGGGGACCATGCCATCCACATCTACAATCCGCTTACGTTCGCCGACGGCAAAGATAAAACGACATTCCAAACAGTCCTGCTGAAGTTCGACAGCCACTGCGACATTGAGGTGAATGAGAGCTTTGAACGGTACGTTTTCCAGCAGAGGCGTCAGGGTAAGGATGAATCTTTTCCGTCCTTCTTGACCCATCTCCGCATCCTAGCGCAGTCATGTAACTATGACCCGACGGCTGATTCCATGATCCGGGATCAGATCATTTTCGGGGTCCACTTCGACTCCCTGCGGCAGCAGCTCCTGAAAGTCAATCAGTTGACCCTCTCTGTCGCTATCGAGACGTGCGTTGTCCATGAGCATGCCAAGAATCATTACTCCCACATCAGGGCAGCAGAAACTGCAAAGCTTGCCTCCCACGAGGCACAAAGGGTGCAGGCCATTGCACAGATGCAGGACCTAATCATCGAGGAGACTGGCCGTTTTGCGCGCTTTTCTCGGATCCCTGCGCATGCGCACCACGACCGATGCGCAGGTGCATACGTCGGCCGACTGCACTGCTCATGCGCGATGGCGCACAGATCGCGCTGACGTCAGCGTCATGACGTGTCCGAATTATGGCTCGGCCCACTTAAAGCGGCAATGTCCGGCAAGAGGACGCCGGTGTCTACAGTGTGGCAAGTTTGGCCACTACACAGCCCTCTGCAGATCCGCTCCACCGCTCAGCAGCCAGCGATCCCAGCTGCGGTGCAGAAGAATCCGCTCAATACAACAAGGCATGCCAGATTCCAATCCCGACAGCCCAATGGACCCTGATGCTGACTACCTCAAGTCTCCACACCGGGTGAGCATCATAGCTACACATGAGCTGGCCTCCACCACACCTGCGCAACGCCTCTCGATCCTCAGTGTGGATCCCGACGATGAGTGGTGTGCTGTCCTCAAAGTTAACAAGGCTCGCATCCGATTTAAACTGGACACTGGCGCGTCTGCGAACCTCATCTCACAATCCGACCTCAACACCATCCGGGCCCGACCAAGCATTCCTCCACCGGCCTGCCAACTCCTTGACTACAATGGCAATGCCATAGCTGCCAGTGGCTCGTGTCAACTAAGGGTATCCAACAAGGCGATCAAGGCAACGTTACGATTTGAAATCGTCAGGTCTTGCAGGGCGTCTCTGCTTGGTGCTCGTGCCTGCAAGCTCCTGAACCTGCTTCAGCGAGTCCACACCATATTGTCACCGGCCGATAGAAATTTGCAAGCCAACATAGACGACATTATCACGCAGTACCACAGTGTATTTGATGGAATGGGCACGCTCCCGTACCGATACAAAATACTGCTCAAGCCGAACGCCACCCCTGTAATCCATGCACCACGCCGGGTGCCGGTGCCCCTCAAGGATCGTCTGAAAAAGCAACTACAGGACCTCCAAGACTAGGGCATCATCTCGAAGGTCATGGAGCCAACAGACTAGGTCAGGCTCCATGGTATGCGTAAGGAAGCCATCAGGGGAGCTCTGCATTTGCATTGATCCCAAGGATCTAAACCTCAACAGCATGCGGGAGCACTATCCGATCCCGAAGCGTGAAGAGTTAACCAGTGAGATGGCTCGTGCCAAATTCTTCACGAAGCTGGCGCCTCCTGTGGTTTTTGGCAAATACAGCTGGACGCGTCCAGTCGCAAGCTGTGCACGTTCAACACCCCGTTCGGCCGCTACTGTTACAGCCGCATGCCTTTCCGTATCATATCTGCCTCCGAAGTGTTTCATCACATCATGGAGCAGATGATGGAGGGCATCGCGGGGGTACGAGTATATGTGGACGATATGATCATCTGGTTCACAACGCCCCAGGAACACATCGCTCGCCTCAAGCAGGTCTTCCAGCGAATTCATGAACATGGTCTCCAGCTCAACAGGGCCAAGTGCTCATTTGGTCAATCTGATATAAAGTTTCTCGGCGACCACATCTCGCGGCAGGGTGTGTGGCCAGACACCGACAAGGTCTTGGCGATCAACGCCTTGAAGACTCTGGAGGACAAGAAGGCGGTCCTCCGCTTCCTCGGGATGGTCAACTTTCTCAGGAAATTCATTTCCAATATGACATCCCACACCAAGGCCCTCCGCCATCTCGTCAAGAAGTCAACGGAATTCCAGTGGCTGCCCACACATGAAGCGGAATGGCCTGAGCTGAAGGCAAAGCTCACCACTGCCCCAGTTCTAGCGTTCTTCAACCCAACCAAGGAAACCAAGATATCAACTGATGCAAGCCAGGACGGCATTGGGGCGGTGCTCCTCCAGCGAGATGACTCCTCGTCCTGGGCTCCAGTGGCATATGCCTCCAGGGCCATGACGCCCACTGAGCAACGGTATGCCCAAATCGAAAACGAATGTCTGGGCCTCCTGACAAGAATAGTCAAGTTTCATGATTACGTTTACGGCCTGCCAAAATTCATGGTGGAAACGGACCACAGGCCTCTAGTCCACATAATCCAGAAGGATTTAAATGACATGACACCTCGGTTACAGCGAATTCTTCTTCGACTCCGCCACTATGACTTCGAACTTGTCTACATGCCAGGCAAAGAGCTGATCATTGCAGATGCCCTATCCCGGTCCATCACCACACTGTGTGAACAAGGTGACTTTATCTGCCACATAGAAGCGCAAGTGCAATTGTGCGCCACGAACCTCCCAGCCGCTGACAAACGGGTGGTCCAAATTCGTGAGGAAACGACGTGTGATGCAGCACCTTATCCATGGCTGGAAGAAGGAACAATGTCCCCAATTCTTTAATGTTAAAGATGAGCTGACGGTTGTGGAGGGAATCCTTCTGAAACTCGACAGGATTGTTATTCTTCAAAGCATGCATGCTATGGTGCTGGGTCAACTCCATAAGGGTCACCTTACCTTGGAGTCGAGAAATGCTGACGCAGAGCTTGGGAGACGGTTTAATGGCCGGACATTAACCAGGATATTGCCAACACGGTCCTCAACTGCCCCACCTGTCAGATGTTTCAACCGGCTCAACCCAAGGAAAGACTGCAACAGCACGAGATTGTGACCTCTCCGTGGTCCAAAGTAGGTGTAGACCTTTTTCACGCCAAGGGGCGTGACTACGTACTCCTGGTCGACTACTTCTCCAGTTACCCAGAAGTGGTGAAACTGTCCGACTTCACGTCGAAGGCGGTCATCAAAGCCTGCAAGGAAACGTTTGCCAGGAATGGGATAGCGCTCACGGTAATGAGTGACAACGGTCCATGCTTTTACAGCCAAGAATGGTCTGATTTGGCACAGTTCTACAACATCCGTCACGTTACCTCCAGTCCCCACTACCCACAATCAAACGGGAAGGCTGAGAAAGGTGTCCATATTGTCAAGCGGTTGCTATGCAAAGCTGCATACTCAGGCTTCGACTTCAACCTGGCGATGCTGGCATACAGGGCAACTCCACTGTCCACTGGGTTGTCTCCAGCGCAGATGCTCATGAATCGCACTCTGAGGACCACAGTTTCAGCCACCCATGTTCAAAACCTTGACCATCTCACGCTACTACAAAAAGTGCAGCAGTCCCGGGCCCAATAGGCCACATATGATTCTCATGCCACAGATTTACCTGAGCTGGCTCCAGCCGATCATGTTCGCGTCCAGTTTCCTGAGGCCGGTTGGTCAGCCACAGCTGTTGTCAAACAAGTTGCCCCGAGGTCTTTCATTGTTCACATGGCTGATGGCTCCCTGCTACAGCGCAACAGACGGGCATTGCGAAGAGTTCCACGCCCACCACCTGACCCCAGTGCTCCGCCGGCTTCCTCCGGACATACCCTGCCACGAGGCCACCGATCTGCCAGCGATCCTGCCGGCCCTCGCGACCACCGCAATGGCAGCTATCCCACCTCTCCACGTGCAGGCGGCTCCTGATCCACCTCTGCGGCGATCGACGAGAATTCGTTGCCCACCACAAAGACTGAATCTGTAGACTTAACTTTTGTAAATTCTGTGACTGAATCCATCGACTTAACTCTTGTAAATATTGCCTAGTTTGCCATGTATCTGCACTATCGACACCTTCCTATGTATATACGTTTGTTCAATCACCGTTCGTATATAGTCAGGCATATATATATATATCTATACATACCTCAGTATTTATTTAACTCAAAAAAAAATGGGGAGATGTCATAATATCCACTCATGTACATAATGAGATGCAGACAGGCAGTGATTGACATATAGGGTGACCAGTAAGTATACAACACAGCACAGCCAATCACCAGACAGGACACTACCACTGTAAAGCCAGAGGGCACTAGGTTTCCCGCCCTCTCGGGACCCAGCCACTGAGACAGTCAGAGTCCACGAGCTAGCAAGCACAAACACCATGCGGTAGCTAGTAAGTCTGGTCAGGCTACTACAAGGTCACTAGTCAGATCAGTATAGTGTCGACCCACAGCTGAATATGTACAGTCGTTCATGTAGTTGAATAAAACAGTGTTGGATCTTCTCCTGTGTTAGACAACTGTTTCTAACTTCCCTGCATCGAGTGCAGTCCACATCGAATCAACCTGCCGAATTGCCTTCAAAGTTAGATTTGTTTTTCCAGTGATCATAGGGCTGTTCTGCAAAACTAAGTTGATCATTATATTGACTAGCAGTGTGTAAGTGTTGAGATGCATTATAGTATCTTCCCCAGTGGAAATACTGCTACTATGCATTCAAAATGGTGGAAAACAATGATTTTTTGTTATGATCTGATGTGATTTTAATGTTTACGTTCTTTAACTTTGAATTAACTTTGCCTACTGGTTAGACTGAAGAGAAATAGAGTATCATGTGTCATGATATTCAAACATACATCATAACACATACATAATGATAGACAGACCAACGGACCAATTAGCACACATAACACGACAGCCAATCACAGACAAGAGCAGACACAGTATAAGACATGAAACACGACACTTCCTGGCAGTCCATCTGGAAACAGCACAGGGCCAGGACCTCATAGCAAGACACTCACACAGTCACAACGTACTGAGTACCAAGTCTGATGGAGAATAGTTAGATGGAATAAAACTGCGTTGTACCAATTGCAACTGTGTTGGTTCGTCTGTACCTCAGAGCACCCAACACCTCATGATACCAGGAGTGAATCGCTACCTACCGGCAAATCTGCCATCCTGAGCCATGGACACCCGCAACAAACCGCAGCCGTTGCAAGTCGCTGGGAACCTGGGCACAAATTGGAAGCTCTTCAAGCAGCGCTTCAAACTCTGCATGCAAGCCAATGAAAAACAGGGTGCCTCGGACGAAACAAAGATTGCCATGCTCCTCACTAACGCAGGTCAGCACGCCATCGATGTATACAACGCCTTGGTGTTCGCGGAAGGCAAGAACAAAGCTAAGTATGACACGGTCCTCCTCAAGCTCGACAAGCACTTCAACGTTGACGTCAACGAAAGCTTTGAGAGGTATGTCTTTCAGCAGCGCCTGCAAGGTAAGGATGAGCTCTTTCAGTCCTTCCTGATGCACCTCCGTATACTCGCGCAGTCCTGCGGTTACGACACCACTTCAGAGTCCATGATCTGGGACCAGATCGTTTTTGGCGTTGCCTCCAGTGGCCTACGCCAGCAGCTTCTAAAAATTAAAGGCCTGACCTTAGCATCTGCAGTTGAAGCCTGTGTCCTGCATGAGAATGTGACTAGCCAATATGCCCAATTTCAGGCGACCGAATCGGCACGGAGGGGGTCCCACGCGATCGAATCGGCAAGCCAGGCCGCCCACGAGGCCGAACGTGTCCAGGCAATCGAGTTTCTCCCGGCCCGCGGCCCGGATGAGGGAGGCCGTTTCGCGTGCTTTTTAAGGCCTCCCGCGTTTGTGCGCGCCAAAACCTACGGCAACACTGGGGGACGTGCTGTGCAGGTGCGCCCGACGCAAGACCGAACTGCGCATGCGCAGTGGCGTAATGAACACCATGACGTCATGACGTGCGGCAACTGTGGAGCTGCACATTTAAAAGGGCAATGTCCTGCAAAAACCCGACAATGCCTACGCTGTGGCAAGATGGCCACTACGCTGCCTACTGTCGAGTGGCTCAACCTGTTGATCTTCCACATCTCCGACAACCTCGCAGGAACGTGCGGACCATTCAGCCTCCACATCACGACATCCAAACCGACAACACAGATGACCAAGATGCCTTCCGGGTTGCGGTCATTGATGCAAACCAGGTCAACATAATCAATCCGGGCGATGAATGGAGTGCCACCCTAACGGTCAACCGATCGCCGATCACTTTCCGCCTGGACACTGGCGCCTCCGCCAACCTCATAGCATGGTCAGCCTTCTACGCCATGAAGGTCAGACCACCAATCCGGCCATCCTGGTGCAAGATGGTCGACTACAACGGGAACGTTATCCCAGCCATGTGATCCTGCCAGCTCCAGGTGACACACAACACACACACGGCCACACTCTCGTTCGAGATGTCAGCTCATCGAAGGACTCCCTGCTGGGCGCACAGGCATGCAAGGCTCTCCACCTTGTGCAACGAAGCCTCTCTCTCTCTCCAGACGGCACGTCTGACTTCCCGGATGCAGAGTTCAACGCACAGCTCCAATCGCTCCTCGCCCACAACCAGGAGGCATTCAAAGGCATGGGAACACTGCCATACACCTACCGAATTCGCCTCAAACCGGACGCCATCCCGGTCGGTCACGCACCTCGCAGGGTTCCTGCGCCACTTAAAGACCGCCTCAAGCAGCAGCTGCAGGATCTCCAGGACCAAGGGGTCCTATCCAGGGTCATGGAGCCCACGCCATGGGTCCGCTCCATGGTGTGTGTCAAGAAGCCCTCTGGCGAGCTCCGCATCTGTATTGACCCCAAAGACCTCAATAATAATATTATGAGGGAACTTTATCCCATACCCAAACGGGAGGAGATCACCAGTGAAATGGCCCAGGCGAAGATATTCACGAAACTGGATGCTTCTAAAGAATTTTGGCAGATCCAACTGGACCCGTCCAGCCGAAAGCTATGTACCTTCAACACCCCTTTCGGCAGGTTCTGCTACAACCGGATGCCATTTGGCATAATCTCGGCATCCGAGGTCTTCCATAGAATCATGGAGCAGATGATGGAAGGCATCGAAGGGGTGCGCGTATATGTGGACGATGTCATCATCTGGTCCACCACACCGCAGGAGTACATATATTGTCTCCAACGCGTTTTTGCCCGCATACGGGAAAACGGCCTGCGCCTCAACCGGGCCAAGTGCTCCTTTGGCCAGACCGAGTTGAAGTTCCTGGGGGACCATATCTCCCGGTCAGGGGTCCGTCCAGATGCTGACAAGTTGAGCGCCATCACAGCCATGCCGCAGCCGGCCGACAAGAAGGCTGTCCTACGCTTCCTTGGCATGGTCAACTTCCTGGGGAAGTTCATTCCCAACCTTGCCTCCCACATGACGACTCTGTGTCACCTCGTCAGAAAATCCACAGAGTTCCAGTGGCAACACACGCACCAGCTGGAATGGGAGGAGCTCAAACGCAAACTCACTACGGCACCAGTGTTGCCGTTTTTTGACACGTCTCGTGCCACCAAAATCTCAACTGATGCCAGCCAATCTGGCATTGGAGCAGTGCTCCTGCAGAGGGATGACACGGCATCATGGGCCCCAGTGGCCTATGCATCGCAAGCCATGACCCCCACAGAGCAGCGCTACGCGCAAATCGAAAAAGAATGCCCGGGCTTGCTAACCGGTTTAGACAAGTTCCACGATTACGTCTATGGTCTTCCACGGTTCACGGTCGAAACTGACCACCGCCCCCTGGTCAGCATAATAAACAAGGACCTGAACGAGATGACCCCTCGCCTCCAGCGCATCCTACTTAAACTCAGGAGGTACGACTTCCAACTGGTCTACACTCCAGGGAAGGACTTCATCGTGGCGAATGCCCTATCCAGAGCAGTGAGCACGCCGCCAGATGCGGAGGGGTTCGTATGTCAGGTCGAGGCACAGGTGGCTTTCACATCGGCCAATCTGCCAGCTACTGATGCACGTCTGGCCCACATTCGCCGTGAGACTGCGGCTGACCCCCTTCTACAACGTGTGATGCGCCACATGACGGAAGGGTGGCTCAAGGGGCAGTGCCCACAATTCTACAATGTACGAGACGACCTAGCCATCATTGATGGTGTCCTTCTGAAGCTGGACCAGATTGTGATTCCGCACAGCATGCACAAGCCGGTTCTCGACCAACTACATGAAGGCCACTTGGGGGTCGAGAAGTGCAGACGGAGGGCTCGAGGGGCGGTATACTGGCCGGGCATCAGTGAAGATATTGCCAACATGGTGCTCAACTGTACAACCTGCCAAAGGTTTCAGCCAGCGCAACCTCCTGAAACGCTTCTGCCCCATGAGCTGGTGACGTCCCCCTGGGCGAAGGTGGGTGTCGACCTATTTCACGCGCTCGGCATGGACTATGTCATCATAGTTGACTACTTCTCAAACTACCCAGAAGTCATACGCCTGCACGATTTGACGTCGTCTGCTGTCATCAGGGCCTGCAAAGACACCTTTGCTCGCCACGGCATTCCGATGACTGTCATGTCGGACAATGGGCCCTATTTTGCCAGCCATGAATGGTCGTCCTTTGCTGCTTCGTATGGCTTCACACACGTGACGTCCAGCCCTCTGCATCCCCAGTCCAATGGAAAGGCGGAGAAGGGCGTTCACATTGCCAAGCGGCTCCTCTGCAAGACTGCTGCTGCCGGGTCGGACTTCTACCTCGCCCTGCTGGCCTATCGCTCGGCTCCACTAGCCACTGGTCTCTCACCAGCACAGCTGCTGATGGGTCGCGCCCTCAGAACCACTGTGCCTTCCATCCTGGTACCAACAATAGACCATGCTTCGGTACTGCATAGGATGCAACTGCAGCGCGATCGCCAGAAGAGATCGTACGACATACGGGCAACTGATCTTCCCTCCCTGGCCCCTGGAGACAACGTCCGCATCCACCTACCAGACGATGGCTGGTCAGCACCTGCCGAAGTTCTCCGACGCGTGGATCCCCACTCGTTCCTGGTACACATGCCAGATGGATCCGTGCGTAGGCGCAATCGCCGAGCCCTTCGCTTACTTCCACGCTCGCAACGGGACCCTACACGGACGCCGTGTCCTCCACTGGTTCCTGATAGCGACTTCGTGGAGCTGCCATATACCATGCCCCTTCTGTCGCCGCCCGTGGCCAGGCTCGCACCTCAGTCGGTGGTTCTCGACCCACCCTTGAGGCGGTCAACCCGAATTCGTCGCCCATCTACTAGACTGGACTTATGAGACTGTTCTCACGTCAAACTTTTGCAACTACTGTTTTATAACATGTCACTGTTTTATTGTTACAGGCCTCGTTTGATCGTTCCAAATTTCCACGTTGTTCTTCTTTTGTTATGGTACAACCTCGTTAGCATGTCACACCTGACATCGCCCCTTGTATATAGTTAAGCCCCATGTACATGATGTAAATATTACGCACACACACACACCTTTAGCTGCACTCAGGACACATTTATATTTATAACCACGTAGGCACATAATCTTGTAAAAAAGGGGGGGGTGTCATGATATTCAAACATACATCATAACACATACATAATGATTGACAGACCAACGGACCAATTAGCACACATAACACGACAGCCAATCACAGACAAGAGCAGGCACAGTATAAGACAAGAAACATAACACTTCCTGGGCAGTCCATCTGGAGACAGCACAGGGCCAGGGCCTCATAGCAAGACACTCACACAGTCACAACGTGCTGAGTACCAAGTCTGATGTATAAATAGTTAGATGGAATAAAACTGCGTTGTACCAATCGCAACCGTGTTGGTTCGTCTGTACCTCAGAGCACCCAACACCTCATCATGGAGCATAGAGGACATGTGGGGGTATATACAGCACAGAAAGAGGCCATTTGGCCCATCATATCTCCGCCGACCATAATATACCTATCTATTCTAATCCCATTTTCCAGCACTTGGTCCGTAGCCCTGTATGCTATATGGTTTCAAATGCTCATCTAAATGTTTATTAAATGTTGTGATAGTTCCTGCCTCTATCATTCTTTCAGGCAGAGAGTTCCAGATTCCCATCATCCTCTGGGTGAAAATATTGTTCCTCAAATCCCTATTAAATCGCCTTCTCCTTACTTTAAATTTATGCCACCATTTAATTATTGACCCCTCTACTAAGAGAACAGTTTCTTCCTATCTACTGTCATGTGAGGGTACCTTAAAGACAAGAATGTTTATACAATGTACCTTTAAGAAAACAGTGATGTCAGAGAGTGGGTGGGGCTGAGCTCAGGTCAGCCATTTTGCAGGTTTTTTAGTTTCAGTTTAAAAAGCAGTGTGGGTGTGTCTGTGTGTTTCCAGAGAGCTGCAAGTTTTGAGAAGAAAGCAAGGTGCTGGAGCTGAAGTTAACCAAGCTAATATCTCTCTGCTATTCTACAGAATATATATATATATCCTTTAACCTGATGTGATACTGTTTAAAGGTGTTAAGTCTCTTGGAAGTTTGAAGGAACATTTTAAGGAGTTATTTACTGTTGCAATATTTTCTGAGTTATCTTTGAAGTAAGGGGTGTTAAGAGATCCAATGTTTATTTAAGATGTTAAGTTGAGTTTATGGAATAAACAGTGTTTTGTGTTTAAAAACCCACGTGTCCATAATTGTAATCCCACACCTAGGGAAAAAGCCGTGTGCTAGAAAAAGCAACAAATCCATTAAAGGGAGAGGTTGGTTGAACTCCATGATACATTTTGGGGTTCTGAAAACACCTCACCCATAACAATTGGGGGCTCGAGGGGGATAAAAGTCTATCTATTGGATTGGCTTTTGTGAACTTGAAGACAGTGAAGGATTGTTGCTTTTCCGGTGTGATATTTTAGTTTAAGTGGGGAGAGTGTCGTGAACAATGGCTCTTTCAGAGGCTCAGATGTTTTTGGGGGTGGAGAATGTTACACGTAGTACTTTACGGACCGAAATGAAAAGCAGACTGTTAGGTTTGGCAAGAACATTGCAGGTAACATTACCTGACAAAATGAGAAAAGATGAGGTAATTATGGTGGTGGTTAAGCATTTAAAGTTGCCTGAGATAGAGTTTGACTCATTGGAAATGGCAAAAATTCAGTTGCAAATTAAACAAATGGAACATGAGAAAGAATTAAAGCGGCGTGCATACAAGAGTGAGAGAGAGGAAAAAGACAGAGAAAGAGAGAGAGAGGAAAAAGAAAGAGAGAGAGGGGAAAAAGAAATGGAGAGAGAAGAAAGGAGAAAAGAAAGAATAGCCCTAGCAGATCAAAAAAGAAAAGAAAGGGAGATACAGATCAGGGAAAAAGATAAAGAGAGGGAGTTTGAACTCCAGAAAATGGCCATGAAACATGACAATCAGTTAAAATTGGCAGACGTAAAGCGAAACGTACAGTTGGATGATAGTAATGAGGAGTGAGAAAGAGCGTCATAGTCGAAGGCTTGGTGGGAATCTATTTAAATATGTCCAAGCATTGCCAAGGTTTGACGAGAAGGAAGTGGAAGCCTTTTTCATTTCATTTGAGAAGGTTGCTAAATAAATGAAATGGCCACAGGACATGTGGGTGTTACTGATTCAAACAAAGCTGGTAGGTAGAGCTAGTGAAGTGTTTGCATCACCGGAGGAGGTATCTGGAACGTATGAGGAGGTGAAGAAATCCATCTTAAGTGCATATGAGCTAGTGCCTGATGCTTACAGACAAAGGTTTAGAAATTTAAGGAAAGAGTTTGGTCAAACAAACATGGAGTTTGAAAGGCTCAAACAGAGTAATTTTGATCGGTGGATAAGGGCTTTGAAAATAGACCAAACGTATGAAGCTCTCAGAGAAATTATACTTTTAGAGGAGTTTAAAAATTCAATTCCTGATGTAGTGAGAACTCATGTGGAAGAACAGAGGGTTAAGACTGCGAGATTAGCAGCGGAAATGGTAGATGATTATGAATTAGTTCATAAATCAAAGATTGGTTTCCGACATCAGTTTCAGCCGGTGAGGGATAGGAACTGAGGACACGAGAAGTACTCAAGTGGTAAAGGTAAAGGTGATCTGATGGGAGACAATAAAGAGAGTGTACCTCAGATTAAAAAATAAATCCAGGAGGGTGGAAAAGAAATGAAAAGTTTCAAATGTTTTCACTGTAATAAACTAGGCCATGTAAAGTCACAGTGTTGGTGGTTGAAGAAAAGCCCTGGGAAGGCTGATGTGGTAAAAAGGATAAGACAGTGGGGTTTGTTAAAGTGGTAAAGGAAAGCCCAAGGGAAGCGAAGGAGGTGCAAACGATTGTGCAGCCTGTTCAAGAAGTAATTGTTAAGAAGGTGCCAGATGTATTTAAAGAATTTACTTGTGTGGGTAAAGTTTACTCATGTGTATCAGGAGGAGCAGGTAAAGAAGTCACAATTTTAAGAGATATAGGGGCTAGTCAATCTTTAATGGTAAGAGATGAGGAATTATGTAGTTTGGGAAGAATGTTACCAGAAAAGGTGGTGATATGTGGAATTCAGGGTGAGAGGAGTAGCGTTCCATTATATAAGGTAAGGTTGGAAAGTCCAGTGAAGAGTGGTGAAGTGGTAGTAGGAGTAATATATAAACTATCTTGTCCAGGAATACAGTTTATCTTGGGTAATGATATAGCTGGATCGCAGGTGGGAGTGATGCCTACTGTGGTTGATAAGCCAGTGGAAAATCAGTCAACTGAAGTGATGAAGGACGAATATCCTGTGATTTTTCCAGATTGTGTAGTAACAAGGTCGCAAAGTCACAGGTTAAGACAAGAGGAAATCAAAGAGTGAAGATGAAGTTGAAGTGCAATTATCAGAAACGATTTTTGATCAGATGGTTGAAAAAGAACAAGAACAGGTGGAGGATGAGGAAAAGGTAAAGGTGATCTGATGGGAGACAATAAAGAGAGTGTACCTCAGATTAAAAAAGAAATCCAGGAGGGTGGTTCAGGAAAATTGGCGGAGTTACAACAGAAAGATGTAGAAATAAAACGGATATATCAGAAAGTATATACGGAAGAGGAATCTGAGAGTATACTGGAGTGTTATTACCATAAAAATGATGTCTTGATGAGAAAATGGAGAGCTGTACATATGCAGGCGAATGAAAAGTGGACAGAAGTTCACCAAGTAGTATTGCCGGTAGGGTATAGAAAGGAGGTGTTGCGAGTTGCACATGAGGTACCAGTGGGAGGTCATTTAGGAATAAGGAAAACTCAGGCTAAAATCCAGAATCATTTTTATTGGCCTGGACTACATAAAGATGTAGTTAAATTTTGTCAATCATGTCACACATGTCAAGTGATAGGGAAACCTCAAGCAGTGATAAAACCAGCGCCCTTAATACCCATTCCAGCATTTGAGGAAACTTTTACAAGGGTCCTAATTGATTGTGTAGGAGCGCTTCCTGAAACAAAAAGTGGGAATCAATATCTTTTGACTATAATGGATGTGTCTACTAGGTTTCCAGAGGTCATTCCAGTACGTAATATTACAGCTGAAAGGATTGTGGAGGAGTTACTTAAATTCTTTACTCGATATGGACTACCCACAGAACTTCAATCGGATCAAGGAACGAATTTTACTTCAAAGTTATTCAAAGAAGTTATGGGTAACTTAGGAATAAAACAATTTAAATCAACTGCGTACCATCCAGAATCGCAGGGAGCGTTAGAAAGGTTGCATCAGACATTAAAGACAATGTTGAGGGCGTATTGTCAAGATTATCCAGAGGATTGGGATAAAGGAATCCCATTCGTATTGTTTGCAATTAGGGATGCACCTAATGAGTCGACCAAATTTAGTCCTTTTGAACGAATCTTTGGTCATGAGGTAAGAGGATCACTTAAATTGATTAAGGAAAAATTGGTGGGTGAGAAATCGGAAAGTACACTATTCGATTACGTGTCAAATTTTAGGGAACGATTAAATAGAGCAGGTGAATTGGCTAGATAACATTTGAAAGTTGCACAAAGTGTTTTGTGTTTAAAAACCCACGTGTCCATAATTGTAATCCCACACCTAGGGAAAAAGCCGTGTGCTAGGAAAAGCAACACATCCATTTAAAGGGAGAGGTTGGTTGAACCCCATGATACATTTTGGGGTTCTGAAAACGCCTCGCCCATAACACTACCCTATCTATGTCTCTCAGACGCTTGTACAACTCAATCAGGTTCCCCCTCCGCCTCTCTGTTCGAAGGAAAACAACCCTAACCTAACCAGCCTCTTTTCATAGTTGAAATTCTCCAGCACAGCCAACATATTGGTGATTCACCTCTGCACCCTTCCTTGTGTAATCACAGCTTTCCTATAGTGTGCCAAATAGAGTGACACCCCCACCACCAGAGACCCCCAAATTAAAGAGACCCCATCAGAGACCCTTAATTAAAGAGACATCCCATAGACCCCCTAATTAAAGAGGCCCCTACCAGAGTCCCCCTAATTAAACAGACCCCCTAATTAAACAGACCCTCACCTTCGACCTCCTAATTAAAGAGTGAGACACCTGTCTGGAAGCCCCCCATAAGAGACACCACTGAAGCTACAGAGCAGTCCCGACAGAGGCAGTGAAAAAGATCACTGTCTTAACACTCACCTGTGCAATACACCTGCTGGCTCAGACAAAGGAAGCAGCACCCAATGTTGCTAATACAGCCATCTCATCATTGTCATTTTTCCATTTGTGGAACAATGCTGTGTGCAAATTCCTCCCATAACCTCTGTATCTCTCTCTCATCCTTAGAACCTACCTCTTTGACCAAACTTTTGCTCAACTATCCTAATGAATCCTATGACTTGGTATTACGATCCAGGACCAGACCCCAAGAGTTGCTACGATAACAGTCAGAAACCTCAACATTTTATTTAATTAATAAGACTGTGAGGAAAGGCTACCTCCCCACAGGAGTGATTCCACGCACAAGTAGGGATATGGTATACTAAAACAAACTTGATTACAAAGACGTATTACTAACTTTAACCTCATGAAGAAAATAACTTACAATTACCAGTTAAACAGTGCTTAACAATAACATGAAACACCAACTCCTAACTGCTATATTTTATCTCCACTCAATAAAAACCCATCTCAGGTCAAAATCTACTTTTAAAAACTGTCAGCCCAACCCAGGAATACTTGCTGTAAAGAGATGTCTTGAATAAGCCACATAGAAAAAGAAAGCTCCTTCAGGAACCCTTTTCAGAAACTACCTTTATGTTCACGGGCAATTTTGTTTTAACTGAACTGCTTTGAGAAAAGCTGCTGGTCTGTACACAGCTAAATCGTTAACTGAATTGAAAACCAAAACTGAAGCTCAACATCTGACTGCTTCAATACCTAGCTCCTCCCATTAACTACATCAACTTACTCAGGACAAAGAAATGGACGCAATTCTCCGTTTGGGAGACTATGGGCTGGATTTTCTGATTCGGCGACTAAGTGCCGACACCGGCATGGGAACTGTGGCGTTTTACAATGCCAAAATCGCTGCCAAACCCTCACCGATTCTGGGACTGGTGAGGGGCTAGCAAGGCGCCAGTTAAACCGCCCAGCTCCCGTGCCAAAAGCAGCCGGAGAATGGTTGGGTCCATGGCCGCGATCCTGCAGTGGTCGCACCATACAACATGACGCCGGCCATGTTCGGACCCGATCTGTCTAATACTGCCCCACAGGACAACACCTGGCCACCACCTGGCCACCCTTCACCAGTCCCCGCAGCCCTTGTGGAAGCACCCACGGCCAGCAGCGGCTCCCGACCGCTCAGACCTCATGTCAACCGCGCGGTCGGAAATCGACCCATCGGGGGTGGGCCTTCCGATGAAGCGCCAATGCCATTCCAACGGTGTGTGCTGCACGACGCGATGGTTTCATTTCGGAGGGGACGGAGACTAGAAAACCGGCGTCATCCCAGCGCCGCCCCCGTTTGGGCATCGGAAGAGATTCTCCGCCCGATCGCCAATTACGATTTCAGCGTCGGGCAACGGAGCATCCCACCCAGGGTTCTCCCATCGGAGCTGAATTGCACCTGATTTGCGTTCACGCTGGGAGCGCAAATCAGGAAGCGATTCCCAATCTTTAGCCATGCAACTTTTTGCATGGTGAGGATTGCGAGGGATTCTCCAGGGATTCCCACTATTAGGCCGCTATTTTGAGGGGGCGGCCCGAGAGCGTGGTCCAGCGCATGGGCCCCCTTCTCCCAATAGTGTAATTCAGCCTCTCCCCACAGCACAATTCAGCCCCTTCTGGGGGTTTTATGGGTCAACCCTCATCCCCCCTCGCCCTCAGTACTGGGATGATCCAACCCCTAACCTAGCAACCCCCACCAGAGACTCCCAAATTAAAGAGACATCCCAGAGACCCCCTAATTAAAGAGACCGCCCAGAGACTCGCTAACTAAAGAGACCCCCACCACAAACCCCCTTATTAAAGAGATACCCCTGCAGAACTGAGACCATTGTCTGGAAGCCCCCGGAAGAGAGCTCCCCATCTGGAAGCTAGAGAGCAGTCCAGACAGAGGCAGTGAAAAAGAATCACTGCTTTAAAACTCACCTGTGCAATACACTGCTGGCTCAGGCACAGGAAGCAGCACCTGTCAATTCCTGGAGAGAGAAAAACATTCAGCTGGATTTAAACCCCTTCAGACCTTTGGCTGGCAAGCTATTTATTCATTCATTTCTCATTGATATTGACTTCAGTGGACTGTGATTGATAGCTTCCATACACACCCAGCTGGCTGCATGGTTCCATTCATCTCCCTTCAAGCTTATCGATCATAGATGTTTTCATTGTATTTACAGTGCAGAAGGAGCCCATTCGGCCCATCGAGTCTGCACCGACTCTTGGAAAGAGCACCCTACCCAAGGTCAACACCTCCACCCTAGCCCCATAACCCAGTAACCCCACCCAACACTAAGGACAATTTTGTACACTATGGGCAATTTAGCATGGCCAATCCACCTAACCTGCACATCTTTGGACTGTGGGAGGAAACCAGAGCACCCGGAGGAAACCCACGCACACACGAGGAGAATGTGCAGACTCTGCACAGACAGTGACCCAAGCCGGGAATCAAACCTGGGACCCTGGAGCTGTGAAGCAATTGTGCTAACCACTATGCTACCGTGCTGCCCAGCTTGAATGACTTTGAAGTAGTCGACTGTGAAACTTGATTAGGGAACTTAAGGTGAAGGATCCTTAGGGGGCATTGCACCATGTGATAGAATTTACCCTTCAATTTGAGAGGGAGAAGACGGAATCAGATGTACTGGTACTACAATTAAATAAGAGTAACTGCAAAGACATGAGGAAGGAGCTGGCCAGAGTTGATTGGAAGGGGAGCCTAGCAGGAAAGACAGTGGAACAGCAATGACATGGGTTTTTGGGGTTATTCGGGATCCATAACAGAAATGTATCCCAAGGAGGAGGAAACATGCTGAGGGGAGGACAAGGCAACCATGGCTGACAAGGGAAGCCAAGGACATCATAAAAGAAAAAGAAAAAGCATACAATGCGGTGAGGATTACTGGGAAGCCAGAGGATTGGGAAGCCTTTAAAAGCAAGCAGAGGTCAACTAAAAAAGATATAAGGGGTAAAAGTTGAATATGAATGTAGCGCACAAAGACTCCGAGAGACGAATAGAGTGAAGTTGATGAGGCTTTATTAAGCGTGACTGTTCCCCCGCAGTTCAGTAGTAGACTGCCTGCGGGGGAGGACTCCTGGTTCTTATACTCCGCCTTCAGGGAGGAGCTAGAGGTCAACGGCCAACCAGGACCCGGGATCTGTCAGCCAATGACATCACGGCTTCACAGTCCCACATGACCCCTAATGCATACTACCACATTCACCCCTTGTTAAAAATGAACCCGGCGGGGTGATGCTTCGCATGGTGGTAAGGGTTTACAAGGCTGGTCCTGGGAGGAAAACTTTTGCATGTTATTACAGTATGTACAAGGTTTTGTTTTTTTGTTTCGAACTATTTACAGTAATCGTCAGGAGAAAAAGACAAAATGTTCTCGTTAAAAGTCCACATGTTGTAGTGTTAGATCGACGCCACGAGTCGGTCGGGCGGTCTGGTCGTCCGTGTCGATCGCCTCGGCCCCGGTGGTGGTGGTGGTGCTTGTTCCGGTGTTGTCGTCTCCGGGAGCCTTACGGTTTCAGCTTGGGCTTCACTCCTGGTCGGGCCTGGGAGGAGGACTGATCCTCCTGGGAAGGGGGCGGTCGCAGGGTGCGGCGGTGGCAGGAAGGGGGTGATTGGTGTCGGGGGGGTGTGTGTGTTGCCGGCGGGCGCCAGATCTCGCAGGGAGACCGTGTCCTGTCGGCCGTCGGGGTACTCCACGTAAGCGTACTGCGGGTTCACGTGAAGGAGGTGAACCCTTTCGACCAACGGGTCCGACTTGTGCGCCCGCACATGTTTTCGGAGCAAGATGGATCCTGGGGCCGCCAGCCAGGTCGGCAGCGACGTTCCAGAGGAGGACTTCCTGGGGAAGATAAGGAGGCGCTCATGGGGCGTTTGGTTAGTGCTAGTACACAGTAGTGACTGGATGGAGTGGAGGGCGTCCGGGAGGACCTCCTGCCACCGTGAAACTGGGAGGTCCCTGGACCGTAGGGCCAGTAGGACGGTCTTCCAGACCGTGCCGTTCTCCCTCTCTACTTGCCCGTTCCCCCGGGGGTTGTAGCTGGTCGTCCTGCTCGAGGCTATACCGTTGCTGAGCAGGAACTGGCGCAGCTTGTCACTCATGAAGGAGGACCCCCTGTCGCTGTGGACGTATGCAGGGCAACCAAACAGTGTGAAGATGGTGTTCAGGGCTTTAATGACTGTGACCGCGGTCATGTCAGAACAGGGGATGGCGAATGGGAAGCGGGAGTACTCGTCCACCACATTAAGGAAGTATGTGTTGCGGTCGGTGGAGGGGAGGGGTCATTTGAAATCCAGACTAAGGCGTTCAAAGGGGCGGGAAGCCTTAATCAGGTGCGCACCATCCGGCCTGAAAAAATGCGGTTTGCACTCTGCGCAGATGTGGCAGTTCCTTGTGACTGTACGGACCTCCTCCAAAGAGTATGGGAGGTTGGGGGCTTAATAAAGTGGTAGAACCGAGTGACCCCCGGGTGGCAGAGGTCCTCGTGGAGGGTTTGAAGTCGGTTAATTTGTGCGTTGGCACATGTGCCGCGGGATAGGGCATCGGACGGCTCGTTCAGCTTTCCAGGACGATACAAGATCTCGTAGTTGAAGGTGGAGAGCTCGATCCTCCACCTTAAGATCTTGTCGTTTTTGATTTTGCCCCGCTGTGCATTATCGAACATGAAGGCTACCGACCGTTGGTCCGTGAGGAGAGTGAATCTACCTGCCAGCCAGGTAATGCCTCCAATGTCGCACCGCTTCCACTATGGCTTGGGGTTCCTTTTCCACTGAGGAGTGGCGGATTTCTGAAGCGTGGAGGGTTCGGGAGAAAAAGGCCACGGGTCTGCCCGCTTGGTTAAGGGTGGCCGCCAGAGCTACATCGGAGGCGTCGCTCTCGACCTGGAAGGGGAGGGACTCGTCGATGGCGCGCATCGTGGCCTTTGCGATATCCGCTTTGATGCGGCTGAAGGCCTGGCAAGCCTCTGTCGACAGGGGGAAGGTCGTGGTCTGTATTAGGGGGCGGGCCTTGTCTGCATACTGGGGGACCCACTGGGCGTAGTATGAAAAGAACCCCAGGCAGCGTTTTAGGGCTTTTGAGCAGTGCGGGAGGAGAAATTCCATGAGGGCGCGCATACGTTCGGGGTCGGGGCCTATTATCCCATTGCGCACTACGTAGCCCAGGATGGCTAGCCGGTTTGTGCTAAAAACGCACTTGTCCTCGTTGTACGTGAGGTTCAAGGCTTTGGCGGTCTGGAGGAATTTTTGGAGGTTGGCGTCGTGGTCCTGCTGATCGTGGCCGCAGATGGTTACATTGTCGAGATACGGGAACGTGGCCCGTAACCCGTGTCGATCAACCATTCGGTCCATCTCTCGTTGGAAGACCGAGACCCCGTTTGTGAAACCAAATGGGACCCTTAGGAAATGGTATAATCGCCCGCCTGCCTCGAAGGCTGTGTACTTGCGGTCACTTGGGCGGATGGGGAGCTGATGGTAGGCGGACTTGAGGTCCACGGTGGAGAAGACCTTATATTGGGCAATCCGATTGACCATGTCGGATATGCGGGGGAGAGGGTACGCGTCTAGTTGTGTGTACCTGTTGATGGTCTGGCTATAGTCTATGACCATCCTTTGCTTCTCCCCTGTCTTTACTACTACCACCTGTGCTCTCCAGGGTCTATTGCTGGCCTGGATTATGCCTTCCTTCAGTAGCCGCTGGACTTCGGACCGAATGAAGGTCCGGTCCTGGGCGCTGTACCGTCTGCTCCTAGTGGCGACGGGTTTGCAATCCGGGGTGAGGTTTGCAAACAAGGATGGGGGTTGAACCTTGAGGGTTGCGAGGCCGCAGATAGTGAGTGGGGGTATTGGGCCGCCGAATTTGAAGGTTAGGCTCTGTAGATTGCACTGGAAGTCTAATCCCAGTAATGTGGGGGCGCAGAGTTGGGGAAGGACGTAGAGCCTGTAGTTTTTGAACTCCCTCCCTTGCACCGTTAGGGTAACTATGCAGAAGCCTTTGATCTGTACGGAGTGGGATCCTGCAGCTAGGGAAATCTTTTGTGCGCTGGGACGAATGGTCAAAGAACAGCGTCTTACCATGTCGGGATGGATAAAGCTCTCCGTGCTCCCGGAGTCGACCAGGCATGGTGTCTCGTGCCCGTTTATCAGCACCGTTGTCGTCGTCGTCTGGAGCGTCCGGGGCCGTGCTTGGTCCAGCGTCATTGAAGCCAGACGCGGTTGTAATGGTTGAGCGTCTTCTTCGAAACCCGTGGAGCCGTCGACACTGGGGTCCGTTGTTGCCGTCCAAGATGGCGGCGGGGGTGGACAAAATGGCCGCCCCCATGCATCGCACAGGTCTGGGGTGGTCCAAGATGGCGGCGCCCCTCCTCCCCTCATGGTGGCCGGGACCCAAAATGGCAGCGCCTGCGGGTCGCACATGGGGCGCTGGGGGGGGTTGGGGAGCGTTAGGAACACGCAGGACTCCCTCTTCTCTGGGGACAGCGGTGGCCGGGACCCAAAGTGGTAGCGCCTGCGGGTCATACATGGGGCGCGGGGGGGGGGTGGGGGGGTTGGGGAGTGTAAAAGGCGTGCAGGGCTCCCTGTTCTCCGGGGAGAGCGGTGGTCGGGACCCAAAGTGGTTGCGCCTGCGGGTCGTACATGGGGCGCTGGGGGGGTTGGGGAGCGTAAACGGCGTGCAGGGCTCCCTGTTCTCCTGGGACAGCGCCGACCTCCCGGGACCGGCACACAGCCGCGAAATGGCCCTTTTTCCCGCAGCTCTTACAGATCGGGCTGGGCAGCGCTGCCGGGGGTGTTTCGCCTGGCCGCAGAAATAGCAGCGGGCTCCCTCGGTGCGACTCGGCGTTTGAACCACGCAAGCCTATGGGGTGTCCGGGGGGGGGGTGGGTTTGTCACGACGGGTGCGTACGGAGCCCAATTGGCTGCCGCGCGGTCGGGGCCGTAGGCGCGGGTGTTTCGCTCGGCCACGTCTAGGGAGGCTGCTAGGGCCCGTGCCTCTGAGAGTCCTAGCGACTCTTTTTCTAAAAGTCTTTGGCGGATTTGGGAGGAGTTCATACCTGCCACAAAAGCATCGCGCATTAACATGTCCATGTGTTCATTTGCGTTCACCGGCGGGCAGCTGCAGGCCCGTCCCAAAATTAGTCGCGCGGCGTAGAATTCACCTATCGATTCTCCGGGACTTTGCCATCTCGTCGCGAGTTGATAGCGAGCGTAGATCTGGTTTACTGGGCGAACATAGAGACTTTTTAGTGCTGCGAACGCTGTCTGGAAATCCTCTGCGTCTTCGATGAGGGAGAAAATCTCCGTGCTTAACCTCGAGTGCAGGACCTGTAGTTTTTGGTCTTCTGTGACCCGGCCGGGGGCCGTTCTGAGGTAGGCCTCGAAACAAGTCTACCAGTGCTTGAAAGCTGCTGCTGCGTTCACTGCATGGGGGCTGATCCTCAGGCATTCCGGGATGATCCTGAGCTCCATAGTCCTTTAGTCACGCTTAATAAATTGTAGCGCACAAAGACTCCGAGAGACGAATAGAGTGAAGTCGATGAGGCTTTATTAAGCGTGACTGTTCCCCCGCAGTTCGGTAGTAGACTGCCTGCGGGGGAGGACTCCTGGTTCTTCTACTCCGCCTTCCGGGCGGAGCGAGAGGTCAACGGCCAACCAGGACCCGGGATCTGTCAGCCAATGACATCACGGCTTCACAGTCCCACATGACCCCTAATGCATACTACCACAATGAATATAAGCTAGCGAGTAATATAAAAGAAGATTGCAAGAGTTTTTCGCTATATATAAAGGCAAGAGAAGCAAGAATGGACATTGGACCAGTGGTAAAAGAGGCTGGAGAGTAGTAATGGGGAATAAAGAAATGGCAGAGGAACTGAATAGGTACTTTGCATCAGTCTTCAAGGTGGAAGACACCAGTGGGATGCCAGAATTTCAAGTAAGTCGAGGGCAGAGGTGTGTGTGATGACATCACGAAGGAGAAGGTGCTGGGAAGCTGAAAGGACTGAAGGTGGATAAATCACCCGGACTGGATGGACTGCACCCTCGGGTTCTGAAGGAGGTAGCGGAGGAGATTGTGGAGGTATTGGTGGTGATCTTTCAGGAGTCACTGGAGTTAGAGAGGGCTCCAGAGGGCTGTAAAATGGCTAATGTAACATCTGTGTTTAAGAAGGCAGTTAGCCTGATTCGGTAGTTGGTAAGATTTTAGAGTCCATTATTAAGGATGAGATTGTGGAGTACTTGGAAGTGCATGGTAAAATGCGCTGAGTCCACACAGATTCGTCAAGGGCCTGACAAATCTGTTAGAATTCTTTGAGGAGGTAATGAGGATGTTAGACAAAGGAGAGCCAGTGGACATGATGTATTTGGATTCCCAGAGGCCTTTGACAAGGTGCTGTATAGGAGCTTGCTGAATAATATCGAGCCCATGGTGTTAGGGGCAGGGTACTGGCATGGATAAAGGATTGGCTGACTGACAGAAGGCAGAGAGTGGGGATAAAGGGATCTTTTTCAAGATGGCAGCCTGTGACTAGGGTGTTTTGCATGGTTCAGTGTTGGGATCACAATTATTCACTATATACATTAACGATCTGGAAGAAGGAACTGAAGGCATTGTTTCCATGTTTACAGGTCATACAAAGATATGTAGCAGGACAGGTAGTTTGAGGAAGCAAGGAGGCTGCGAAAGGACTTTGCACAGGCCTGGAGAGTGGGTAAAGAAGTGGCAGATGGAATACAATGTGGAAAAGTGTGAGGTTATGCACTTTGATAGGAAGAATAGAGGCATAGACTACTTTCTAAATGGAGAAAGGTTTCGGAAATCTGAAGCACAAAGGGATTTAGGAGTCCTTATTGAAGATTCGCTTAAGGTTAACGTGCAGGTTCAGTCGGCAGTTAGGAAGGCAAATGCAATGTTAGCATTAATTTCTAGAGAGCTAGAATACAAGAGCAGGGATGTACTGTTGAGGCTGTATAAGGTTCTGGTCAGAGCCCATCTGGAATATTGTGAGCAGTTTTAGGCCCCGTATCTAAGGAAGGAGGAGGCCTAGAGGAGGTTCACAAGAATGATCCTGGGAATGAAGGGCTTGTCATATGAGGAGCGGTTGAGAATTCTGGGTCTGCACTCAATGGAGTTTAGAAGAATGAGGGGGGTTCTCATTGAAACTTAGCGAATACTGAGATGCCTAGATAGCATTGACATGGAGAGGATGTTTCCACTAGTAGTAGAGACTAGAACCTGAGGACACAGGCTCAGGCTGAAGGGACGATCCTTTAAAAGTGAGAGGAGGAAGAATTTCTCCAGCCAAAAGGTGATGAATCTTTGGAACTCACTGCCGCAGAAGACTGGGGCAGCAGGGTAGTACAGTGATTAGCACTGCTGCTTCGCAGCGCCAGCTTCTCAGGTTTGATTCCCGCTTGGGTCACTGTCTGTGCGGAATCTGCACGTTCACCCCGTGTCTGTGTGGTTTTCCTCCAGGTGCTCCGGTTTCCTCCCACAAATCCGGAAAGATGTGCTTGTCAGGTGAATTGGACATTCTGAATTCTTCCTCTGTGTAGCCGAACAGGCGCCAGAGTGTGGCGACTAGGGGCTTTTCACAGTAACTTCATTGCAGTGTTGACGGAAGCCTACTTGTGACAATAATAAAGATTATAGATTAAAAGATTATTAGACTGTGGAAGCCAAGTCACTGAATACGTTTAAGACAGAGATAAATAGGTTCTTGATTAATAAGGGGATCAGGGGTTATGGGGAGAAAGCAGGGGAATGGGGTTGAGAAACATATCGACCATGATCGAATGGTGGAGCATACTCGATAGGCCTACTGGCATTATTCTGCTCCTATATCGTATGGTCTTATGGTTAAAACTAACCGAAATGTTTATAAACATCTAGCTTTGATTGACAGATCCTGGACCTCAACAAAAAGAGTTCCATTCATCGCCCTTCAGGCTTGTGTGACTTTTGACTAGTCAGCAATGAAACTAACAGAAAGCATTTAACTCTCTTTGCTCTTGCATTGTGGAGAGGAGGGTGGCCCTCCGATGGACTTTGGGGACAACTCCCTTAAAGAGTTACTCCCTTGGCCCACTGTGAGGTCCACCGCATCAGGTACACGCTTGTCAAGACCTGCAACAATTCTCGCCCATGTGATTCCCAGCTCAGGGGACCGAAGAACCGCGAGGGCATGGAGGATATGGCGCCCAGCCCGTTAATAGGATACAAATAGGTCTTACTCACCGCACGTTCCTGATCATTCTGACCCATTTGCACCTCCGCTCAAACGGGCAGCAAATTTTGATCCCCATGCCAACGGGGGACTGGGCATTGGTCCATCATTGCCAAGATGTCCCAATTCCAGAGGGATAGCGATGACACGCATGTCACCCTGTGAGCTCCGGGACATCAGTGAGTGCCCTATATTAACAGGGCACTATGTGAACATGTTTCTATTGACTTGGCTTTCACTGCTGGATGAAGCTGAATGTCATGAAAGGATCAATCAAGCCTCATTCATTTAGAATAAGATTCACTCATTCCGGTTCGAAGATGTGCGTCATTCTTAAAAGTCAACAATGTTCCATTATGTGATCACACTCATTCTTTTTGATTACTGAAATCTCATTCTTACTGCTGCTTCAATGTTGAAAGCCCCAATGCAGAAAAAGACAATAAGGACCTCTTGAGCATTTGGACATAATTCAATTATATTTCAATTCACCCACACAAACTCTTGGAAGAGTGTGATGCTTTTTGTGTTCTGTTCACCTTTGACAGCCATGAGATTCCATTCTGCACTAACAAATTGCACAAGTCATCCGAGAACTAAAAAGAAATCCCAGTAAAAGGAGCCAAAGAAGCTATTTCGGATCAGGATAGGTGGTCACAGGGATAAGAACAGGGGAACAGGAGCAGAATTCGATTAGATCTGTGCCTCAACTTTATTTACCCGTCTTTGCTCCATACACTCTTTGATATCCTTACCAACAAAAATCTATTAATCTCAGGCTTGAAAATTCAACTGACCTCCAGCATCTGCAGCCTTTTTCACAGAGGGGAAAATTACAGATTTCCGTTAGTCTCTGTATGAAAAAAGTAGCTCCCAATTTCACTCCTGAATGACCCAGCTGTAAGTTCAAGATTGTGACCCCTTTGTTCCAAATGTCTCCTCCACGGGATACAAATTTCTCTGTATCTACATTGTTGAATTGTTTTATTATTTTAAAGGCCTTGATTAGGAACTGGACAGCCTTCTAACCTCAGGGGAATGAAAGCCAAGTTTATGCTGTAATTTACCCTTCAAACCCTGGTCTCATTCTGGTGATCCTGGTATAGTTTAATATATATAAGATTAAGACAGCACTGATTGTATGTTCAATGGTTCCTCCCTCAAGGCTGAGATTGACAGACTTTTAATCAGTAAGGGAATCACGGGTTATGGAGATAAGGCGGGAAAGTGGAGTTGAAGATTATCATATGAGATTAATCATGATCTCATTGAATGGTGGAGCAGGCTCGATGGGCCGAATGGCCTACTTCTGCAAGTACATCTTACGGTCTTATGGAAAGGGAAGTGAAAATCTAGGCTGAATTGCTAAGGTGTGAAGAAAGGAGAATGTCCTGGAGATTTTCTTGACAGCCCTGGAGAACGTTTCAGACGATTAAATGGATGGGATAGAGTCTTTGTATGATAGGTTTTACATGGTTGACAGAAAGGACAGCCTTGATTTACGCCTAATAATTTTTCCTTGTTAATCTTTTTTTCTAATATTATTTTCCTGCAGTAAGGCTAGATAGAAACCCAGGCGCAGGAGTAGGCCATTCAGCCCATCGAGCCTGCCCCATCATTCAATTAGATCACTGTTTATCATCTATCGAATATCACTTTCTCATGCTTTCTCTTGATGTCAATAGTCACCAAGAATCTATAGATTTCTGTTTTGAACATGCTCAATGATTGAGTTTCCACAGTCCCCTGGGTTAGAAAATTCCAAAGTTAACCACCCTCTGAGTGAAGAAATTCCTCCTCATCTCAGTCTTAAATGGCGTATCCCTTAACCTGCGATTACAGCTTCATCAGCCGGGGAAACATCTTGGTCTGGATTCTGTATTGTTGAGATGATGTCCCCACGCCAACGTCAAAACCGTAGAGTTTTATTCCTGAAAATCCTGGAAAAAAGTGACACAAATTCATAGCCCTGCAGGGGGCTAGCATGGACCCGGAGTGAATCTCGCATCTTTTGCTGCAGATACGGGCCCCCGCACTTCCGGGGCTGGACCCGAAAAAGAGACCTCCCCCCGATCGACTGCATGCCCGACCATCAAAGTCCGTACAAGCACTCTCCAGCCGGCTATAAGGCCCCCCCCCCCCCCCCCGCCCCGGTCTCCGATCATCCCGCCCCCGATCAGGGCAGCCACGGACTGAGTCCACAGCCGCCATGCGAGTACCCCGACCGGCAATACCAGGTTAGTTCCACACCATCGGGAATTTGCCGGTCGGGGGCAGAGGATGTCGGAGCGGGCCTCTGGCAATGATCCCCAGCGGCGTGGCGTACTCCCCGGTGATGCCGCTTTTCGGTGCCCGGGGAATTGCCGGACCGGGTGGATTCTTCGCTCCGGCGCCGGCCGCGATTTCGGCGTTGGGGTGCGGAGAGTCCAGCCCCTTATCTACATCCACTCTGTCACGCCCTGGAAGATTTTTCTAAGTTTAAATAAGGTCACCCCTCATTCTTCAAAACTCAAGGGAACACAGACCCAGTGTAGAATCCGCAGAGTGATCACATGAAACGGAGGGTAGGATGCAAACATTAAGATTTATTGATACTTACATTTTCCACTCCCTGAAAGGTCTCCCGCGACCGACCTACACTCAAGCTGGGTTTTTTATACTCTATGGGCTCCCCTTGTTAAAGGGGAAGCCCTGCCCCGTTACCAGGGAAGTTTGAATTCTGCAGAGGTCATGGGAACTGAATGGTCCACACCCCGTGACCTCCGTGGGGTTTGGAACATCCAGTTCCCAAAACTCTCCTCATAAAACAATCCCACAATCCAAGGGGGACAAAAACTGGGATAGAGTCTTTGTATGATAGTGCGGGGGCCCGTATCCGCAGCTGAAGCTGCGAGATTTACTCCAGGTCCCCGCTGGTCCCCTGCAGGTCATTGAATTAGTCCAACTTTTTAATAGGAATGTTGGGAGTAAAACTTCACCGTTTTTACGCTGGCGTGGGGACATAGTCTCATTTTGGGAGAATCCGGCCCATTCTCTTTCTGTTTCATCTACCAATGTGAATACCTTCACACTTATTCGCATTACATTCCATCTGCCTAGCTCCAGCCCATTCACTTAGCCTGTCCAAATCCCCTTGAAACCTCCTTGCATCCTCCTCACAACCTACATTCACACCCAGTTTGGTGTCATCAGCAAATTTGGAAATATTGGGGGCGATTCTCCCAAATGGAGCCCAAGTGTTCGCGCCGTCATGAATGCCATCGCGTTTCACGACGGCGCGAACCGTGCCAGGGTACGACCTATTCTGTCCCCCACAGGGGGCCAGCACGGCACTGGAGCGGTTCATGCCTCTCCAGCCTCCTTCCCTGGCAGCAAATGGGCGCTGCGCCAACCCGCGCATGCGCAGTTGGGCTGCGCCAACTTGCGCATGCGCGGGGAACTTCTTTAGCGCACCGGCCCCGACTCAACATGGCGCGGTGTTCAGGGGCCGTCCGCGCAGGGAAGTAGGCCCGGGAGGGGGGATGAGGTTGGCCCGCCAATCGGTGGGCCCCGATTGCGGGCCAGCCCCCATCGGAGGCCCCCTCCGGTGAAGGAGCCCACCACCCCCCCCACCCCCACAGGCCGCCCCCCCAACCATTCACGCAGAGTTCCCGTCGGCAGCGACCAGGGGTGAATAGCGCCGGCAGGATCTGTCGTATCCGCGAGGCCGCTCGGCCCATCCAGGCCGGAGAATCGGCGGCCCTGCCGATTCCAGCGCACCTCGGAGAATCACATGCCGGCGTCGTGGCGCGGTTGCGCCGATTCTCCGGCCCGGCTCAGGGCTCGGAGAATCGCCCCCATTACATTTGGTCCCCACATCCAAATTATTTTTATAGATTGTAAGCAGCTGTGACCCCAGCACTGATCCATGCAGTACCCCAGTAGTAACAACCGTCCATCCTGAGAATTATCCGTTTATTCCACTCTCTGCTCTCTGACTGTTAACCAATCCCAAATTTGGTCCAATACCAATTTGATCCCAAAGATCCCTCCATTAAAGCCGATTTATGTTCGATGGACTATCCACATGGGAATAGGGCTGTGGCATGCTTTATTTTACACATAAAGAATTGTCCTTAAGTACACTGGAAATAGGGCAGCATGGTGGTGCAGTGGTTAGCACTGCTGCCACACGGCGCCGAGGTCCCATGTTCGATCCCGGCTCTGGGTCACTGTCCGTGTGGAGTGTGCACATTCTCCCCGTGTTTGCGTGGGTTTCATCCCCACAATCCAAAGACGTGCAGGGTAGGTGGATTGGCCACATTAAATTGCCCCTTAATTGGAAGAAATGAATTGGGTATTCTAAATTAAATTTTAAAATAAGAAAAAAAAGTACACTGAAAATTAAGTTGGAGAATCAAGCATGTACAAAAGTGAATGCCATTCAAGAATTGCCAAGAAATTCAGCCGTTATTTGAAGAAGGAGCCCCACTGATGACCTCGCCAACTTTTCTCTCTTTACCAGTAAGACAAAACCAGATTAACTGGCTATTCATCTCTTTGCTGTTTGTGGCAATCTATAGTTGACTGCATTCACCTTCATTTATCACCTTGGCATCTCTTTACAAATCTGTCACCTTCTTCTAGGTATGATATCCTTTCTGACTGATATATAACCTCACATTGACCTTTCCATACCTGCTTCACCTTCTGGACATTTCTGGCTTATCCTTCTGGAATATTAAGCAATCAGAGTTCTCTTGGCAGCATTACAAAAACCTATTTCATTGACTTTAAAAAAGCTTTGGGCAACCTGAGGTTGTGAAAGATGCTACATAAATGCAAATCATTCTTTCTTCCCTTCCTTACATTATTTTGTGTTGCCCACTATGATTTGTAGATCTTGATAACACATTTCTTTCATTCACCCTCTATCTTTCACAGACAATGGGTGGAGTTTAATGTCATTGGCACGAGATGGCGAACCAGTGGAAAACCCATGTCATTTCTGAAGGGGAGATCTAACTCAATTAAGTGTCTGCCAGGCATTTAATTGGCCAGCATTGGGCCTTGCCAAGGTTTTAGGACCCCGGCGACAGAAATCCCACCTTGCTGAGAGATATTACCAGTACCAGCAGCACTGCTGGGAGCAGTGGCTGCTGCTAATTGTGTTCCAGGTTGTTCACCAGTGATCATTGGGGGATCCCTGGATTCAGGTGAGTGAGGGTTAGATGGGAGTCGTAGAAGTGGTCGGTGGGGAGGCAGGGTGGAGGGAGTTCAGAGCCAAAGATTAGTGGGGTGCTTTCAGTTGTCACCCCCTCTTCCAGATATTAGGTCCCTCAATTGGGCACTAAGTGCCCTTGAAAGATGGAGCCCACCCAGAAGGTTGCAGGCAAACCGATCTGGGCCGCTGGGAGGCACAGAAAAGTTATGCAACTGACAAGAAATCCTTGAGTCACCATTAACGTCCAGTGGGCTCTAGGATAATTGATGTCAGTTGGCTCAATAATGAACCTAACCATGGGTCCTTTCTGGCCTCCAACCTAATTGCGGCAGGTCTTCCCACCAATAAGAAATTGACATTGGGCCACATCCCAGCATGAAATCTAGGCCATTGTGTTGTCCAAAAATCAATTACCTCAGTGCAGCATCCAAATTGGTGGGTGGTCATATAAGCTATTGCATGTGAACTTCCAGAAGATGCACAAAGTTCCTGCAAGCCAGTAAAGGTAGCCTGTGTGCTACGAATAACTTTACCCACCACTGAGTCGTGAAATTAATGTAACAAGGAAGGGTAATTACTCATTGCAGACAATTATACTGGTGGGTATTTTTTTCATATCCTTTTGGCCTACCTACTAAAAATGTTGTTATCTGCTGACCCGATGCAGGCTGGGTCATAAATCTTAATAATTGCTAGCTTCACAGAACAAATCTCAGTCAACGTAATGTGAGTAATCCAGTAAATAAAAGTCAGTGTCATTTTGGCTCAGTGCTCTTTAATGAGGCTACAGCTTCCTCTCCTCGGTATATCGCAGTATATGGGATGTCAGTTGTTGTTCAGTACAGTAACACCACAGGGAATCATGCTGATATTTAACAAGGAAAGGGCAATGCAAAGGCCGGGGATATGTTATAAACCATCAGGTTAGAAAACGGAGGAAGGCAATGTGTGAACAGGCAAAATGAATCACAGAAATTCCTACTTCATCTTGCGCTGAAGGAATAGGAATTCTCCAGGTGCATTGAAGTGAAGAAGAAGATTCAGGTGATTCCATGACCTCTGCCACATCACACTGCCCTGGGATTTTCTAGCGGATTGCCAATGTGCCTTTAGTAAGTGCAAGAGCAGCATTGACATTATAGTGAGGGAGGAGGGGGTAATACACTCTTATGAGCCCTGCATTGGAGTACCTGCAGGAAACTGGTACAGCCCTGGCATGCAAAGGAATGGGAATGCCTGTGGGAATCTTGGAGGAAAGCAGAGTCTCACTCAGGAACTTACCTTCACAGGAAGACCAGGAGCAGCCAGGAATTGTGGGAGCAGTGTCCATAGGATGGAGCCTAGCGACCGGTAAGGGTTAAAATTCCTAAATAGTTAGGGGCTGGTTTAGCACAGTGGGTTAAACAGCTGGCTTGTAATGCAGAACAATGCCAGCAGCGTGGGTTCAATTCCCGTACCGGCCTCCCCGAACAGCCGTCGGAATGTGGCGACTAGGGGCTTTTCACAGTAACTTCATTGAAGCCTACTTGTGACAATAAGCTATTATTATTAAATTGAGCGCGGGGCGGATTTCGGGCCTAGTCGCGCTCAGTAACTTACCCTCACAGGAACTTCAGGAGCAGCTGGGAATTGCGGGAGCAGTATCCGGTAAGTGTTTAAACTGAGTGCCAGGTGAATCTTCTGCAGAGATCAGACTTGCAAAAGAGAGAGCGGCTTCTGATTGGTTCACAATAAATCAGGTGACTCGTGTCCTTAACCCTTTCATACCTAGGCTCACCAGAGTAAATCCTGAGTCACATTTTGTAAAGTAAGAGTTTTACTTTTTTTTTTCTCACACTTATTGGATTTAATATTGAATAACAACCGGTAGAAACCAGGAAACACATTAAATTTTTGTGGGGCCTATTCGTGAAGGCAGCAGCAATAAATTTTTATTAAGGGCCTTAGTGTCATGATATCCATATTTACATATCAGGTGCAATCACACACACACTGATGGACAGGTCGACGGACCAGTCAACACACACACAACATCACAGCCAATCACCAGTGAGAGCACACGCACTATAAAACAGGGAACACCACAGCTCCCGCTCATTCTACCAGGAGATAGCTCAGAGCACAGAGCTCACAGCGTGCCACTCAGACATACACCATGTTCTGAGTGCCTCACTAAGATAGTGCTAGGGCTGGGTCCACAGGTTAGCTGGTGAAGTGCGAACCACAGCCAGAAGTTAACAGTTGTTATTATTCAGAACAATAAAACAGAGTTGTACCATCTACAACCGTGTTGGTTCGTTTGTGTATCGGAACACCCAACACGACATGATACCAGGATTGGAAACTCCCCAGCAACTGTGAGACCTACCTGCACATCTTCAGAGATCCGTCATCCTGCGCCATGGACACCATCAGCCCGCCAAAGCCACTCCAAATCATTGGAAATCTTGGCGTCAACTGGAAGCTGTTTAAACAGCGCTTCCAGCTCTTCCTAGAAGTCACAGACAGGGAGAATGCATCGGACACCAGGAAGATCGCCCTCCTCCTCTCCACGGCAGGGCAACACGCCATCCACATCTACAACTCCCTGGCATTCACAGAAGGCGAGTACAAGACGAAGTACAAGACGGTCCTTCTAAAACTTGAGCAACACTTCAGCGTCGAAGTGAATGAGAGCTTCGAGAGGTACCTCTTCCAGCAGCGCCTGCAGGGTAAGGATGAGCCTTTTCAATCCTTTTTGACACCCCCCCCCCCATATCCTCGCGCAGTCCTGCGGCTATGAGGCCATCTCCAATTCCATGATTCGGGACCAGATAGTTTTTGCGGTCACCTCGAACACCCTACGCCAGCAGCTCCTCAAAATAAAGAGCCTTACCCGAGCCACCGCCATCTAAATCTGCGTCCTCCACGAAAACGCGACCAGCCGGTACTCCCAATTCCAGGCGGCCGAATCGGCACGGCAGGGGTCCTACGAGGCCGAGCGGGTCAAGTTGATCGAGTTCCTCCCGGCCTGCGGCCCAGACGAGGGCGGCCATTTCACGCGCTTTCCGAGGCCTCCCGCGCTTGTACGCGCCAAAAGAGGGGACGTCGACGCAGAGGGATGTGATTGTCAGGCGCGCTCTACGCAGGACCGAACTGCGCATGCGCAACGCAATGAATGCCATGCCGTCACGACGTGCGGCAACTGTGGATCAGCACATTTAAAGTGGCACTGTCCAGCTAAAACTCCACAATGCCTCCGCTGTGGCAAGATGGGCCACTACGCTGCCTGCTGCCGAGCAGCTCAACCTGCCAACGCTCCGCAATTCCGCCAGCCTCGCAGGGAAGTGCGGGCCATTCAGCCCCCATACACCGAGCCATACCCTGACGACGTGCAGACCGGTGATACCGACGACTGGGAACCCTTCCGCGTTGCGGTAATAGACAGGAACCAGATGTCCCCAAGTAGGACCCACCAGCCGATGCCAGTGCACAGCGTTCATCCGGGCGATGAATGGTGTGCCACCCTAACGGTCAACCGATCACCAATCACATTCCGCTTAGACACTGGTGCCTCCGCCAATCTTATTGCATGGTCAGCCTTCTACACCTTGAAGGTCAAACCACCGATTCGGCCATCCCACTGTCAGCTGGTTGATTACAACAGTAATGTTATCCCGGCCATGGGATCCTGCCAGCTCGAGGTTACACACAATGCATACACAGCCACACTGTCTTTTGAGATAGTTGGATCCTCGAAGGACTCTCTGTTCGGCGCACAGGCGTGCAAGATCCTCCACCTCATTCAGCAGGTACACACTCTGTCTCCAGAAGGCACGTCCGATTTCCCGGATGCAGACTTTAGGGCGCAGCTCCACTTGCTCCTCACCCACAACCAGCAGGTTTTCGAGGGCATGGGCACGCTGCCCTACACTTACAGAATACGGCTCAAACTGGACGCCACCCCAGTCATTCACGCACCTCGTAGAGTCCCAGCACCACTCAAGGACCGCCTCAAGCAGCAGCTGCAGGACCTGCAGGACCAAGGAGTGCTTTCCCGGGTCACGGAGCCAACGCCATGGGTCAGCTCCATGGTGTGCGTAAAAAAGCCCTCTGGCGAACTCCGGATCTGCATCGACCCGAAAGACCTGAACAATAACATCATGAGGGAACACTACCCCATTCCCAAATGGGAAGAAATCACGAGCGAAATGGCCTGGGCTAAAATTTTTACCAAGCTTGATGCCTCAAAGGGTTTTTGGCAGATTCAGCTGGATCAGTCCAGCAGGAAGCTGTGCACTTTCAACACTCCCTTTGGCAGATACTGCTACAATCGGATGCCGTTTGGCATCATCTCGGCATCCGAGGTGTTTCATCGAATCATGGAACAAATGATGGAGCGCATCGAAGGTGTGCGCGTCTATGTTGACGACGTTATCATCTGGTCCACCACACCACGGGAGCACATCAGTCGTCTCCAGCGCGTCTTTGCTCGGATACAAGAACACGGCCTGCGCCTCAACCGAGACAAGTGTTCTTTTGGCCAAACTGAGCTAACATTTCTGGGGGACCACATATCCCGGTCAAGGGTGCTTCCGGATGCAGACAAAGTGACAGCTATTACAGCCATGCCGCAGCCGGCAGACAAGAAGGCTGTGCTACGCTTTCTCGGGATGGTCAACTTCCTGGGAGGTTTATTCCCAACCTTGCCTACCACACAACGGCTCTTCGCCACCTAGTGAAGAAGACTACGGAGTTCCAGTGGCTTCCCGCACACCAGAAGGAATGGGAGGAGCTCAAGATCAAGCTCACCACCGCCCCGGTATTGGCGTTCTTCGACACTACTCGAGATACAAAGATCTCGACTGATGCCAGCCAGTCCGGCATTGGGGCGGTACTCCTGCAATGGGACGACACTGCATCAGGGGCCCGGTCGACTATGCCTCGCGGGCCATGAC
This sequence comes from Scyliorhinus torazame, assembly GCF_047496885.1. Lineage (NCBI taxonomy): Eukaryota > Metazoa > Chordata > Chondrichthyes > Carcharhiniformes > Scyliorhinidae > Scyliorhinus > Scyliorhinus torazame. Next base: position 158,455,326 of record NC_092707.1, read on the forward strand.
CCCCAGTGAACAGCGCTATACGCAGATTGAGAAGGAGTGGCTGGGTTTGTTAACCGGCATAGATAAATTCCACGACTATGTGTATGGTCTTCCTCAGTTTACCGTGGAGACCGACCATCGCTCCCTGGTCGCCATCATACAAAAGGACCTCAATGAGATGACCCCTCACCTACAGCGCATTCTGCTCAAGCTCTGGAGGTACGACTTCCAACTGGTCTACACCCCAGGAAAGGACCTCATCATCGCGGATGCCCTGTCCAGAGAAGTAAGCACACCGCCCGAATCGGGGGGGTTCGTCTGTCAGGTGGATGCACATGTAGCCTTCACATCGGCCAATCTACCAGTTACTGATGAAAGTCTGGCCCACATTCGCTGTGAGACTGCGGCTGGCCCCCTTCTACAACGTGTGATGCGCCACATGATGGAAGGGTGGCTCAAGGGGCAGTGCCCACAATTCTACAATGTCCGGGGCGACTTGACCGTCATTGATGGTGTCCTCCTAAAGTTGGACCGGATTGTGATCCCACACAGCATGCACAGGCGTGTCCTCGAACAATTGCACGAAGGCCATCTGGGGGTTGAAAAGTGCAGGCGGAGGGCCCGAGAAGCTGTGTACTGGCCAGGTATCAGCGACAACATCGCCAACATGGTGCTCAACTGCCCCACCTGCCAATGGTTTCAGCCGGTGCAACCCCCTGAGATGCTTCAGCCCCATGAGTTGGTAACGTCCCCCTGGGCAAAAGTGGGTGTGGACCTTTTCCATGCGCTCGGCAGGGACTACGTCATTATAATTGACTATTTTTCCAATTATCCGAAGGTCATACGCCTGCACGACTTGACATCATCAGCTGTAATCAGAGCATGTAAAGACACCTTCGCTCACCATGGCATTCCGCTTACCGTCGTGTCGGACAATGGGCCCTGTTTTGCGAGCCAAGAATGGTCTTCTTTTGCCGCTTCATATGGCTTCACATACGTGACGTCTAGCCCTCTGCATCCCCAGCCAAATGGCAAGGCGGAAAAGGGCGTCCATATCGTGAAGCGGCTCCTCTGCAAGGCTGCTGATGCTGGATCTGACTTCTGTTTAGCCCTGCTGGCCGATCGCTCGGCCCCACTGTCCACAGGCCTCTCACCAGCCCAGCTGTTGATGGGTCGCGCCCTCAGGACCACTGTGCCATCCATTCATGTTCCTAAACCCGACCATGCTCCAGTTCTGCAAAGGATGCGACAGCAGCGTGCTCAGCAGAAGGTGGCACATGACACTCGGGCAACTGATCTTCCTGCCCTGGCGCCTGGAGACAACGTCCGCATACACCTACCAGAAGGTGGCTGGTCGGCAACTGCCGAGGTTCTCCGCCGCGTGGCTCCCCGCTCGTTCCTGGTTCGCATGCCTGATGGCTCCATTCGCCGGCGTAATCGGCGGGCCCTTCTGCTGCTTCCGCACTCGCTACGTGATCATGCACCGGTGCCACGCCCTCCTGTTGTCCCTGATGTCGACTTTGTGGAGCTTCCTGACACTCTGCCTATTCCTCTATCGTCCGTGGCAAGGCCCATTCCTCAGCCGGCGGATCCTGACCCACCCTTGAGGCGGTCAACCCGAATTCGTCGCCCATCTACTCGGCTGGACTTATGAGCCTGTTTGCACATTGGACTCACTGAATTGTTGTGCAACAATGTTAACGTGTTTCTCTTTTTGTCGTTCCAGTTCTCTTTCGATATTTGATGATTGCACTTGTTTTGTTTGTGGTACAACCTCGTTGCTATGTTGCACCTGACACCTTCCTATGTATATAGTTTAGCCTCATGTACATGTTGTAAATATTGCACACACATACTCAGTCCCACTCAGTACACACCAATATTTATGACCATGTAGGCACATATTCTTGTGAAAAGGGGGATGTCATGATATCCATATTTACATATCATGGTGCAATCACACACACTGATGGACAGGTCAATGGACCAATCAACACACACGCAACATCACAGCCAATCACCAGTGAGAGCACACGCACTATAAAACAGGGAACACCACAGTTCCCGCTCATTCCACCAGGAGATAGCTCAGAGCACAGAGCTCACAGCATGCCACTCAGACATACACCATGTGCTGAGTGCCTCACTAAGATAGTGCTCGGGCCGGGTCCACAGGTTAACTGGTGAAGTACGAACCATAGCCAGAAGTTAACAGTTGTTATTATTCAGAACAATAAAACAGAGTTGTACCATCTGCAACCGTGTTGGTTCGTTTGTATATCGGAACACCCAACACGACACTTAGTATTTACTTTTTTAATCTAACAACCAAAAGAGGGAGAGAGATGTCAATTGGCGGGGTCATGTGCTTTTCCTGCATGATGTGGGGCATCATGGACACTTCAAGTGTCCCTGGGGACTACACTTGTGGAAAGTGTATTCAGTTGCAAAAGCTCACAAAATGCATGGATTGGTTCGAGCAACAGCTGGAAGCACTGAAGAGCACATAATTAGCTGAAATTGTTATAGATAATAGCTTCAGAGATGTGGGGCCGAGCGATAGGCCAGCAGGGCTAAACAGAAGTCAGATCCGGCATCAGCAGCCAAGATATAGGGAGGTAGATGGTTGACCACCAAACGGAGTAGACAGTGCAGGGGTCCCCTATGGCTGTCCCCCTATCGAACAAGTATGCCATTTGGGATACTGATGAGGGGGAAGGTCCATCAGGAGACAGCAGCAACAGTGGCCAAAGTGAAGACACCATGACTAGCTGTACTGCACAGATGGGGGGTACAAAGCATAGAAAAGCAATAGTGGTTGGGGATTCAATAGTCAGGGGCACAGATAGGTGCTTCTGTGGCCGCAAAAAGGACTCCAGGATGGTAGTTTGCCTCCTTAGTGTCAGGGTCCTGGCTGTCTCTGAGCGGGTACAAAGCATCCTAAAACAGGAGGGAAATCAAGCAGAGGTTATTGTCCACATTTGCACGAATGACATAGGTAGAGGGAGTAGCGAGTTCCTGCAACGGTAATTTAGGGAGTTAGGTAGAAGATTAAAAAGCAGGACCTCCAGGGTAGTAATATCAGGATTAATCCCCGTGCCACGTGCTAGCGAACTAGCGACAGGGATATAGTGCAGTTGAACACGTGGCTAAAGAACTGGTGAGGAGGGAGGGCTTTAGCTTTTTGGATCACTGGGATGTCTTCCAGGGAAGGTGAGGCCTGTACAAGAAGGATGGGTTGCACCTGAACTGGAGGGCACCAATATCCTGGCTGGGAGGTTTGCTAGTATGGTTCGGATGGGTTTAAACTAATTCGGCAGTGTGGTTGGAATCAGGACAGTAAGCCAGCAAGTGAAGAGACTGGGGATGAGCATGGTACCAGGGTCAGGCTGGCTCAGAGGAAGGGCAGGCTGGGGAGGTCGAACTCAGTGGGGCTGGAGTTCTGGAGTGTATCTGCTTCAATGCATGGAGTAGAACAGGTAAGACAGAACTTAAAACCTTGATTCACGTGCAGAACGTGCATGTGGTTGCTGTCATGGAGACTTGGTTAAAAAAGGGACAGGACTGGCAGCTAAATATTCCAGGATATAGGTGTTTTAGGCGAGACAGGGAGGAAAGCAAAAGAGGTGGTTAGAAAACATATAACAGTGAGGACACCATGGAAGAATCAAGTAACGAGGCACTGTGGGTAGAACTCAGAAACAGGAAGGGGCAGTCACTATGATGGGGGTGTACTACAGGCCTCCCAACAGCCCATGGGAAGTTGAAGAACAGATATGTAAGCAGATTCTTGATAGATGTAGAAATAATAGGGTTGTTGTTGTGGGAGACTTTAATTTTCCTCATATTGACTGGAAATCCCTTAGGGCTAGGGGTCTGGTTGGTGAGGAATTGGTTAAGTGTGTCCAAGAAGGTTTTTTGGAACAATATGTGGATAGTCCGACTAGAGAGCGGCCTATATTGGACCTAGTACTAGGGAACGAGCCAGGCCAGGTCATCTGTAGCCACTTAAAATGGCCAACTCCCGATTCAAAATGGCGAACGGCAAAGGCTGATGGGAAAGTCAGCCAACAGGACACAAACGAGCAGCTGCAGGTTGGCTGTGTATTTACCTCTGGAAAGGCCAGACACTATCAATACCAGCAACCATCAGCATAACAAAACAACAGCCATCTGCATACTATTGACCAATCCCCGGGAACAATAAGCAACATTTAGACAGACAAAGCAAAACCAGACTCTTCGGCGCCAGCAGAAGCCTATACAAAAGGAGGTGAACGACCACCTCAAGACCGCCCATCGATCAGGGACCCTCTCCAGCATTGGAGAAAATCGAACCAAGCGATTGGGACAAAGTCCAATCACTTGGGACCAGGTACAGGGTCTGCCCCGAAAGGCGGGAAGCCCCTGGGAACTATAAGAACCCAAGTTCAAATCGCTCTCTCTTCCACCGCTTCCAGCTCTTCTTCTTCAGCTCGCTTCCAGCTCTTCCAGCTCTCGTCACTCTTCATCAGCCGACAGAACATGTAAGTCTTACTTCAACGCTCGCTACGAGATAGGCGCTCCGAGCTATCAATCTGTACCAACTTCGAATCCCGCAGGCTCAGAACCCGAACGAAAGGCCATTTGTTTCCCTGACCTGGTGGGCCAGTTCCAAGTTAAGTATAGGCCTGTTAGTTGTAGAAGTAGCTTAGATGTAGAATTTATACATGAGCAGTGATTACTGTGTATAATAAATGTGCTTTGATTTGAATCTTACTAATCAGTGTATTGGATTATTGCTCATTACTCGGACTTGAACCACGTGGCGGCATCATAAAGATACCTGGCGACTCAAGAGCAAAGGTGATAAAACAGAGCAATTAAACTAAGGCAAAGTTAGCAACACATCAAAGTTGCAGTGGGAGAACATGTGGCGAACAGTGACCACAATTCCGTAAGCTTTCGGCTACTCATGGAAAAGGACGAGTGTTGTCCTCGGGTTAAGGTGCTAAATTGGGGGAAGGCTAACTACAACCAGATTCGGCAGGATTTGGAGGCTGTTGTTTGGGAGAGGCCGATTGAGGGTAAATCCACATTTGGCATGTGGGAGTCTTTTAAGGAGCAGTTGATGGGGGTGCAGGACAGGCATGTGCCGGTAAAAAGGAAGGACAGGAAAGGCAGGATTCTGGAACCATTGATGACCAGGGAAATTGAGAATCTTGTCAAAAAGAAAAAAGATGCATATGTGAGGTACAGGCAACTAAAAACAGATAAAGCACTTGAGTAATACAGGGAAAGTAGAAAAGAGCTCAAGCAGGGAGTTGGGAGCAGAAAAAGGAGTCACGTAATGTCCTTGGCAGACAGGATTAAGGAGAATCCCAAGGCATTTTATACGTATATTAGGAAGAAGAGGGAAGCTAGAGAAAGAGTTGGGCCACTCAAGGACAAAGGAGGGAAATTATGTGTAGAAACCGAGGAAGTAGGTGAAGTCCTTAATGAGTAATTTACATCGGTATTCACAAAGGAGAGGGCCATGTGATTGGTGGTGTCTCAGAAGGATGTGCAAACAATTTAGAATAGGTTGTTATTACGAGGGAGGAAGTGTTTGGTGTGTTAAAAAGCATTAAGGCAGACAAATCCCCAGGACCAGATGGCATCTATCCCAGATTACTGAGGGAGACAAGAGATGAAATTGCTGGTCCTCTAACAGAAATCTTTGTGTCCTCGTTGGCCACAGGTGAGATCCCAGAAGATTGAAGGATAGCCAATGTTATACCGTTATTTAAGAAGGGTTGCAAGTATAATCCGGGTAATTATAGGCCAGTGAGCTTGATGTCTGTGATAGTGAAATTGTTGGAAAAAATTCTCAGAGATAGGATCAATGCACATTTGGAAGTGAATGGTCTTATTAGCAACAGACAGCATGGTTTTGTACAAGGGAGGTCATGTCTCACTAATTTTATTATTTTGAGGAGGTGACAAAATTTATTGATGAGGGAAGGGCTATGGATGTTGTCTACATGGACTTCAGTAAAGTATTTGATAAGGTCCCTCATGGCAGGCTGGTGCAAAAATTTTATCACATGGAGTCAGGGGTGAACTAGCTGGATGGATCCAGAATGGACTTGGCCATAGAGGATAGAGGGTGGAAGGGTGTTTTTCCGAATGGAGGTCTGTAACTAGATGGGACTCATGATCGGCGCAGGGTTGGAGTGCCAAAGGGCCTGTTCCTGTGCTGTATTGTTCTTTGTTCTTTGTTATAACATGAATTGAGATTTTTAATTCCACACCCACCTCATTCCGCTTCCAGCCACGAACAATTTGAGCCACTCAGGCAATTTGTCTGCTTTCTGATTGGTAATAGCAGTATTGATGGGGGTGGGAATTAGGGAGCAGCAGGAGAGGTAGAAATCGAGGCAGATACTTCCTCTCATTGACTCAAAGAGGGAATTTCCAGCTTCACATGTGAAAACAGGGACTGGATCAGGTTGTGATATTTCCTGTATACTACCGGCATTGCTGAATTAAAGATAGCAATATTTGCAAAAAAAAAACTTCCAACTGTACAGCAACTCTAACATGGTAAAAGGTCCCACGATGCTTCGCATGAGTGTTGTCAAACAAACATTTACACAAAGCTGTCGTGTTAGGTACACTGGTCTAACACTGGCTGCAACTGGATGCAGCTTAGATCAGAAAGATACTCCAGACCTTGAAGTTAGTTCAATCAGGTTTATTGAACTAATAGCACAGTTAGCACAGTTCTCTGTGAGCTCGACTCTGCTAACTTAAGTGTGATTACTCTGTCTGACTGAACCAGACTAGCTCTTAGCCACGTGGTGGAGGTGTGAGATTGTAACAACACCCTTGGATGACTCTCTGGATGTTCATCAGTGGAAAGAGGCGGAGTGTGAGTGCCTCGTGTCTTTTCTAGTCAGATCCCACCCCTGAGTGTCCTGCCTACTTATTGGTCATGTCCTGTTCTCTGTGTCCATTAGCTGCTTGTCTGTATATCATTATGTGTGTGTCTGCATATCATGACAAAAGTTACAAAAGAAATATTAGGACTGGTGTCCAAAAGCTCAATCAATTGGTAGGTTTTAAGGAAGATCTTAACGTAAAATAGAGAGGGGGAGCATTTTAGGCAGAGAATTCCGGAACTTGGGTTGTAGGCAGCTGAAGGCACAGCACCAATAGCGGCACGATGAAAATCAGGAATGAAGGCTTTAAGGAGTGTCTTAAAGGAGGAGAGAGAGGTAGAGAGATTCCAACGAAGCTCATTTCATAATCTCACGGCCCTCTCAGAGTGTTTTATAAATCAGAAAATGCCTTTAAAATGTCACCTTTATTTTAAGGTAGGAAATGCAGCAACCAGCTTGTGCCTGGTAAGGTCCATCTGGGAAGAGAGTCGATGTCTTGGGTTAACTGTGCAGCCAGAAAGCGGCATGTCACCCTATCCAGCACTCCCTCAGAGCTGCAATGGAAGGTGTTAGGCTGAATTATCAGCTCTGGAGTGGAATTTAAATCCTGAATCCTCTAACTCAGGCAAGAATGCTCGCCAGCGAACCACAGCTAACACATTTGTGCTTTTACCACAATCTGGCTGCTTTTATGATTGCTCCATAATGGTGCCATCATCACAAACTATTAAGAATATAAAAGCACATGGCAGCATGGTGGCGCAGTGGATAGCACTGCTGCCTCACGGCGCTGAGGTCCCAGGTTCGATCCCGTCTCTGGGTCACTGTCCGTGTGGAGTTTGCACATTCTCCCCGTGTTTGCGTGTGTTTTGCCCCCACAACCCAAAAACGTGCAGGCTGATGGATTGCCCACACTAAATTGCCCCTTAATTGGGACAAATGAATTGGACACTCTAAATTTTAGAAAAAGAACATAGAAGCACAGGAACAGGAGTAGGAATGTCCAGCCCTCAAACACTTTGTTCCTTCATTCAATTAGATTGTGATCGATCTGTATCTTAACTCCATTTATCTCCCTGCGTTATGTACACCTTGCCTAACAAAAATGTGTCGATCTCAGTTTTAACATTTTCAATTGATCCCATCCTCTTTTTTTGAGGGGAATCCAGCTTTCCAGATGTTAGAATTATTCAATTTCACAGCTTGCTGTGGCACTGCTGTTGATGGGCACCCAGGCAGTTAACGCTCACAAGGTCACAGATGGATAGCGCCTGGATGGAAAGTTTCTGAAGAGGTCCTGGAAAGTCGTCAATAACTTCAGAAAAGGAAAGGAGATAACAGGAGGTTGAAGGAGGTGGGGAGAGATGGAGAGGAAAGAAAGACGGAGAACTAAGACGGGGAATCGGGGGAGGTGGTGGTGAAGAAAATGCACAAAAGAAGTCCCAAATACAAAGCCTCCTAAAAATACCACACCAGAGATTTACATGGTTGACAATAAATCAACATCACGTATATCATAGAATTTACAGTGCAGAAAGAGGCCATTTGGCCCATCGAGTCTGCACCGGCTCTTAGAAAGAGCACCCCACCCAAGGTCAACACCTCCCCACAACCCAGTAACCCCACCCAACACCAAGGGCAATTTTGGACACTAAGGGCAATTTAGCATGGCCAATCCACCTAACCTGCACAACTTTGGACTGTGGGAGGAAACCGGAGCACCCGGAGAAAACCCACGCACACGGGGAGGATGTGCAGACTCCGCACAGACAGTGACCCAAGCCGGAATCGAACCTGGGACCCTGGAGCTGTGAAGCAATTGTGCTATCCACAATGCTACCGTGCTGCCCCAATATCAAAGGGCTCGTCCGGGATTTGAACCCGGGACCTCTCACATTTTCGTACAGCACAAACCCCGAAGCGAGAATCTTACCCCTAGACCAACGAGCCAGTGATGTGATGTGATGCAGGCTGATTGGGTGTGGAATCTTGTGTGACAGGTAGACTGGAAACAATATTTTTCTATGTCACAGTGGAACAGAGATAAAACATATTGTATGCATGTCAATTAAAAAATGTGAAACGAATTGCTTCAAACATGATTCACAGCCACCTACGTTTATGACCATCCCTTTTGCTCTCACTGATATGGGGACAAGGTGCTGCTGAAGATGATGTTCCTTCCAGAAATGGCCTGCTGATTTTATCATTCATTTTTATCAGCAATGACAGGTTGACAGGCCCAAAAGAAATGTTCATGGGTTTTCACCTGAGGCCAAATATCTGGTTTTGTTGAAGGAATAAACTGAGGAATGGGGAGTAATGTTTCAGAACCAGGAGTTGGTATGTTTCTCAGCAGACTGACTGAGACCACCAACAGTGAATGTTTTTGCTTTTAATGGTACTAGCAATCAGCTAGTTGACTTAAAACCCAAGTGATATGTCCATTGGTTGCACTCTATCATAAGTCGCTGGAACTCTTTTCCTCCAAAGACGGTGGAAATAGTGTCTTTGAATATTTTAAGGTAGAGATAGATAGATTCTTGATTAACAAGGGGTAAAAGTGTAATGTTCATGTCAGATGGCCTGAATTATATCACAAGAACACTTGCAGCTAAAGATATAAATGATTTATTAACATGAACGGTGGATCAAATATATACAAAACAACTGACGAATAACAATATGAACATGCACAAGCAATCTCTCTTCCAGCCCATTAGTCAGTCTGAGGTCACCTGACTCTAACATTCACTTGTATACTAATGAGACTCCTAGTGGTCAGTCGGTGAATTACAACATAACCATGATATCACTCCATCCCCTTTCCTTTGAAGGAATAAATTCATACATTATCATCATTACATTTACATCTGATATCATTAGCCTGTGAGTCTAACAGTAATAATGTTTTTCTTTAAAAAAAATTTAATTGGTTCAACAAATATATATATACAGCAAGTACAGTATGTAAAATAGTCCAAATCTACAAATTGAGTCGATCAGGTCTTCTTATGACTCTGGTTGATCTTCTCAAAGTTTGACCTTGCTGCTCAGAACTTGTAGATTCAATGTTCTCCATGACATTCCCATGCTCAGGAACTGCTGAACTATCTGACACTGCAGCTCGTGTTGATTCTGACGTAGATTCGTCATCCATCACGTTGTTGTGAAAGTCTTCCCTGGTTTTCAAAAGTGCGCAATGATCTCTTCTTAAAATCAACTCTCCCTGTCTGTACATTGTAGGAACGAGGTGCTATTTCTTCATGTATAATTGGCGGAATTCTCCAGTAATGGGGCTATGTTCCCACGCCCGTGAAAAAATGCGCGCGAATCACTCTGGACTTACCTGGAATAAGTCCAGGGTGATTTTACGATTTCCAGGAGGCTAGCAGGGCCCCGGAGTGCTCCGCGCAGCTCCGGGTGCCGATATGGGGCCCTGCACTTCCAGTCGGGGGTCCGCATATGCGCACAGCGGCGGCCTCGATCAGCCGCGCTGCACAACATGGCTGACCCACACAGCGGACATAGGCTCCGCCCAGATCACGCGCGGCCGCTGATCGGTGGCCCCCAATCGTAACCCTGGCTGTCCTGGAGGCCCAGCCCCAGCGAAGGATCGACCCGCCCCCCCCACCAGACTGTGTCCGCAGCCGCCACGCCAAGTGCCCGCTGGGTGGGACCATGGGAGAACCACACTGACGGGAACTCGGCCAGTTGACTTTGGAGAATCGCCGCGGGGGCCTTTTACAATGGCCCCCGACCGGTGCCGTGTCGACCGCGCACGCCCGATTCGCAGCGATTCTCCAGCGACCGGAGAATCGTGGGAGCAGCGTCAGACCCGATCGCAGGTTTGACTGCTATTCTCCGCCCCCACACCGAGCGAG